>NT_176801.1:538577-665875 GCF_000188095.3 Bombus impatiens | reverse complement strand
AGCCTCGTAAATCCGCGAGCGACCGGGATGCGTGGACGGGTACGGGATCGCGAAGAGAGTCCTCCGTAGAATTTTCATCTAAACGTGCATGCGGAAAGAATGGGAGAAGACGTGCCGGTTACGTAAGGATTCGCGCGAAAGAGAGGTGTGCCATCAACGACGAGGATCTCGTCAACGCGTGAAAACATCTCAACGAAGATGCTTGGTTAAGAGTGAACGAGTTCTGTATAGAATGCCGTAAGGATTTGCAAAAGCGTAGAAAGAATTTTTTACGAGGATACTGGAAATTGCGGTTGTCCATGACCCTCGTTAGCGAAGAAAGAAAGCAATAGCGTGATTCGGTGTTAGTTCGAAGCTTCGAGGATAATGACCGAATCTCGTCGAAGATCAGGAACGTTAGAGAAATCCTGGAAATCGAGAGAACTTAAGGAATTCTTCTAGAGAATGGAAAAGTTGTAAATCAAGGATCGGCAGAATCTTTCGAAGATTCGTTTCTTTTTGTCTTAGAACCTGAAAGTGGCGATATTAACGAAGAAATGGATCCTACAGAAATGGAATCTGGAGTATGCCCATGTTCGTGAGGTTTGATCGCGTCGATCTACAACTGCTAGTTTCCACCGGTTCATGATAAAGCCGAACTCGACCGGGTTCCTCGTCTCCTGATAATAAATGGTGACCTAGCGAAGTAGCGGAGGCGAGGCTGGAGTTGAGAACGGGCGAGAATCGTTGCGAGAGAAGTGGAAAATGACGGACGAGCGTACTGGTGAGACAAGCTGCGCGGAGACGCAGCTCGAGGCTGACGAAGACGACGGTCAACGGGTGAAAATTTCCTGAACGTATTATAATGAATTTACCATGGAAAAAAGCGCAGCAAACGAAAGGAAAGAGAAGAAGCGGTAAACGTACGTGTCTATGCTCTCTCCAAGGGACTGTAAATCGGAGGAGCGTGGGAGAAGGGGTGGAGGAACTGTGGGGGTGTGGGTGCGAAGAAGAGGAACGGCTGGCCGCTGATGCGATCATGCGAAGTCCATCGACCAGACGGAAGACGTTTTTCCAACTGTCGTTTTCGTCGTTGGACAGAGATTAAAGAGACTGTGATGGGTGGGAAAGGTTGTGGAGGGTGAGAAGAAGACGACGAAGAGAGAACGACGAGGGGAAGGAAGGGTGGAGAAAAGGAAGGAAAGAGAGTGCGCGAGAGAAGAAGACGTATCGACGAACACGTAGAGAGAGGGATGTCGAGGACAGAGAGGCCCTTTCTTCGTGGAGTGTTCTCGACCCTGTCCCAATTTCCAGGCTCGTGATAGAGGCGGACTCGAAGGCGCGATGCTACGGATCAAACGGTTGCGAGATGATGCACACCGAGCGGCTCATAGTCGACGAAAGAAGACGTTATAAGCTCGTTCACGGTAGAAGGGAGTTATCGAGTACAGTAATCGATCGAGGAGAGGTTGAAAGAAAGGAAAAGAGAAAATAAAAGGGAGGAAGCGGAACAGATAATAAATATTAATACACGAAAGGGGTGACGAGCAGAAGGATAGGAATACAACAGGGTTCAGATGCATAAACTATCGGTAGCGTGTCTATAAGCAAGCAGAATGTTCAAGAGCAGGATCTTTCAGGGCGATCTCAGCCCTGTCCCAATTCCGGGCAGCCTGCAACAGTCCAGTACGTAATAACGAGAGAAACCCTTTACAGTTAGATCGATCGTTCGACGCACGTTTCGCGCAGGGGATCGATCCTTCGGGCTTTCTGACTTATCAGCATGGATGGCTACGTGCCTCGAATCGTGTATCGTACTTTTTCTTCTTTAAATGATTATTCAAATTTAATGATAATCTCGTAGGATATTTTTTGTTACCACTTTTAAATGATTAATTCAAACGCAATTAATATTATTTACGTTTGACATGAATTTATGATAAAATATTGCGTTTGGTCAGATTACCGTCATTCTATATGTGATGTGATTGTAGTAACTGTGTTATGTTATATTTTTCTATTCAATTACTATTCCTGATCATTTACCGTCAGAAAATAATTATCGTCATTATTCTCTATTTAACCAAACGAAGTCTTTAGATTTTGGAAGACCACAATTTCATTCTTCGTATAAATTTCTCTACTACCATATTATTTTTGTTGTTAATTCTGCTCTATAAAAATGAAAATACCTACAAATCAACGTTTTTTGAATACCAAGTTGTTCGTACACAACAAAATGTTCTCCGTGTATGTCGCTAGTTTTGTCAATATCACGTTCGATGTAAAGTTTAAAGCTCTCTTATCGCCTCAGAAACCCCGTTATCTTTATCCGTATGGTCAATTTTCTTAAATCCAACAATTTATTTCTCAAAACCTGTATGCATGTATCTTCTACGCTTCTCGAAACACTTTCTACCCCGATGTAACACTTGCACGGTTCGACCGTGGCCGATGGGACCGAGCCACTTGTTCATGGTTCAAAAGCCTTCGTCTTTCGTAGGAAAGGTTAAGACGAAGCTAATGGCGCGAAAAACTAGGTAGAGGTGTATCCGGTGGGCCGAGTGGGGCCAAACAGGTCAACGACCCGTTTAGTGCAGCTGTTATTGATCGACGAGAACGAGAGAGGAGGACGAGCAACATCGGTCGACCGTTTCATCCAACTCTCTCTCTCTCTCTCTCTCTTCTGCATTCTGATCCTTCTTGATTCCCGCAGGATTCCAGCCTTATTTATCGACGAAGCTTCGTTAGAAACGAGCCATCGCCGTTTCACCTTGTCCTCGGCTAGCGATCGGCGAATTTCCGACGTCACTTCGACCCAGAAATTCTCTCCGTAGCTTCAGGGAATCCGGCAAAGAGCTGACCCAATAAACACTGGGTGACCTCTTTCCGGACTACCACCCCTCATCCTTGTCACTCTAACCTGCCACTCTTCTCCCCTCTGTTCTTCTTTCTCCTCCTCCTTCTCTTCTTCTCCTTCTTCATCCTCATTTTCTTTTTCTTACTCTTCCTCTTCTTCTTCTTCTTCTTCTTCTTCTTCTTCTTCTTCTTCTTCTTCTTCTTCTTCTTCTTCTTCTTCTTCTTCTTCTTCTTCTTCTTCTTCTTCTTCTTCTTCTTCTTCTTCTTCTTCTTCTTCTTCTTCTTCTTCTTCTTCTTCTTCTTCTTCTTCTTCTTCTTCTTCTTCTTCTTCTTCTTCTTCTTCTTCTTCTTCTTCTTCTTCTTCTTCTTCTTCTTCTTCTTCTTCTTCTTCTTCTTCTTCTTCTTCTTCTTCTTCTTCTTCTTCTTCTTCTTCTTCTTCTTCTTCTTCTTCTTCTTCTTCTTCTTCTTCTTCTTCTTCTTCTTCTTCTTCTTCTTCTTCTTCTTCTTCTTCTTCTTCTTCTTCTTCTTCTTCTTCTTCTTCTTCTTCTTCTTCTTCTTCTTCTTCTTCTTCTTCTTCTTCTTCTTCTTCTTCTTCTTCTTCTTCTTCTTCTTCTTCTTCTTCTTCTTCTTCTTCTTCTTCTTCTTCTTCTTTCTTCTTCTTCTTCCTCCTCCTCTTCTGTCTGCCCTTCAACAAGCATAAAACAGTCATAGCAATCGCTGCAACGACCAAAACCCTTGGTCCCTTTTTTCAACCAGCGGGGAATTCTTTAAACGTTATTTATATACGTTGAATGCTATGTTCCCTGTTCTGAATGGGTCTCATTGAATAGGGGGTGATTTAGGTGCTGGGAGTCAGTCGGTAGATGTAAGAGGGAATGTGGGGAAATTGGAGGATAAGAGAAGGGTGAATTGAATGGGTGGCAGGGTATTGTTTTCTCGTTTATAGGAACTGCTCCTTTTTCCCTTCCGTTGATGGATATGGAGTCCTTTATTACGTCAAAGGGGTTGTATGAATATATTATAAATGGTAATACGAGACGGTTTTACGGAAACGGTAGCTGTGAGGCGTAAAGTATCGATGAATATTAAAGGTGGAGTTAATTAGATTTCTTTGATGGTTTTAGGCCAGCAAGGTCAGCAGGGTGAACAGGAGTTGGCAACGAAGATGCTGCAAATACAGAGCAAAAGATTCTATCTTGATGTAAAACAGAACAGACGCGGAAGGTTTATCAAAGTAGCCGAGGTATTTCTGAAATTATTGCTAGCGGGATCCTCGGTTAGCCACGTTTAACCATCCATTTAACCATGTAACCCTCAACTAGTATTTTGGATTATAGATATTTATTTTATACATTTATGTGAGTATTAAGTGTACATTAAGTGTGTATAATGCGTACATAAAATGCCCAAAGTAGGGTATTTTAAACAATTTTATAATAGACGAATTAAATTAGATGATTCATTTCGTTTATTGCGTTTACAAAAATATGAATTTACATAAATATCCGTAATGTAATTACTAACATTCTAGGTATTGTAGATTATAGGCAAATTACAACTGCTTGAATTAACTTTGAGATGTTATAATTAAAAATTAATTAATAATTACTATATTTTAATTTATATTCTGTATATCAAACGATAATTTCTATCAGTTAAAACACAAAATATGAATTGAAATAAGGTGGTCAAAAATGAAGTAGTCTTTAGATAGAGATCCAAATTCTTGTGACTTAGTCACCGCCCAACAATACCAATTGAGGGTTAAAGGCAGCGAGATACGTTTTTTCCCCTCTCTTCTTTCTTAATTTTTGTTTGTTAATTTAATGCAAAGAAAGAAGGAAGTAAAGTATGCTTGTGTTTTGTAGATCGGCGCGGATGGGAGGAGAAGCCAAATCTACCTGGCACTTAGCACAGCATCCGAGTTTCGGAACTACCTTTCGACGTTTAGTGACTTTTACGCATCTCTAGGTAAACTGCAATCTCTAATTGTTATGAGATTTCGTTCGATGCGATCACTGATACGTGCCTCAAGAGAGAATGTCATATTTTGTCAAATAAAATTGGCTTGTACACGGTTAGAAAAGGTTTGCTGCTTTAAATCGTAATTCGTGTGTTAGCACGTTCACGTTCGCTATACATAAAGATGGATTTTTATTTTCTATGAAATATGTTGGATCGATTTAGCAGGAAAAACTTGTGTGTAAAATTGAATTGAAAGCTCTTTAACTAGTGATAATCGTTAATTGTTAATATTTTTATAATTTTCTTCTTTTTTTCATGTTTGGTGTAGGCTTTTTCCAGCAAACAAGTATTCCTTTTCCTCTTGCTTTAGGCGAAGAATATTGAAATTGTATTTTTTGTTGTTAAAAGTTATTAATAATGAGACAGAATTAAGAACAGCTTGGTCTTATAAAAGAAATTTCCTCTTAGTAAATATGCATATGTCATTTTTACTGTTAGTATACTTGAAAGTATAAATTTTTAGAAATTAAAATTAGTTTAACTACTGTTGTTTGAATTTGTATTATTTTTTTTATACATAACTTTCCTCTGTGTAATATATATTTATAATAGATACAACGTCAAGTATAAAGATGTCGAAAGATGAACATATATATGTCTCTGAGTCAAAAGTATCTTGATACGTTGGTTGTGAGTCAACATTAGCATGAATCACGAATTGTTGACTCAAAGTCGTGACAAGCGAATTACGCATGTTGAGATATATGCAGTATGGATTACAAGCTTTTCTTTCAAAACCATTACAGATGCCAACTTGAATATGCAATGACTTTCCTGCAATTGAATAGGACATAGGGCCCAATCATTTAATATACCACACATTACCTTAAAACTACTGTTAAGAGAGCAATGGAGATTCTCTTTATTTATTTTTTATAAAACTAAATATTAATATTTTTTATTCATTTTCTTTTTTTATAACATGACATTTTTTTGTATAAACTTTCCTGAAATACCTGGAAAAGTCATAAAAAATGTCTAAATAAATGTTTCGTGCTTTAAAAGTTGTATTACATGTGTATTCAAGTGTAATGTCTGAGCTTTTAAACACTTTTAACTTTATTAAATATTTCATGAATATTGTTTCAAATACTTGATAATAATAACGAAACGATTGAAGCCACGATACATAGACAATGTACAGGTATATTCTAATTTTCGTATTTTCCTTTAATATAGGAAGAATGGCCATCGCTCAGGCTCAAAATATATTTATAAAGACCTACAAAGAAATCTAGTGGCTAGATTGCTTCAAGAACATTCCATAAAACGCTTCCCGGCACAGATTATGTTTACTTTTATATTTTGCGATGTCTCTGTAAAGTTTTTATCGAAAAACATATCTTTAATTATATAAAACGAAATACGAATACTTTCGACAGAAATTGAGCGATTAAATTATTTGAAGTAATTAAATTCGATAGGATAGGAAAGATATAAATATTAATATACCATTCTATGTTAACAAACAAATGCGATGCGTTGTCCTTTATTGGCCGTTCCAGAAAAATTTTATTATTCGAAAAAAGTTTAACATAATATCTGCAATAATCTCGGAGGAAGCAGCATGTAACACTTTATTTAGTCCAGCGTATAAATTTGTAATTTAAAATTATTCTGATTCACATGTAGGTCAGAACGGACAGTGAACCTGTTACGGCTTTTGTTTTAAGATAATATCTAATTTTAACGAAGAGAAACTATTTATTATTGAAGAAGTTTCGTAAATTAACAAACATTCAAGCTCAATCTGTATCTGAGAATTTCAAACAATGTTAATTCGTTAACGATAAATTAATATTGATACAGAATGGGCCATGAAAGCTCAAAGAATCTTAAATATTTCAATGTTTAATCTCAACTTACTAGTATCTGTATTAATAAATTAATATATATTAATAATAATTTTAAATATTTTAATATTTAAGGTTCTTTTTTTACTTCAAGAGATACGACTATCTGAATCTAAAACTGTCGAGTGCTATATATCATCGTATTAAGGATAAATAATTTGTTACGATAAATGAGAATAGGGAACTAAAAGGACACAGATGACTAAAATTTAATATGTACTTCTTTCCTGTTCGAACCGTCAAATCTGCAGGTCCACCAAACTCGGAGAACGTGCCAGATGATGGGAAACTGAAGTCGGAAGTAATGACGAAGGATAACAGGCGGTATTACTTGGACCTCAAGGAAAATACTCGCGGCCGTTTCCTGCGGGTGAGTCACCCTGTATGTACCAGCCAATGCATTTACTTTCTACACTAAGTGATAAGGAAGAGAGAGAGAGAGAGAGTCTGTCCCTTGTGGATATCGTCTTGAGGTGAAAGGGTCAACCTTTTCAGATGGTAAAAAGCATTTAAGAAATGAAAACTTCGAAGAAACGTGTCGAAAAAGAAGAAATGATTTGTTCGAACAAATCGCTTCCACCGCGCACCTGCTTCAATTCCAAAGAAAATCTGTAGTGAAATATTTGTTAAAACGATTCTATTCGTTGCACAGGTGTCGCAGACGATAACACGAGGAGGACCTAGGACACAGATCGCAATACCAGCACAGGGTATGATCGAATTCCGTGACGCTTTGACGGACCTCCTCGAAGAATACGGTACGGACGATGGCGGTTTCAAGGGTGACTTACCAGAAGGACGGTACATGCGCGTGGATAGCAAGAATTTCTATTTTGATATCGGCCAGAATAACCGTGGTATCTACATGAGAATTTCCGAGGTACGTGCGTATCGCTGGCTAAAAATACGGGGTGTGTCTTGACATGGTTGGACACATTGTCGTAGGGGTGGATTCAGGGAGAAAAAAGAGTTCCTGTGAACGTACGGCCTATTTAATAAGTGGCCTCGAATAGGAACCGCATTTAAATCATTCTTTACATCAAATAATTATTATATCACGATAATAAAATTTCGATATACAAATTGATTGTAACATTGTAAAACTTAGAACGAATAGATGGGTATTTACGGAAATTTATATTTTTATAAATACAATTGAAAATACGGAACCAAAGTAGACGATTATTTTACTTGCGAAATAACACGATGAGTACTAAATTCTAGGTTTATTTATATATTGTTCGACTATAACCTATACTATAGTTATAGTATAGTTATAGTATATATAACCTATAGTTCGACCTAAACTATAATAGTGTAAGAATATAATAAGAAGTTCGTTAACCTACATCGTTATTAGAACAGAAACGTAATTACTAGTCGAAAGCCAGTACTAATGAGACACGCGTTTATGAAAGCATTTTACTATGAAATAATTCCTTGCCTACTAATTAATTAATTGATTGTATAAAGTAGTTGTAGGTACATCAGTACAGGGCAACAATTCAAGATACCGTAACGAAATTAATGTATTCTATAGTTCGAAGTATAATAAGCTAAACTGTTTAATAAAAAAGTAAAAAAAAGGCACGATAAAAGTAAGAATACATTTTTACAGGTGAAGACACACTTTAGAACAGCAATCACCGTACCAGAGAAATCCTGGGAGCGTTTCCGTGATATATTCGCAGATTACTGCGAAAGAATGAGAGAAAGAGGCGCTGGAAGCAACGTCGGCATGAACAGCGGCGGTGGAGGAAATGTCTTGCCTGAGGGGAGGGGCTCGGTGGTGGCACAGGTACCATCACCATCGACCTCACAACAGCCTAACCCCAATCCAAATTTAGACTCTCCCTTAATGAAGTGAAAAAGGCTTTAACTTAACTCGAACATTGGAATTATAACCGTAACTCGTTTTCAAGTCATTAAGCGAACTAAAGGAACTTGTCAGAGTCTATGCCATCGTCATCGCCATTTTCATCGACATCGACATCGACATCGACATCGACATCGACATCGTCATCGTCATTGTCACCGTCACCGTCACCGTCATCGTTATCGCCACCGTCACTATCACCGTCACTCGTCGTCAACTAAAAACACCAAAACTCGCCTGGAATGGGTTCTATATATAAAGAAATATATATATCGTCGCGGAGAATTCATACAACCGGCCAGTGCCGATTGTTCAGCATAGAAATTCGAAATTGCACGCAGATCCGATAGAGAAGGGTGCCTGACGCGAACGATCCATAGGTCGCGCGTCGACTTTCGATCTATCGGCCACCGCCAATCGTGGGAAAAAAGGGGGGAGGGGGCAGAACAAACTGGAGGAAGGAAAGGAAAAATAAACGATGAAAGATAGTAGATTAAAGGAGAATAGATGATGTGTGTGTGTGCGCGAAACAAAAAAGAAAAAAAAAGTAAACGAGTCTGCTGCTCGTGCGATTCCACGGAAGTACGCAACGACGGGATCGTGGATATATAGAATTATTGCGCGATGTCCTTAGGTGGATACGAGTTGCCATCGATTAACGTTATGAGTACTACCGTTCATTTCCTGAGCTATTCCTCTCTACCACCGTCGAATTCATCTTAATTCGTTAATTTTGCTTCTTTCTTCTCGCTTCTGTGAAATTTTTTACGAAAGATCGGCTGTCGGGTTGATTTATAATTTCGCTCTGGTTACACTCATTAATTCCAACGAAAAAAACGAAAGAAAGAAATACGATCAGTCAGCGGGAAATGAACCGTAGTGGAGATCACGTTACAATTGAATTTGATCGTTCAGAATTTATGAATAAATGAATAGTTGTTATATTAACGATTATATCGCAGGGAGAAAGGAGAGCGTGGTGTGGGTAGTCGCGTTGTTAGACTAAAATGCCGTTGATCGCGGAAAGCGGGCCAATCATTTGTTGACTTAACCGAGAAAACGAGATAAATGAACGTGAGCATGAAAATCTCGCGAAAATCTCGTCGAACGGATCTCGACTGTGAAGTGTTCTTCGTACACAGAGCAAACGAAACTTTGTTTATACGTGCTCCTTTCACGAAATTCGTCCCGTGTTTTTCTTTGCGCGCGTATAACGTGCTCGCCACTTATGGTGCTCGTTACGGTTGAGTCAAAAGAGAGAATGGGAAAGAAGTGGTTCGCTCGCTTGACGCGTAAACGTCGAATCACGATCTAGCAATCGCGACGCCATATACACTCGTTTACAAACTGAACGACGTCTCTATTAAAAAAAAAAGTAATTAATGAAATAATATATAATATAGGTGAAAAGAAAAAAAGATTCTAGCCGAATACGAATCCCTATGACATGTATATTATAAAAAGTTAATTATGTTATGTTTTGTTTCATCGATTCGTACGGGAAAGTGCGCACGCAGACGCAGATACAAGTCTGGTGTCCGGATTATACAGACTCCAGTGCAGACATACAACGGTACACGCATAAATCATACAGAACACACACACATGTCGAGACATTAGATAACATAAACATACGCATACACGCAGTCGAAGGAAAAGATATAGGACACACGGAAAATATACGGAATATGATAGCTCCCAGTATCTGTCTCGCGCTACAGATCCACACACACAACACACACATGCATTCATTTCTACATACACATAGAAATATTCCATCATGAAAGACGAACGGTACAAGAGACGGTGTGCACGCGTACGTAATTACGTTACGTTTGAGTGACGGCCGAGTTCTAACACAATTGCATATTAGGTATGTATTATACGAATGCATATTAGGTATTTATATAGAATCTATATAACTGTATAATTGTAACGAAATGCCAATGTCCGTGGACCCAGGCAACTGTATCACCTGACAACGCGCGATCAATCGAATTGAAGGTGTTGCGGGCTTGCAGTCGCTTAGGTCCAGCCCTTGGACACAGGAAGAGAAAAAAGAAAAAGAAACACGTGACAAGAACAGGAACAAAAATGGGGAAAAAGGAAAGAAAGGTGGGGAGAAAAAGGTATATATGATACGAAGGGAAAAGAGAAGGCTAGCGGAAGATAGAGAGAGATAATATTCAAAGACGAACGATCGTGTCGGAAGGAGAATTAACGCAGTCTAGTTATTTCTCTCAATGGAAAAGGAAAATCTTAATACGCTTTGATTCTGCAACGCTGTGTTAATATCAACAATGATAATGAAAGAAAGATTTAAAAAAAAAAAAATAATAAGATGAAGATAAATATCTATCCGTTCTCTTGCGTTTCTTCGTGATCGAAAAACGATTAACCGAAATAATAATCTAAATATATTTCGCACTGGTGCGGAATAAGAGAGTTCGAAAGCAGCGGAGCGGCATAGATGCATTAAACGCATAAAGTGCTATTTAATTAATGGAGGACGCGTTCCGATTCGTGCGTTATCGGCGCGTTTACGTTTGAAGAGATGAGTAAAATTTTATTTATTTTTTAGCAATGAACCTATTATCTATTTCGATAAGATATTTCTTTGATTGCATTTCCTTCGAAATCAACAATTTCGGCTGGTCTGAATTTACTTAGCACGTAGGTTTTGATGATATAAATATGAAATATAAATCACAATAACAAATTCGAATACGCACGAGTGGGTGAATCAACGAGAAAGATATTATATCCCGATCCTCTTCAATTTAAGGATAGTTTGAACTAGATCGATGCACGCATCCCTTCTTCTACTTTGTCGTAATCATCATCTTGTGATATTATCGTCGTTTTAATTTCTGTTCATTTTTTTAACGTACCGTACGATTATTACTTATTGGTCTAGATTAAAGAAATTAGCCAAAAAAAATATCCTTCGAATGAAATTATTTTTCGCACGTATGTCGTGTTCTTTCCTTTTTTATCAACGTACCAACTTTTTTTTAATCTTCTTTCTATGCTTCGTCAAACTGTTTCGTCGAGTTCAAGGGGGTCGGTGAACCCGCAATCTGTGCACAAGAAATATAAAATTGTCCAAACCGAGCGTTCTGATGGAAACGGCAAAGAAAAGGCATAAAGGAAAATTGTTCAACCGATGCAGATGGTGTGACATATTGTGATCTATAAAAAAGTTACAAATTACAAAGCATCAACAAGTAGTAGATATTTAAGATATAAAATATACACAACACACGTACACCTACGGTGATCTAGACGCAACACTGTCTAACTGATGTACGCGATCGCGTGTATAGTACACATACATTAAAAACATTTAAAAAAAATAAACAAACATAACATGTTATTAAAACGAGGACGACTACAGCGTACCTAACTAATAAAAAAAAAGAAAAAGAAAAGAAAAAACAAAGAAACACAAAGAGTCAGAACGAGAGAGAGAAGGGGAGAAAGGGAGAGACAGTATAAAGTAAAAGAGAAAAAAGATAACACAAAAGAAAAATCGTTTGACACAGTAAAAATAATAAGCAAAGTAATATAAAGGAAGAAGGGAAAAACGAAGAATGAAAAAAAACACGACACTCCTGCCACGCAGCGAGTCTTTAGACAGCTTTAAGATAATAATTATAAATGATAAATAATAATTATTATTAAATAATAACGATAAACTTTCTATATGTTGAATCGTGTCTAGTGAGAGGTACTCTATTGAAGTAAAGCAAAAAAAAAAGTCTACTATCGCCACACACGGATTAACACAGTTTATAATTGATCATTAGTTGTCTATCGAATGTTCTTTTTTCATATAGCGGAGAAGGTGATTGTTAGAGAATAGCTTGGTGTTTCGTTTGCTGTTTTACACGAAAAGAAAAAAAAAAGAAAAAAAAACGTTGCGCGGTTGGTAATCGGCGAACCTTTTTACCAAATGTTGATATGAACGAGAGGGAGAGAGCGATCGAGAGAAAGAGAGAGAGAGAGAGAGAGAGAAAGAGAGAGAGAGAGTAACAAGAAAAAGGTAGCCGAAGATCCACACCTACGTTTATATTTGGTGGGGCTTTTGACCACTACTGTTATCATTATCACTGCTATTATCACGTAGGGTTTCCATACCAGAGCCGTGTTTCGCAAGCTGTTATAACGCGTAGAGAACCAATGATAAAATACCCTGTTAATAACTAAATATGCGATAATCAATCTCCCGATAGGAGACAAACAGAGAGAGAGAGAGAGAGAGAGAGAGAATGTGCATGTGAACTTTCAGTAATTACGCTACACCCGTTCGCTGGTATGGCTCTCGTCGTCCAAAGACGAAAGCGTTTTAGATAATTTAATCCATCCCCTTCACACGCATCAAATTCCTATAAAACTAATTCGCGCCGATGTTTTTCTCGCATTGTAAAGCGCTGTTTTATTCTCGCGGTTTGTAACAGGAGATTGAACGACGCCACGGTATGAAAACCCTGCGCTCGCTGCGATTATTCTTATTATCATTATTATTATTATTACGATTATATTGTCATTATACTTATTATTACGATTACTCTCCTTATTATTACTATTATTACTATTAGTACCATTATTACCAGAGAAAAAAGGAAAGAACCACCATCATCAGTTCGTGCCCTGATTATCGACCAGTCAGGACTACCCTCGAGCGGGCTGATTTTTTAATTTTGTTTCTCTTTTGCTCCCACATATTCGTCTTTCTTATTATTTTTACCCTTTACACGCATTTTTAACACGCACCGTCGATCTCACGTTTTTTTCTCACGCGTCTATTTATCCTTCAATCTCGTTTCACTTCTTTCTATAAATTTTAAACAAAGTCATATCTCGTCCTTTCTCTGTTTATTTATCTGTTTTTATTATTCGATTTTCCTATCGGTTTCTCGTTTCTTAATCGTTTCGTTAATCGGCCCACTCAGCTCTGGCGTAAAACCGGTGTGTAGACCGTACGCGCAAAGCAAACGCTATGCAAGAGAAATGGCAAGATAAAAAAAAAAGGGAAAGAAAAAGAAGCGGAGAACAAGGATCGAGCCGGAAGATCGAAAAGTGGCGCCAACTCGTGACTTCGATCGACGACGTTAGACATTTTTTCCGTGAATTCTCGCGAATCGACGAATCGTCTTTTTTTTTATTTCTTCTTTGTTTCTTTTTTCCCTTCTTCTACTATTTAAGAAAAGAGAAAAAAGAAACAAAAGGGAGAATCATCTTTTAAGCATGGCGTTTTCTTTTCTTCCTCTTATAGCGCGCTCTCGCGTGTGTGCATGCGTGCGTGTATGTGTTCATGTGCGTGTATACTCGAGATAATCGATGAAGCGAGCTATCTATTTACAAAAAGGGAAGGAAAAAGCAAAAAGATAAAAAACAACACAAGTACTGATCGCGGGGACGATGCAACCTCGGAGTCGAGTTCGGTAGACCAATTTTTATCGCTCACAGGATAAAAACGAAAAGAATATCAAATTTCCTTAATTTATAAATGTATAACTATGACGAAACATGTTAGCCGTAGCACTCTAATAAGATCGTATTTAAAGGTGCTGGGTGCAATTGGACAGTTCAACCCATTTTGCGGATAAACATACTTTTCGGAGTAACATTATAAATTTCGGACGATTTATTTTACTGCGACTAATTGCGTAAATGCTACAAATGTTCTGTTAACCCTTTGCGTTCGGTGTACGATGTCCACTAAGCACGCATTTCTCGAACGATCTAAGATTAAACACGCCGATCGGATTTTAATAGATTTAATCTTGTATTTTTCAAATAATGGCACGAAATGGTGTAACACTTCAAAGGAACGCAATAGCTTTTACAATCGCCCCTTCGTTATCGTCAATCACGTATTAAATGTTAGTTGGGATAGTTTTGTAAAGTTTTGCTGGCCGACTGACATACGAGAAAAGTTGGACAATGCAAAGGGTTAATAAACTGTTAGCCTGCTTCTAGTGCATACATACATATATATATATATATATATATATACACATATAAATACATACATATATATTTCGTTTGAAGAAAGTCGTGCACAAAGACATGATAATGACGATGAATCACTGCCTGAAATATCACGGCCTTCATCCATAAAGGGTTCAAATATTTTTGGCAAATGGTGCATACTATTTTTCATTGAACATAGTTAAAAAAAAAGATTTATTACAAATGCAATGTTGTGCCTTTTTCATCACGTTGTATTGTATTATTTCTCTTGATAAGCTTTGGTTAATGAACTTTGTAAATAGTTATAAGGAGTAATAGTAGATCTATTTCCCAGTTCCGTATATTTCGCCTTAATGTCCATAGCACTTTAGCACTCTGCATTCGAACAATCGAAGAATGCAACGAGCCGATAGATTACGGTGCCAAAGCCGAATCTTCACCTAACGTTCTAATTGACCAGTCAGTAATATTCGTTTGTAACTACTACTAACCACCCATTCCTTATGTGATACTTGAAATGTACAATTCTAAAACTTTGATCCGTCTGTTCGATACAATACAAACCCTGAGAATTCATTGTAATCTAAATCGAAATTTATCTAAGTATTCCGAAGGAACGCAACGGAAAAGTGAGATCGTACCCGTTTATCTTCAAGGTGCATCGTCCCCAGCATCGGTGTGATGTTACAAGAGACGTTAAGAACGCTAGGAACGTTTAAAAGTCCGCAGCTCTTAAACGTTATTTATTTCGAGGATCGATATCAGCATAATATTAATTGTTATATAAAAAAAAGAAAAAGAACTAATCGAGTCAAGTTTTCAAAATGTTACGAGCACGAGAATGATCTGCTGTGGATATATGATTCATACTAATTATTTCTTCGAATCAACGTTTTTCGCCATAGTTTGTAATATTTTAATATATTAACTATTAAAAAAAAAAAAATGAAAATGAAAAATGAATAAGGCGAAATGATGGAGAGTAAGTTCGAGTTGGAAAAGGGCGAAAGATCGATCGACGCGTGCTCGTACGGTACGAGTGGATCACACGCGATGGCGATACTGTCGCCATTGGTCGACCATATTGTAAATAACGGTTGTAGACGATCTTTCGCCCGCATATATATATAAGGAACGATGCAGAAAGAGTGTTACTATAGAAAAAAAAAACCCAGCAAAAATAGAATAAAAACGAAAACGAACCACTTGGCGTACACGTGTACACGTTAGACACTATAATATGCGTGTACGATCGTGTACGCGTATATTTGTTGGGGTTAAATAATTGTATGATTAAAAAAGACGAGAAAGTCAAAAAAAAAAGAGACAAAAAATTTGGGGGGAGATAAAAGGAGAAAGAGAGAGAGAGAGAGAGAGAGGGAGAAAGGAAAAGCTAGAAGAAACACTAACGATAAGAGAAATCAACATTCATTTTAAGCATAACGGCTTAAAATGAACACAGCTGTCCGTCTATTTGACTTGTGTCTTCGACGAAACAACTTCGATGAAAACAAAAAGGAACTGAAAAAAACAAAAACAATTAAGAAAAAAAAAAATAGAAACACTAATATTACGGCTCACAACACGTTTGAAAACAAAAACATTAAACGATAAAAAAAAATTCATCGCCTCGATGTTAAATGTAACACGTTTTACAAGGTAACAGAGTATTTCATTTTATAACATTTCTACTGTCTATACTTTTACCTGGACATTTTCACCGTGGACGAAAAAAGAGCGAAGCGTTCCATATAATCCAAAACCAATCCCCACCCTCTGCATCTCCTTTTTCCGTCGATAGAGCAAATAACGATTGTGCACGTAAATCGCGCGTGAAGACACGTTTTTGCCGCAAACCTCTCTTTCAACGAGGATTCTTTGTATTTACAAATTATTTTACATTTCCTATCTTTATGGAGAAAACACGTTATATGCGATTGTTAAAACAGAATATGATTCACAACAGACGAATTACGCATAGGTTCCATAGAACCACGAAATTTCTTTAGATTTTGCAACAAATACGTTAATTGTGCTTTTAGTTTAAAATATAGAAATCTTTATATTCTATAAAGCTATTCGTCTAACATGTATATGAAAAGTAATTAAAAAGATATTTTTAAGTTCTTAGATAATATCGTGTTTTTAAAATTAATTCCTCGTTGAAAACATTGAAAAGAAACAGTTTCATGTTTATTGCAAACACGTGTCACGAGAATAAACCGTAGCTCGATCTTTTATTTTTTATCTCTTATTTCTTTATTTCTTTATTTCATGGAAGTTGCAATAAGAGAGGTCAATGCTTTTTCGACATTCGCTTTCGATATTCTAAAAGAGATTTATCGTTTCAGAGGTCTCGTTGATACTTCGAGACCGCTTTTAAACGTGAATCCAGTGAATTGTGTTAGAAAAGGAATATTTTATATCCTTAAGATGTACCACGAAGAAACTATATGGATCATTACGTGCATAAAAACATGTAGGAGATAAATGTTGGTATTAAACGATTTTAATCGCTTCTGTTAGAGGAAGAAGAGAGAAAGAGAGAGAGAGAAAGAGAGGGGGAGAGAGAGAGAGAGAGAGAGAGAGACATATTTCAAAATCGTACTTGACAAAGATTATGATTAAATCAAAAGAGTACTGTTACTTAGAATTTCGTGATGAGTGCCTATTTTTGATCATGTTATTTATGCGCAAGGTGATTCGTGCTTCGAAGACGATCTATTGCTATTTGTAGGGTGAAATCCAATGAAAAATGTAAGAGAAGACTATATCTACGATTCGAACGAAATCTAATTTGTTATAAATCTTTGTCTAAAATATCTCGCTTAAAATATATCCATTTGTAACTTCTTCCACTTTGCAAATAGCTATAGTTGGTCGCGACTATGCGAGTCACCCTATAGAATGATTAGAGTTCCCGGAAGAAATAGAGCGAATTATGAAAAAGTTATTTTCGATATGATTGTAAACGGTCGAACTGTTCCCGCTATAAAGGTTTTATTTAAATTCAGTGTATGTTCTTCCCGGCACTCTGTCGTCATTCCTCTTTACAAACGACTCTTTTAAGGTATATACTATTCATCTACCCATCAGAAGCTCCTGCATTCATATATTGGCTTCGACAGGTAACACAGAAACCTGCTGGCGTAAAGAACAAAACGGAAAAGCGGCAGGCCGATCAACGGCAACGCGAGTCCTTGAAACGACGCAAATCCCTGCCACGCCAAGCAGAACCGTCCACCATCAGTCCTGAAAAATCCATGTCCGCTCCTGCCTCTCAAGTCCCGACAACCACCGATATCCCGTTGTCTTCTGGTTCTGCTATAACCACGTCAAGCACGAGCAAAAGCACGATGTCCGAAGAGAATGTTTCTAGCGGTTCTACAGCATCACAGGAGATTCAAGGCGTGCCGCGCTTAGAAACTGTCCAAGTTTAAATATCTGCGATGGCGTTCTGTACGAGCACGCATGCGTGCTGATCGCGTGCAAGCGCGAGCGATGGGCGCGTAAGGAACCGACAAAAGTCGGCGCGATCCAATTCAGAATGCACAACTCCAGTGTAGTATCGTTTAATTTGTTGTTTTGTGTTCCATACTTCATGTATCGCGTTTCACGCGTAGCTTCATTTCCTTGTAAACATACAGATTCATTCAAATCTTACGGGAATAGTTCACTTGTTTGATTGTCGAAACGTTTAGCTTCATTGCAAACGAACACGGGTTTCTGGTTAATAGAGCGAATGGTGGTACGTGCGCGTGTATTCCAACACTTCTACTGTATCAATGGAGTTTTCTGCTAAATTTTTATTACTAAATTTTTTTATGTTTTTTCGTGTTCTAATTTTTCTATTGTTGTCGAAAACTTTCTGCATGCGAATTTTATCAACCGCTAGAAGAAAATATATTGATAAATTGCAATTTGAATTTTCGGCGCCATTATTCAAATTTAAAATTGATTTAATTACATTCTCCACACAAATTTAGTTCGTTTCTTTCAAGTTGACGTGATTATATCGTGTTGTTAAAAGTTTCTTTGTTTGTAAAACTTCGAAAAAATTGAAGTAGGGGAAACATTTATATGCGTATTCGTTAATATATTCGGGAAACGGTAATTCTTATTCTTAATATCAATCTATCGAAATTGCATAATGCACCATTCTTTCCACAACTTGACAAAACAAGGGAACCCTACGTAAGTGTTGTTGAGCAGAGAAAAGAAGTATTGAATAACTTGATCTGAGTTTCTGTTCTTTTTTTCTCAATTGTTTAAGTAGAGATGGATCGGTATCGTTAAATACTTTGCTTGTTTTAACACGAGACGATAAGTTTTATAATAAAGACGTCTGATTAATGGTTGGATATGACTTGAGATTCGCGTACTACAACAAACATACAAAATAAAAACCACCTGTTGTATGCGAACTATTTAAGTTAATTATTACATTCTGTTCAAAACTATTAAATTTATATTATGCAGCTAGACAGTGATTTAATAAAGGTACTTTCTTTTGATACTACAACTTTCAAATCTCGATTTTCTTTTATTGTCTTATATTATAAATACATAAATACATTTGTCATTGCTTAAAACAAATTATAAAAACAGATCTGTGCAATTCAATATTTATTATAATTTATTACTATAAACAATTCAATTCCTCGTTATATGAACACATCATCTCGTCACTTGGACTCAAAAGTTGTCCAAATAACTTTAACCACAGCGGGTAATGTGACAACAGAGTTATTACAGTATCTTCATCTTCCATATAAATATCCTTTAGCATCCTTAATGTTCCATTTTTAGAATCATCTGTGTGATGTGTAGGTTCTATTTGTAGTAAAATTACAAGGGATTGCATGTTTCTTGGGTAAAGGTCTACGATATCTTTATTTTGTTTTTCACAATGTTTCTTAATGCTTTTTAGAATTGACTGTATAAAATTCACAACTGTAGGAGCATGATCTAACTGTATTAATAATTCCTTTAGGAATGCACATATTAATAAGAAGATACATGAAGATTTAGTGGCAAATCTGAATAATTGATCTATCAAATTTATATTCTCTAAATCATCTATATTGTCATCTTTATTTAAATCGATACACGATGATATGAAATTATTTAATAACGGTTGCTCTATTAATTTGCATTTCTGTGACTTATATATGGTTTCTATGGTTGAAAGTTTGAGGTCTAAATTGGAATTTTCTTGTACAGCATAACATAACAAATATTCACTTTCATCGCAGGTTTCTAATTCTGCTAGTTTTAGTATCGACTTTTCTACGTAACACTTATAGTATGAATCTGTGGATGCCAAGCATATTAAAGCACTGATTAAGGATAATAGATTGTCGCTTGAGTCACAGCTGTCTAAGGTATCGTCTGTTAAATATTTCTTCAACAAGCTTTTTAGTAATGTTAAGCTTTGCTTTTCATCTCTGAGTACTTCGAAATTTTGAAGATTGTCATTGATTTTACACCATTCTCGTAGAACTTCCTGAAATAACAATAAATTATGAAATAATACGATAAACTTTTTGTATATACTTTTAAATACAAGATACCCACGATCACATGAAGTCTCACAGTATAACGTTGATATGCCTCCTTTGATACCTTATATGTCAATAGTTTTGTTAAAGATAAACATAGTGCATTCAATATATCGTTAGATGGTAGGAATTTATTCTCTTCTAGTAGTTTCTTATATTCCTTTGAATTTTCTAGATTCTTATTAGCACTTTCACAACTATATAATATTGCTTTCAGGATCTTTTCAGCCATATCTTATTCACATTATTAAATAGAAGGGTGGTGTCGATAAAAATGAAAAAGAAGTAGTAAAGATAAAATAAAAGAAATATATATAATTATGAGCCATGCAAAATAATAATTTTCTTAACAGGTAAAATACATATCTATCTGTCAATATACTTACTGAGGTTATATTATTAAATATTATATACAAATCCTGTTGCATTTCTATACGAACACAATTAATTTTACCAATACAAAATGTTAAATTCATTATAAATACTACGACGAATACAATACGTTTTATTTTATTGAAATAAATATTCGATCAACATTGAAATTTTTCGTGGATGACAAGAGTTCCTCGATTACTTTTTCATTATAATGTTCCAAGATCCAGAATTGATTCGTTTAGCTTGTTAAATTTTATTAATCATATTTCTTAAATTTTTTTTTCCTCCTTTGATTTTTAATATTTATTTTAGGATCTAAAAGTTTAATGCCTACAAGTTTAATATTTACAGAAGCAGAGAGAATTGAATTTTGCAAACTGTGATGATAAATGTTATTTTATGTATTGCATAAAAATGTATTTTAATATCTAAAAAAATTTGTTTCTTCTGTCAATTAAAATGATACACTGAAAACAATGAATCAGTTTCATAATTTTAATATTGGTCATAATTCAGTTAAGTAATGCAATGAAGTTAGCAATACAAAATACCTATAAAATAAGAAGAATGTTAACGAAATACTGATATAATAATGAAAAAGATAGTTCATAATAATTATATGCATAATTTAGAATTGAAATCACTACATTATTGGTTTAAAAGCACTCTGTCACAAAATCCCACAATTAAATATGGTAATATATTTAAGATTATGCAAAATACAATACATAAGACTGAAATGTCAAATATAAATACTGATATTCAACAATTTCGAAAGTAAGATATCAAAAATCAACTTAATAGTATAACGATATAAAATTGATTATCTTTATTTAGTTTTACTCAGAAATCACATGATAATTTTTATAATAAAGCAATATTAAGAAATGTTTTTGGATACTGGAAGATCTATGTTATACACAAATTACATACAAGAAGAGCTAAATATAAAGCAGATTATTTTTATCACAAAAAATTACAGAAAAAGGTTTTGAATGCGTTATCAAAAAATGTATTATTAAAATGGAAAAATATTGTTTCATTTATGGATAAGTGCACTAATGACCCTATAGTTTCTGTCAATTATAAAAAAGCAGAGGTACATTATTCTAAATCTTTATTAAGAAATTATTTTAAATATTGGAATAATTGTGTTTCAATGATAAATAAGAAAAGAGACTTATTAGAAAAATCTGTAGCTTTCTACAATATGTATTGTCTGAAAAACTGTATTACAAATTGGAAATTATATGTAGCATTACAAAAGGAGAAAAAAATGATAAAAGATAAAATTGATAAGGTAATGTTAATTTAATAATTAACACTTGACTCGTGTAATTAAGTTCTAATTTGTAAATAACTTTCAATTTAGGCACGTAAATTTTATGCAAAGAAAGTTTTACAAACTTTCATAAGAATTTGGATTAATAGTTGTGAATTTATATTACAAAGAAGTAAAATAGCACATGCAATTATGCATTATAAAAGTAAATTGTTAATAAAATATTTTGATGCTTGGAAAATATATCATGAATACAAACTAAAAAAGTTAAATATAGAAGAACGTGTCTCTGTATACAATAGAACAAAATTGTTAAAACGATATTTTGAACATTTTATATCGGTAGGATTTTTAATTGATCCATGAATTGCATTTACCATTGTTCTTATTAAATTTTATTTTTCCATGTAGTGTGTAAAGGAATCCATCACAGAGAAGACAATGAATGAAAATATCGAAATGTTTTACAACTTCAAACTTGTACAAAAGACATTCTTTGCATGGCAAGACTGGTATAATATGAGTCTACAAAATTCAATAAAAAGTCATGAAATTAGAAACATATTTGAAAACAGAAAAAAGAGTATAATGTTCAATAATTGGCGTTTATATATAATTAAAAAAAAATGCAACAGAAGAAAGATACTTACAGCGGGCAATTTTTATGAAAAAAAGTTGACAATTAAAACTTTAAAGAAGTTTTATAATTATGCTGCTTATAGAAAAGAGAAAAGAATTAGATTATCTTATTTAAACGATAAAAGTAAGGAAATTATGCGACGATTGCAATATATTTACATAGAAAAATGGAGAAATGCGCTTTGCAGTGTTATACAAGAGAAACAAAAGTTATATCAAGCGATTCAATTTTGGGAATTGAATGTAACTCGTAAATACTTTTTCAATTGGATAGAATTTTCTCGGCAGTACAAAATAAAAATGGTTCGTAAACAAGAATTAAATGAGATTGCCATTGGTTTCCTATTGAAAAGATTTATTTTACATTGGCACTCCAAGTTACAAGATGTTCTCTATATACGTAAAAAAGAATTTCTTGCGATTTCCATGATGGAACACAAAATTTTGAGAAAGTACTTTCTGCTTTGGGAACAGTATATTGCACAAAAAGTGAAAATGAACGATGATGTGAAAGTGGCAATGAAATTACATAAACAGCTCTTGTTACGAGAAGGACTTAAAGAAATTTTACGAAATTCCCTTTATAATATCGATTACCAACGTGATTTACAATTAGGAAATGCAGTAATGAGGTCATTTCAAAATTTTGAAATTTTAAAAGAATACTTCGATAAATGGCACTCATTCGTTTATTTAAAAAAGAAATCAGTACCTGTCTGCAAAATTACAGATAGTGATGAATTTCAGTTTAAGCGTATTCAAATTCCATGTAATAATATATATAATAATTTTGAAACTTGCTTAGTTTTACCAGAATATATGATGAAAAAAGATACAATTTTAAATGCATATAATTCATTTCACAAGTTTTCGCGGAAAAGCTGGTTATTTGATTAATTTTAATCACGTTAGAATAACAATATCTTAATTAAAAAAGTACAGTATAAATAGTAAGAAATATATCTCTAGAAACCATTTATTATATATATACAGTGTGTTGCCGAAGAATATGTACATATAATACAAGCGGGCGTAAGGTGATTCCTTATGAGAAAGTAAGAAAATATAAAATAATATTTTTTCCTATAACACTTCGTTTTTGCGAAAATCGAGTTTGAAAATTTGTCAAGTATATTTAAACATTGCTAATTCCAGATTAGATAGAAATAAATAATCAGATTATTTTATATATGAAAATAAGTCAGAAATGTAGAATAAAATTTATTCACAAGATACTTTGTTTCCGAGAAAACTAAATTTGAAAAATTATACATGTACACTAGGACAATTCTTAACTAAACACGGTCAAATTCTATTTTCTTGAAAATTAAGAGGAAAAATGAATTGGAAAATTTTATATCACATTTTCTATCTATTTTCGTATGCAGAATAACCTTTTTCTGACTGTTTATTCCAAGGAGTAATTAGCCAAATTCAAGTATACTCGACAAATTTTCGAATTCGCTTTTCTTGAAAACTAAGCCTTGGATGAGAGAGTTTTATTTTGTGTTGTGAATTATCTCCGTATAATACAATTACAGTATTATTTTCATAAACGAAATGCATTAAAAGATTTTCTTATGAAAATGCTTATTTACATTTACTATAATTAATGAAATTATAAGAATCTTAAGAAACGCTATTATAGCGATCACGATTCGTTATATCCGAAGTCATCGTTAATACAATCTTACACAAAATCATCCAAAATAGCAATATCGTCTAAGAGAGAATATATACAAACTCCAGAATGCGCCGTTTATTCTCTTACTATTATTTCTTCCGTTTTAATTTCTTTAATTCACTCTGTTGCACCGAAGCTTCTCCAAAGATTTCTTTTACCTTGCGTTTACGTTCTTCATCGCTCTTAATCTGTTGTTTTATTTGTAGTTTCGTTAAGAAAGCTCTTCGTATTTCACCCATAGCACCTCTCATTTATTTTTTATACTTGTCTTATTTACTTTTATACTGTGCAACAACTTTTCTCTTTCAGCTTTCTCCTTGGACGTAATCTTATGTTTCTTACCGTCATATCCGTAAAAAATATACGAAACTTAATAACATTCTTGAATTTATAAAACGATGTGGTTTGAAATCGTAAGTTCAATTTTTACATACATTGCTTCAATTCACGGTCCATATAGTCTTAATGGTTTTGGTTTCTTCTTTTCAACCATAATATATTTTAATTTTTTATTCTTTAGTTTTTCCAAATCTTTTCGTAATTGCATAATATGTTTCTTCACTTTTGGTGGATATTTGTCAAAAGAATTCGATTTAAGCAATTTTAAAATTGGTTCGAATATCGAATACACAGCTTCCAGTTCTTCTAGATGATTTTTAAATTCTCCCAATAAATTTACGGCTATTAATAATACCCTTATTTTGAAATCATCGTCTAAGGGTCCGTCTATCAGATCGGACGCTTTCATATAGCTACTACTTGGATTAACATCTAACTTAGATCGATCTTCGTCTAGTATTAATAAATTTTCTGAGTGTTTGATTCTTTTAGAGATTGGTATCGTTTTTATATCTTGAATTAGATGTTTAGGGCTGGATACGTAAATTATTGCGTGTAAGAAATTTATCACACATGGAGCAAATCGTTTACTTAATACCGTATACTGTGAATGTGGATGGAATATTATTAATGTAGCGTATTGCATTTCCACATAATATGTTTGCGTATAAAAATATAACAGCAGTAGTAACAATTACCTCTAATATAAGTGTACATATAAAAAGACCCTTTGAAATATCTATTTTATTTTTAATACGACATCTAAATAGTATTTCGGACATAAATATTGCACAGGCAGTAGTTACAGGATGTCTAAAATCAGACGTTGGAAATATCAAAGAAGCCAATTTGAAGAAAATAAGCTGAAAAAAAAGATTTTTATTAGAAGATTATAATTAATTACCGTTGAAAATATATTTCTAATATAATTACACGTTAAACATACTGTATCTAGGCCAGGGTATTTCTTCTTATCTTCCTCAAAGTCGTCGTGCTTTTCTTTGATTATTCTTTGTATAACAGATTTGGCATTTTGTGGATTTAGATGAGCAAGATCGTATAAGAAAGGAGACAATCTGAAATAAATATGTGTAATATAATGTAGATATAATACAAGTAAATAAATTTTATTAGAAATTTATATATTACCTGTCAATAATTTGGAAACCATTAACTATGCTTCCAACATCATTTCCTACAACATGATTATTTACATGTTGTAACAAAAATAAAAATAAATTTGACAACTTTCCTTCGTCTGTATTATTCGTTGGGCAATGATTACATTTAATTATACGATCTACGATAATCGATTGGTAATCAGCATTATAATTTTGCAAATATTCTTGTAACTCTTCAAACTTTTCTGGTACTTTATAGGTGTAAGGTAATTCCTTCCTTATATTTTCCATGACCTTTCCCTTTTTAAAAGATCTGGGTATTTATGGTTTCTTATCAGTTATCATCAGTTCTTAACAGTTATTATCTGCTGGGACTTTATTATTTACAATTTCTGACATAAAACCATCATCAAGATCATCTGCAGGTTTGTGTTTAATCCCATTGCGATCATAATTAACGTCGTTTTTTAAACAAGGTATATTTCTTTAAATATTATAAACATATACATTTATAAATATACAGTATAATCATGAATTCATAACTTACCCAGTTAAAAGAACGACGTGTTAGATTATCCAATGAATATAAAGCTTTAAAAGCAGGATACAGTATGTTCCTGATATTGCAAATTAAAATAAGACGTCGTTATTCAATTACAATGTTGTTAAAGATTTTATTCGATAAGCTTCTCTTTAGGACTAAACGTGTTACCGCTACCAACATGTATACGGAGAGAAAATGACAGTGCTCACGCTTATGGAAAATGGTTGTCTCTGGACTAGTAGTGCTGCACCATGCGGCCAAGTGCTGAGTTTAATTGACGTTAGCATGTACAAGAACCTATAAAATTAAGGATCTGCCGCGTTTGTTTGTACACTAGCATAGACAAAAACCTATTTCATTGTACGGTTCTATGGAAAAGTTTATATCTATTTTTCTACCCAAAATGGACAAGTGTGAGAATGACAAAATGGCAGAATGACAAAATAATGAAACTAATTATAGGTTGCCTAAGAAAGAGAAATTAATCGTTTACTATATTTTTTATAGAGAGGAAATTTCCTCTCAGCGTTTTCGGTTTTGTGTTTTAGTTATTGACAATTAAAAATCGGTCAAAATATCCCTGCACGTGAGCAAACCTCCTTACACGAACGAAAGTAGGTCAGCCTAAGCAGCGGAACGCACAGGTATCCTCAAATAATAATTGTAACTGTAATAGTAATAACCAACGATTGTTTTTTTAGTTAATTTGTTAAATACGCTTTCGAATGTACTACAGTTGATTTTATAAAAAAAGACAAAGTATGCGCTATAGCTTCGTTATTTGATATTAAATGGACCTTTCAGGGACATGAAAGTACAATCAAGAATACACGAATTCGAGTTTATCGACGAAGAAAACGAAACTTCTCACCTGTCTTTACCTTTACCTGATAAGGCAGATTGCAATAGGCTTCTTTCTGTGAGAGCTATTTGTTTCAGATAAGAAAATAATGCATACATCTACATGATATATCTTTTATTAGGAAGTTCAAAAGAAAAAAAAAACATTTGCTATTACATTTTTTTTGTTTCACACCAATACAAAATACAGAGGTTTGTGACCGATTACTAGTAGTGTTTAACGGAAACGATAATAAAGATAAAGATGGTAATTCTGGTGTAGTCTATTCAGCAGGAAACATTCAGAAAGAAGTTACACTACGTTGAAACCGCGAATAGTTTGACACAGTGGAAGTAGAAAAAATAAAGTGTGTTTTTCCATTTCTTTTAGGAAATTCTTATTTTTTTCGTTGACTCTTCCAATTTACTGGAGCTTTACGCAGATCATTGTTGTTAGACAAGTATATTAAATTGCGCTGGCATTGGTAAATAGAACTGTTTCACAAACAGAATAAAAATGATATTACCAATTTTTCAAAAAGTCATGTCGATCGAAATGGACAATTTAATATACACGCCTGACGACAAAAGCCTATTATAGATTCTTCTATTTACGTATAAATTAGATGTTATTGATGTAAACATTCCGAATCGACATATAGTAATAGGAAAAAATAAAATAAATTTATTATAATTACGAGTCCTAGCTTTAATTTTAAATCGTAAGAACATTTACCATGGAACATTGATTCTTTTTACACTTTATCTTTAAATTTACGAAGATTACACGGTCTGCTGTAATTCGGATAAATTAATGAAAGTATTGTTGTTGGCTTTTGCACCATTTGTATTATTAGGCGGGAAGATCAGAGGATTTAAATTATTGTCCGGCGTACTAACGCTGTGTTTCCGGTATTTCGGTGTTGGTGGCCTTAGATCTGGTTCGGAGCAACCCCTTAACCAGTAAGAAGTTACTCGCCCCTTCCCCTTTAATTCCACTTCACCTCTGAGCTCCAAATCGAATGTTCCAAACTTATCCAATATACATTTTGTTGCTTCAGAAATGTGTATGCGTAGCGCTATATCAAAAATATATTTAAGAAAAGGATTGGAATGAAAGAAACAAAAGGGAATATCAGTGATCCAAAGTGATTCAAAGTTTCTTTTTTTTTTTTAAATAAATTTGGAATTAGAATTAAAATTTAATGATATATCATTATATAGAAATACTAATATCACGAGGTTTTCCGGAAATGATTTAAAATGACTTACGTAGTCCCGAAGACTCCATCCTTGATGCGGTATTTACTGTATCACCAAAAAGACAATAATGTGGCATCTTTTGACCAACTACACCCGCGCAAACAGGTCCACTGTGTACACCGATTCTAACACTGAGCTGTGCATTCTGTTTATGCATTATAGTGAAGGAACGTACAGAATCGAGAATCGCTAGAGCCATCAGGGCAATTTCTCTCACGTGTTCATTGCCGTTTCTTTCTGGCAAGCCGGACACTACCATGTATGCATCTCCTATTGTTTCCACCTTAGTTTAATTATATTACATGTTAGTAGCAATGCGAGCATCTTATTCAAAATTCTAATAATTGCAATAAGTTACGGATATTTATGAAAATAAATTGAATAAAATGGATTTTAATCCATATTTAATTAGAATTTTTCATATTTTCATATTTTTCTGGATATAACTAAAAAAATAAAATCTAAATATAGCGAGTACTTTACTTCGGATGTTTTACACATTTATCACCTTTAAATTTTTCATAAGTTCATAAATATCCGTAGTCGAGCAACAGCTTTGGATTTAGTTTTGGTAATTGATATCGCGAAGTACCTTGTAAACATCGTAGAATTCGATGATGCGATCGAAAGTACTGTAGAGGTCGTTTAAAAAATCCACCACTTCCATTGGTGTACTTTGTGCACAGAGAGCTGTGAAACCAACTATGTCACTGAAATAAATTGTCACGCATTCGAATTGTTCTGGTTGAACCAGCTCTCCAGCCATTAACTGACACGCCACTTGCCTGCGATATTTTAATTATAAATAAACATAGAAATTCTTTTATTCGCGAAAGAAACAGCGTTTAGAAATATTAAGAAACGTAGAAATCTTAAGAAATTTCGGATTTAGAAATATTTTAAATATATCGTTACCTTGGAAGCACTTGATACAGAAGTTCTTCGCTACGTCGTTTTTCTAGACTTAACTGTTCCGTTTTCTCCTCTACAAGGGCTTCTAAATTATTCGCATACTGTTCCATACGTCTTAATAGATCGTCCATTAAATTTTCACAGTAGCCTCTGGAATGTTACGTCATTTTCAGTTTTAGATAAAGACGCTTTGTCGAAGAAAAGAAATTTGTATTTCTTTTTACGGAGAAATACAAGACTTACTTCATAATGCCACGTATAGTTTCGCGAATTGCATGAAATGTTGGTCGTTCTTCTGGGATTTCGTTCCAGCATTTCTCCATAAGGGATAAGATATCGGGTGGGCAGTCTTTTGGTGTCACTTCCGGTCTGAATGATGGCGTTTCTGATGCTGCAACCCGGCCGACGATCTTTGGGCAATTTGTACAAGAATTGTTGACAATATGTAAGCGGGAAAAGCTAATCTAACACGATATAAATATTTCAATACTTAACAATATTAATAGAAATGTATAGCATTAAAAGAAATGTCAGGATGTGGCATGATACTTGAACATGATTACAGTAAATCATAGCAAATCGCGGTAAATCGCATTAAAAGATTAATCTTTATCATTGTTCTGCAAATAATCATAGTGATTAATAGTCATTAATTTTTTTTATTTTTCTGTAATTATCTTTGCAATTATTTTTTTTCTGTTATCAATTTTATAGTTATTTTCTATAATTCTTACTGTAATTGGATATCATACGACATTCTAAAAATTATGTTAAAATTTCTATCGTACCTCTTGGGAAGTCATAAACGATTTCACAGATTCGTATGGGCCACCACGAACCACGATTTCCTCTAGGATGATCGCGAAACTGTAAACATCCCCTTTCTGAGTTGCTGCACTGCCTGGTGTCACGGTTAATGACAACAGTTCCGGGGCGATCCAGAGCAATTCTATCAAACAATAATTGCATAATGGTCAATAACGTTCCATTCATTTTTCATAAACCGGTCTTACGTACTGGTATAATAATTATCATCCATTATTAAGTCAGACGGGGTAGTGAGTGTTTTGAGACCAAAGTCTGAAATTTTTAAAACGAAACGGCCATCGATTAAGCAGTTGCAGGATCGAAGCTTTCCATGTGCTGATACCTCGCTGGCGTGAAGATAAGACATTCCCTGAAAAAATGAAACTCTTTTTGTATTTATAAAATTCTAGTAATATTATGCAAATTTTATTCGAATAGCGATAAATCAGTGAGAAATATAAATTATATGAGTTATAAAACACATAACCATGGAAAGCGGTGACGAAATTTGGGGTAAATATAAATAAAAGAATTTTTAGGTAAATTTGAAATATATTATTATCCGTATTGTTTAATATAGAATTGAAATTCTGCATAGTTGGATGAAATGAACCTGTGACGCAACACGTGCACCTGCTGTACCTTAACGATGTCGTGGATCAGAGACATTCGAAAATTCCAATCCAATTTAATAGCTTCGTTCTCTAGGACGTCTTTCAAGGAACCTCGAGGACAATACTCTGTCAAGATTAACACGGTCGGTGATGGAGAACAGAGACAAGCGCCGATAAATCTGAAATTCGTTTGTAACATTTCATCTAGCGAATGATAGTTTGTTTTCAATATTATAACGTTATGTTGCTACACGATCATATTATTAACATACCTGACAGTATTTTCCGATGTAACGTCTCGAACTTGTTTAATCTCCCATAATAATTTCTTGGTGACGTCAACTACTTTCTTTTTAGTGACTTTTTTAATAGCCACTCTTTCTCCTTTGTAAATTCCAACGGTGGTGAATACCGTAGTTGGAGGTAAGGATTCGCAGCTGAATTGCGATCCACGACGAATACGCTGCTCCAATCCAAAATTCTGTAAAAACAGAGTTGATTTTATTATGTTTTCTTCGTTCGACTCGTCGATATTCACCTCAGCTATCGCTTGGTGTAGATTAATTTTCGAAGAGAACGGTTTCCCTATTTCTAGAAGCAGTTCTTCGGGTCTGATTCTCCAGGACATGTTGTTCAGATCAGCCGACACCCTTAAATGTCTGCAAATATACGTGCATAAATGTTATTATTCTGGACAAAAGTGTATATTTAACACAAATTTCAACACTCTTGGCAAAAAATTCTATACAAAATCGTATAATATTATATATAATATGTAACACTGTATTACGCGATAATGTCTGTAAAATGGAAATATTACTAGCCTGTACAACACACATATTGCGGTAACAGCAACGAGTAGGAACACAACGAGGGCCAAACTGGTATAAGCGACAAAAGTATACGCTTCAGTCCTGGACGTGCAAGAAGGATCGTTTCCTAGAAATCCACACTCCGGAACATCGGCAGGAGGACCTTCTCTTCCTCCGGGCCAATGAATCTTCTTCCCAGCCACGGGACTATATTCTCGATTTAATCCTAAATAGTGCGCAACGACTTCAAACCTAGAAAATTTCGAAGGAATATTAGCTCTGCATAAATTTACAGAACAATATCTAATTGCGGTATACGCGATACATATGTATATATGGTTCGTCAAAATTCTGCTTGGTATTCAAAGTAAATTCGAGGGTTTCACAGTGGCGGCGGTTTTGGTTCGAATGTACTCGGTTGACGGATAGAATAGCGGTTGATTAGCAAACGGATCGGAGGAATGGCTGGCTTAATTGACGCTGACCTTCCCGTGATAGGATCTAAATCCAGGATACTGTAGTCCGCGTCGCGATCTCCATTGTCGTCGATCCTCACGTGCCCCGTAATACCAATGAAGTCTCGGTCCCACATTCTCCTCGTTATCGATATGCCGTCTGTGATATCTCCATCCTCGGACAGAGTTTCGTTCAATGCCATTCCGAGCAAATATACGCCATCGTAGAAAGCTCCGATAAAGAAATTCACCTGGAACGCCATAAGACCTGTTCGTTATGCTTGTCGTTTATTCGATTATTATCTAGTATTATTATTTCATTTTATTCGATGGATTTGTTAAGTTAAAAAGAATTCTTTTAAAATATAGTAAAAGTTTTATTGCGTTTCTTATGTTATTCGATGGATATTGGTTTTTTGGCAGTTTGAAAGTATAACACTATCGTCCGCGAACACTCGTTAAATATTTATTAGTTTAGTTATCTTTATCCGGTATTTATAGGCTAATAGGAATACTAATACCTCTTCTCCTTCCGAGAAAGAATAATTGTAGTCGGTTTGAGCTCTTTGGCGAACAGTGTCAGCAAAATCTTGAAATCTCGGACTGGTTGGTTGTAAAAGAGATACTCTGAGCAGTGCCTCGTACGCTTTTCTAGCAATGGCATCATCCTCGTCGTCAACCTGCCAATCGTGGTCACCCCAATAGGCTCCCTGAATTTTTATTAAAAAGGGAAAGAAATTTGTTTGTCTGTCTTGTATAACACTTCCGTATATGCAAGTTTTCGAATTTGAATTTCAATTCCAATTAAAGCGTTCTGACTTGGATTTTAAATTTGAATTCGGATTGAACATTTCTAACACGCTAATTTTATTCGTCCATATAAATTTCTTCCTACACGTATTTAATGAAATTAATCGCATATTTATTTATATCTGATATGACTGGTCGGCTGAGTGCCGACTGATTTTAATAGTTTCGTAATCTGTAAAGGAAGCTTTGAAGATTCTTCTGCATCGCTTAATTGTGACATTGTTGCACGCTACTTTTATTTCATCTATCGTTGATTTACCTATTTTAGTTCGAAAAATCGATCTACTTTCGCCAAGTTAAAGAATAATGGACGCTTTAAACCATTTTTTCGTACCATAGAAAAAAGATTTTCGTAATTTTCAGAAAAGTATCGAGTTATTAAATCTCTCGTCGATTGGTAGCTTATTAACCACCCTATGTTTAGAAGAGAAACTTTCGTTTTACTTGAAATATTTCAACATCGAGGAACGCCCAATCTCCTCTCGTCATTTCCAAGTCGTGAGCAGCCAACATGAACTTTCTAACCAGAGTTCCTCGAACACTAAGGATCAGCACTGTCGGAAAACGAATGGCGTGTTAATTTCGTTAGAAATGTTAATTTGAAAGAAATCCAGATATATATGTGACGTTTACCTCGTGCATACATACTAGCATCGCGCAAATAATAATGGTACGATTCGTCCTCGGAATTTCCATCCAGTTCTCTCACGAACTTCAACAGCCCTTCTTTTCTTAAACCGTATTCCAAATTTTTCCCGACAGTCCACGAGAACAGATCGGATCTGTCCAATATCAGTGCTACGTGGGACCATCCAAATTCTTTAAATATACTAGAGAATACCAGTCGAAGTCGACACTGGCAATAAGACATCCTTGTTAGAGTTGGATATTTGCTTTTGTCTTTGAAGATTCCCTTGAAAGCAAGAATTCAGGATCGAATGATACATTCTAAGCAACTTTTGAAATATGATTTATACATTGCAGAAAGTTTCCATTTATTTATCTATTGCCCTCTAAAACGGAATTTATAGCTGAAAGATAGATTTAAACTTGACGGATTAAATAAAATTGAAATTACGAAATACAAAAATGCACTTGTCGCTTCTTTTACCTGTGACTTTCAGTTATTTTATTCGCGCGTATGATATACGTTTTAGTTTTATATTAGTCGCGTTAACAAGCGCGCGACTAATTAAGAATACTAACGAAGTCGTAAATAGGGATGCGGTATCAGGAGAAATATCTCATGTTCTCTTCCATCTAAATACTTCCGTTACATGCGATAATTAAGCGAAAAACGCGATCAATTAACTTAACGAACATAGAAGCATAATTACACTCTCCTTACCGAGCTTTCGTTCTTCCATTTATTGATTCTCCCAAGGATACCCGATGTTACGGACAGTTCTTCCTCCGATGGCGGCTTCATTGAATTGAAAATGTCGTAATATGAAAACGAACAGCGTTATGTAAATAATTGTTAACGAGTAGACCACGGATATAATTATATAATTTCATTCGTGTAATTTATGCTATATATATTATCTTCTTTGAACTTTTTATTAACTTTCTATAATTTAGCAGCCGATATATCCCTAAGAAAATGTCTGAGTTATCGTTAGGAATGTGGAGAGATTGGATTTTTAACAATAGATACAAATATCTTCTAAAAGCGTAAAGGTTCGTTTTCTGTTTGTCTTTGACTAGCTACATCGAATTAGAATGATCGATACTTGGTCACCCATTCCAGTGATTATGGGAGTGTTCCAATAGGCGGCGAGTTTTGCCACGGGTTCCAGAGCGAAAGCACAGGCTGGACCGATAAACGCGATCACGTTCGCCCGGAAGTGCATGTCAGCGGCTAAACCTGGTGCCGCGGATCCACTACACGATGGATAGCTGCGAATCATAGAGTTGCAGTTTTTAAAATTACATTGATTAATCGTTAATATATAACCGTATTAACCGTATAATATACCGTATAACTGTCTTTTAAAATTCACAATCCCGTTGAATAAAGTATGAAGTTTATAAAAAAAATCTACGAAACGAAACAAGATTAACGAATAGTTGTAGAATTGTATTGTAGCCTGGCCAATTTATAATTCTATTTTTACATTCATAATTCTACTAGAAATTACGACGAAAAAGAATTCAAAATGGAAATGTATCGAATATTAGAATAAAAAACAAACTTTGCATTTCTTTTCAATGTTTCGTAAATATTTTCATATAACGATTTCATATGTATATCGATATTCTAGGTTTTCTAATATAACTGAGTATCGATTCGAATGTGGATATAAAAGTCTTCCGTTACGAGTGCTGAAATATTTTCGCCAACCACTGTACGCGGCAAACAACGATTTTCTCGTATTTCTCTGAAAATTGAGAAATTCCTTGACAACGAAAAGACACGAAGAAAAAGTTTGATATAACATTAAAAATCTTTTCTTCTTCGTTTGTCAAACATTATCTATTACAAAAGTTGCGAAGCTTGTTTCTTCGTCGTTCTATATACCTCTTTGGATCGATCGAAAGGAAGAAGGTCCGCTTTAACGTGACCTCCCGGTCTACTATTTGTCGGCAATCTTTCAGGATCACGTGTTTTCCTGTGCGCCGTTTTCTCCGCAACACGATCCCATTCGAGTCGACGACGGAACAAAAAGGAAGCGTGGGACAATGGGTTGTAGGAATCAAACAATACCGGGAAAAGGAACAGAGGGCAAACGAGTTGATGGATGATGGTGTTTCGTCGTGCAAACAGGTTGCGATCGAATTACCGGTCCAAGGGAAAAGAGGAAACGATCGAAACAGGGTGTTGTATACGAGAGATATCCCCGGAGAACCCGTGGAACGTTCGTAACGCACCTACGACTCGAATGATCGATAATTGTTGGGGGGACTGGCAGAATGCAGCGTCATTTCAAGTGTAAAGTACCACTCGGAAATAATGATAGATTTAAATCGCACCGTTGAATGGCCAATGATTGGATATACCGGTTGATCCTAGGGATATTATCACGCTCGGTCATCCTTGCCCTTCGCTACCTTCGTTAACCGATTGTGACGTGGATTAATTCGTTCTGTCGGATTAGTCTAATTCTACGTCGTTCGATCGCACAGGGGAAACCTGGCATTCGTTGGGCTTTTATTAGTTTTAGATTTACAGCGAAAGTTTCGTATTCGATATCTGATATTTGGCATCGATATTTTAGTAATCGGTACTTGTTTGGCATTTGCTGGTCTTTATATATAGTTCTTGATATTTTAATATGATAGGGGAAGAACGCGATAAATACATTTCTGTTCGTTTCCCTGTTTAAAAGTTATTTTATGACTAAATAATAGTATTTTAATATGACGTACAATGCGAAATTCGAACGAGCGTCTGCAGCCTACGTTTGCACGTTCGTAGGTCACGTTTGCACACCAGATATACATGCTCGCAGACCAGATACGCACGTTCGCATGTTTGCAGCTCACGTTCTTACACTGAAGGTAGAAAATGAAAACAATCTGTTAGATCCAACGACATAAGCTTTTTAAAAATAGCTCTTAAAGTGACAACATTTTGTAGTAGCCAAATATACAACTATAACTCTGATACTCTTTTATAAAAAATTGAAAACGTTGATATTATTTTTAACTTTTCAAAATTTACTACATTCTCCAATTTTATTCAAATTTCAGACGACTAATCTCGTTTCACCAAACAGTGGTCACGATCAACGAGTCACGGCATCGAAGGCCTGTCTTTTGTGCAAACGGCAAACGTCTGTCCAATTGGATCAATGTAATGACATGGAAGCGATGAGAACGCGTGGTCAAAAGTGAATCAGTTTACACAGGGTCGCGCGTAATACACGCAATCTAGGGCACAGACACTTTATTCTACTTCCCTTATTTTTCTTTCATTTTACGTAAACAGAAGGTCAATCGGTAGAACGCGCAAACAAGTACCAGAAGAATTACGAGCGAATTGTCGGCAAACAAAAATACGACGTAAAACCAACGACTCTACTACGCATAAACATACCTAAACGATCGGTTGTCCAAGGGTCAAGAAACGGAGGCTAGGAAACGTATCGATGGGATATTTTTTACATTCGTCTTACCTTCCTTGAACCTTGCGCAACTTTACGTTGTGCACGCTTAAGAAGTCATTCACTTCGGCCAAAGCCAAGTCGACGGCTGGACCGCATCTCTCCAGATCGAAAGGACTATTCAAGCGAGAAGCCATAAGAACGCCTACGTTGTACACTCTTGTGGAATGTTCATCATACGCTGAACAAACAAATAAAACTGAATTTATATCATTTGAAGATCGCAGTTGTTGTACATTATTGTTCTCTTTTATTTTAATGTCGCTTTAAGATAAAAAAGCAGCATCTTCGCTCTTGCAAATATCAATATTTCGTTGCATATCTATTGGTCTTTTTAAAATCAATTTTGTTACGCTCTAATAATAAAGCACGTATTAATCTTTATCAGCGACTCTGTAATTAAGTTACATCTTGAAAAAGGAACAATCTCTCGATTGCTGATATAGATACGAGTATAAAATATTTAACGAAGCAACCAACTTGCTTACATTATCTGAATTTGATTTGATAAGGACGAATTTGTACATTTTTTCATAATTAATACAGCTTGTTGGAATAAATTAACAATATAAACTCGTATTAAAAAAAAAGTGGTTTATGGACATGTATTTAAACGTGATGTATATCAAACGCCATCGCGCTCAACAGAAACTGGATCGAGACCCAAACAAGTAGAAGAAGTCGTTGTTGTGTCAGCCATCGAAACAAATTGCACAGAAAGTATGTTTATTTCATTCATACGCACAACTGCTTGCTACATCAGAAAAACGAGGGTCGCCAAAGGTTGTATGTTTCTACTAATACTAATTTTTATACTTTTTAATATTTTATCCTTCCACGATCCTTTTCCACTCTTGTACGTATAGTTATCGATGGATCAACGATATTTTTAGTAGTTAAAATATTTTTAATAAAATTATAGCATTTGATAAAAATACTTTAACCGTTAAAAACAAACTGTTGACCTACCATTCATTAAAAAAAAAAAAGAAAAGACTGACGTGCTAGAATATATTTATTCGATCGTCTATTTAATTAATACGAATATTATTTAAAAAATTTAATAGAATATTTTAATCTTACCTGGAGTAACGTTGACAAAACCCATAGTCTGAGAAATCACTGCGATTACCAAAAACTTCGTACTCACGGACAACACCTGTTTGCATAAACTATTCTCCATTCTTCTCTGTTGCGATTATTTCAATAGTACAAATCGTTACATTCGGTTAATAAGAATTATTATATTTATAGCAGAAAAAGTTGAAATTAAATAATTATTATTAACAAATTCGAGAAACTTCTCTTTTATTGGATTAGTATAATTCTATCATAACTTTCGCGTAGCGTATCGCGTGACGGAACACCGGTTAGAACATATCTAAACCACCCCCGAAGAAGATTCACCCTTATATACCGATTGATATAACGCGTTCGTGTCACTTCGTCAAACATTTGTTAGAAGATTTAATGCCTTGGATGTTAGCACACGTGTGTCTCTTTTCTCAGGGAATCACGGCAAGTTACGATAAATTGTGTTGTACGCGAGCAAAATAAACTGGAATATATGCATTTCGAAGATTTGGTACATGCGCCTTGACGATTAAAGCAGGCTATGCCTGTTGCTTCTACGCATGCCTCGTGATCCCACCTTTCGATATTTTATCCAAAGGACACTTTTTCTCGTTGTTTAGGAATAGTGGAATATTTATTTCCATTTACTGGAGGAACTTCGATATTTCCCAGACGAATATTCTTTCTCCTCTTGAGCGACGAGTTCTTCGTCCAGGAGGAGCTCGAAATTCCCCAATGCTTCCGGTGGTGGACATTTGTTCCATCTCACGCTGTGTACAATCGTGTTTTGATTGAAATAGGAAAAATCGAGTTTTTAAAAATAAATGAAGATTACAGGAGAAACATGATAACTCATATTTTCCATCTTCCATAGAAGACCAATTTTTAAACTCGATATATTGTCAACCAAATCCACGTTACTATCGTTTTATTTGATTTTGCAATTAAATATATATTTTTCTGATCTTCATTGAACGTTTTGAAAAATACTTATAGCACTAGTAGTAATACTAATTAATTTAAACTAGTGTAACAACTAATCTAGTATTCGTTTCTTACAAAATATCATAAACCTATCTTCTACTTTCAAAAGGTTTATATCTTCAAATTTATCAAATTTGTTTCCAATTTTTACAACTACTTTTTTCTTTATCCCGTAAAGGAATTTTCTTCAAATGTGACACTTACTCTGGGACACCCTCAGGTGGTACGACGATTGAAATTATGTTGTCGATTAATTTGTATTTTAAGATTCGGTCGTTTACTGTGGTGGATGTCAACGACGGAGATGCGTTCACCTGTAGGAAATGTAGGAAAGATTGGTTACCAGAAGAAGAAATAAGGTAAATGATACTAAATACAGTTAAATAGTGAAAGGATTATTAAGAAATTGAAGAACCTCGATAAGCCACGGTTTAAGATCATTATCGATGATGATGTCATAGCCGTAGCACTCGAAGCAGTGTCGATCGTTTGCCATAACTGGAGCGACAGCTTTCAAAGAATGCACGATGCACCAAGTGATGTTTGCGAATAGCTTTTCCGTGACCGCTTTCCCACGCGTGCTTTCCAAGTATAATCTCAAATTGTGCACGCTTAATTTACCACCATGCTTGCTATTATATTCTTCCTGGAATATTCGCATGTTTTCAGAACTCTATGTTGTTCTCGTTTAGTTTTTCTTATATTCCGTTCTCGAATTTTTATACATTTATGCAAAATTTAAATTGTGTAAAAGTGTTTATAAAAATATGAATTTGCATTAAAATCCGCAGTCTATTTATATTTATATATATGTTTCCTTTCTTTGTAGAAACAGAAAAAATTCACTTACACCATGCTTTTGCACAGACACGTTCGTGAGATGAACATACATATTATCTAATTCTTGAATACTAGTGTCGTACTTGACTGTACAAAATCGGCAAAATCCTAGTTTGAAGAGATACGCTTTTAATGGTCGAAAAGACGTAATAAGAACGTATAGCCTCAGATCAAACTTTTTTCCTCCTATTAGAAGCGGATTGTCAATGTACCTATGTATTTATTTTGAAAATAGGAAAATATTTTTCATTTCAACGTTCTTCATTTAAGTTATGTTTTAATATTACTAATTTAGCGTCTATACATTTATAATAAAACTGTAAATTTTTTTCAAAAAGCCCCTCAATTTTAACATAAATTAGACGAATTGTAGAGAATCATCTTGTACCTGGATATTACATACGATTCTTTCGTTAAATTTGGATTGAATGGGTTTTTTGCTTCTCGAGACCATTTCTTCAGTTTACTTAATTTATTGATTAGAAATATTCCAGCGCCTTGTGATTTGCCGCACGGTTTCATAATCCACGTGCTTTGTGGTGATTTTCGGTACTCCTCGACGAACATATTGTAGTCTAAAATAAATTTATCTTACTAAGTATTTCAACTATAATAATAACTCATTATATACAATGGCACCGATATTAATATTCGGAAGCCATATATATTTATAATACATTATGCAATATTACAACAATATTTTACCTGCCGGTAAAACAAACGTGATAGGTATGAAATCGAGATAAAGGTATTTTCCCGGGCCATCTCCTCTTTCCGCTAAAGGATTTCCCTCGCGCTCCAATTCTTTTCGGTAGCGTTTTATATTTTTCACCAACAAGTCTTTTCGAGTTAATTCGTAATGATTCGGGAAATGATTAATTATTCTACAAGTTGAGATACTACTTAAATATTAGCCATAAGAAAATTGTACGAATATATTGTGTGTATCATACAGATTTTTTTTTAGATCTGATCAGCGTTATAATAATAAGATACGACTATGACGATTATATTGTTTAAAGTTTGGAACGAGTATGAAAACGTACTTAAAAGTTGTAAATTATTTGCTGCAAACTTATACTTGATAAAAAATTAGAATAAAACATGAACAATAGTTTTAAAGGTAGAATTAGTGGTAAAGATGATGTCATTAAATATTATTATTCATGTAACAAATAACTGCATATACATGTTCAACTTCGTTTGAAATTTCATCAATTAAATCACGATAGTGTCGTATCCTATTATATTATTAATGAAAATGGAAAGTTTTGTATGATACACATAATTCAGGATGTTCATAAAAGTCTTATACGAGTGTTAGATACTTTCGTGCGTCACTAAATATAAAATGAACGATGAATATTTAAAAATTGTATTATGTTTTAACAAAATGGATATTTAACTGTTTGTCGTCCATCCTATATCCTGTTTCTACACTGAATATATTCCTGCACGATTGCGTAACTGCCCTAAAATAATTTTAAAAGCTTGCGTTACTTTTCTTAATTCATTCCTTTTGTAGAATTTTCAAATGATACAAATCAGTATAAAAACATTAGGATAACATAATTTTATCTCTTACTTCTTTTCCTTCGGCAAAATAAAAAATAATTATTACCAATAAAAATTCCAGTCATCCTCCGGACCAACTTGAACCCATCCCCTCTTCTCGAAATTATGTACTATTACAGATTTATCCACGTCCGTGCAAAACGTCACTTTCGTTTTGTCCGTTCCACTTGCCGATACTCTGTAAATGTTTAGAACTTTTCTAGAAGAAGAAAAAGATAGCTAATCATTTGCTTTATTCCGTATTGTTTAACCCTTCAGGGATAGCACGCGATTCTTTTCGTAGGACCGAATATATAAGATAAACAACCGAAGGTATAAACACCATCGAAAATACGATATACGATACGCTTTACAAACGGAGAACTACAACAGAGATAAGCAACAGAGATAAACGCATAGTCCAAGGATACAATAGGCTGGGGTCCGAAAATAGCCAAACAGTCCGTGCACATTGTACAGACACCATCCTTGATGGGTTAAGTCTTTTTCTTAATGTTGCATCACATTCGTTTTCGTTCTTGTTTACCTGCCGTGATTGTTAGATACGCTTAAATTTGTGACACGTTTATTTTCAGCTATTGTACCGGACGCCATGGTTTTCGATGAGAAAAGTTAGATCGATTCACCGTGGATACGCGAATTTTGAATGCATCCAGTCCCCGCGCATCAGGAATGTGATAAACAAGCGATAAAAATGAATCCGGAATAAAATTTGAGTCAGATACGCTTTATGCTTACGGTCAGATACGGTTACTCTTTCACATTTAATTTACGGTATATTACTACTTGTACTCTATTTTCTTCTTAACATAATTCTGCGTAACATAATTCCATAATTCCTCCACGCTTATTTAAAATTCAAATATTTTAGAGCATGCGTTGTTAATATTATTTGATCATAAATCGCATTAATATTAATTATATTATTTACATATAATCGCAAGCATCGACAGCAATGGCACACTGAGATATTTTTGATTCCGAACAGTAAAAGATATAAACGACACACAAATATATGAGAAATATTTTTCCAAGAAGAATACAAATTGAATCTGTTTAGTAATGCTATATTTAACATAATTTGAATTTGAACAATGAACGAATAAAGAAAAGACAATTTTTGAAACGTTCACGAATGATTCTCATAACTTCAGAAATGATTAATCGATTACTACATACCTGTATATTTCTTTGAAAAACAATAAAAATACCTGTAAAATATTACGTCTTAAATATTCGACAACTTACAAAATAGGAAACAATTAAATTATAAAAAGACAATGAAGAAATATTACGCTGTTGTATAGATTATTGTTGTTAGCCAATTTATAAAAATCATCGAATTAAAATGTAAAGGTTACCGCCATTTATAAATATCATTGAAAAACTTACTCAAAGCTTCTTTAACTTTCTTTTTGAATATCTAATTTCAGAATCTTAAAGTAGATACCTTAAAGTATTTGAATGATTTTTTCCAAAATCCCTTAAACAAGTAAACGCGTGAAAAATCACATCGAACCTTGGAGACATTGTATCATATTGGGATTAACAAGGTCTCTATATATGTAAACTTCTAATTAAATCGATCAATGGGTCGATTATCGTTTTACCTTCTCGCCATGTCTATTTGCGTTACAATATACTCTCAATCTTAAATCGATCATAATTTTCAAAAGTTTGACCGTTTTTATTACAGAATAATCCCTGCGAGAAGAAACGATTAATTTGGTTATACTGTGACAAATCAACACGTTCGATCAAGCTCGAGTGGTTTGACTTCACGTTAAAAGACAACCGGCAGATTTCAAGTGTGTTTACATCGCTCTTATTTTCTTTTTCCTATCTGCCTCGATTGTACGTTTCATGTATCAGAAACCCGCTAGCGTCACAGTAAGAAAGACGTATTTGATCGTTTAGCTTTTCTATTCGACAAAGAAGTTATTTCACATTTGCAATACTTCCAAATTGTGTTGTTGTCAAATAAATTCATTCTTTTGAAATTTTCGACTGTCCTTTTAATCCGTGTGATCATATTTTATAGTGGTTTATTTCTTATTCGCCGCGTCGAAAAAACAGGTAACTTGAAAAGGGTATGTATATTAAAACAAATTATTATACTGTATGAAGATATTTAAGATTTAAGAAGACATAGTATAAATATAAAGGGTTTTATAAATTATTTTATTTTGGATTTTTGTTGTTATCATTGACAAGATTCATTTTCTGGGACTTGTAACATCCTCTTACACGTGTTAGATACGTAGATGCGTAGATGCGTAGATACGAGATACGTTTTATTTTGTTGAAACGATACGAATTAAGCGTTAAAAGCGAGTCACAAAGAGACGGTTATTACTTGCGAACCGGAAATTAAACGCTGCTTGAGAGCACCAAAAGCGTCGTGGCTATACGAGTGAATCATATTTGCGCATAGGTATTCGTGTCATGAATTTATCATTCGAAATGCGTCTTTCATTAACTCTATATTTATTAATGTGAACCAAACGCATTTTAGAAAGTATTAATTAAATCGAAACGAGTTTTCTTTTGTGCTCTGTTTGCTATAATATTGGACATATTTCATAAGGAACATACATATTGTTCTTATTATATGTATATTATACTATATGTATTATATTTGTTATTATTTTGTTAAAAAATATTTTTATTGTAAATATTAAATAGTGAACATTGTATGATTTAATTAGGAGTAGACAGTCAAAATGAACGTCAATTTGAATTACAATAATTATGAAAGAAGAGTGGCCAGAGGAAGAGGGATAGCTCGAAGCAATTTACCTGCGAATAGGTGCCTTTGCCATAGACCATACACTATCGTGTTATGTAATGTTTGTGGTTACTGGACAAGGGGCAGAGTACGTTACTTTTGTCCAATTCATCCACAGGTATGTTGTCTTTGATATATCATACTTTTAAACAAAGTACAAAGCGAAAGAAATCATTTGCACCTACTCTTTCTATCTAAATTTTCATTTTACCCTTTGCAATTATTAGTTAATTTCTCCTAATTATTTAATCCTTTCTTACAGGTAGTTTTTTTGTTTGACATTCCACAATGTCCCCAATGTAAATCTTATGGTTTTATGTTGAGCGAATATTGAATCATCTGAAAACAGAATGTATACCTTGCATAATAGTATATGAATTACATAATAATACGTAATACATTATACTATACATATACATGCATATACATAATAATTTATTTTGTTACTGATATGTAAGTATACATTCTACATTTATTTCCACAATTATTTCTAGTACAATCATGAAGTATGTGTAATATTCTGTTATATAAACAATCATCTCAATACTAATTTATGTTTTCAATTTGTTATTGAAATTTAGATGTATATCTGTATTTACTTTGAGTATTTATTTCAATCATTTCTAATGCAATCACCAAATATTTATATTAAGATATTGTAATAGATGTAAGAATAAAAGAGGGAAAATGCAGATTAATTTGATTAACATTAGACTTCATTTATTGTTGTACCAGACTAGCAAATTTACGTTTTTGATATTTTACGTTATGAACCAACTGGGAAAACCAGGTGTTTTGTTCTTTTTTGCAAAGTTCTTAAAGTTCTGTTTTACTTGTAGCAATGCTTTGTCACTTTTATCTTCTGTTTTTTTGGGAAATATATCCGGAAATGTAAATGTTTCGGTCTTAGGCTGAAATCGTACAAAATGTTAATAACGAAGATATATTTCTGTTAAAAATTGAGTTTTTATTTTAATACTTACTAGAGTAACATAAGCTATTTTCACGTCATCCTCTTTAACAACAAATTTAATACCTGTAGGTGAATAAGTTCTTCCAAGAGCAATCCTAGTACGCACATGGACAGGATGTATGTTATAAATTTTTTCTAAATAATTCTTCACATCCAATCTTGTCATCTCCATAGAACAGTGAAACTCTACTACATTTTTTGGTTGGTTATGTTCTGGTTTTACAAGCTTTAACCAAAAGTTTGGAAGAAATATTCTAAGTTGTGGATTACCTTGCTGGTACAAGGGGTACCTGTTAAAGTAGATAAAATCATGTCAATAAAATATAAAATAGTTAAACGATTCATCTTAACATACAATTTTTAAAATGCCTTCTTAAATTTCCGTTTCATTCCTTTATAACAATAATATATACTTACCAACGAGTAGACATTTTATCTCGTTAAAAAGATCAAAAATTTATTTGTAACAGTAACAATTTTGTTTATAATATCAAACTTCTGTATCTTAAATATGTATATATCACAAATAAACAATGTTCTGTAATCAATACATAAGAGGTTATGTTATATAGGTTATGTCATAGCAGAGAGGGAATGAAAGTGCTCACACTCGTAGTTCTAGTTGCCTCACAGCACAGACGCTGCACCATAGAGCCAAATGCCGAAGGTGACCCACACTGGATATACAAGAATCTACAAAATTAAGTATCTGCCCTGTTTGGTTGCACGTTAATATACACAAGAATTTGTCGTATTCCACGCTGCAACCTATTTAATTGTACGGTTCTACGGAAAGGTTCATATCTACTTTTCTGTCCCAGATAGACAGGTATGAATTTTTTAATAATTGTCATTATAATTATGCATTTATTTTTATCTGTATTATTGAATTTTATTAATTTTTACATTTTTAACATATTATAGTAACCATAAATGTTACTGTCTTTATATTATAAATGTGTTCTATCAATGTTAATAGACATTGTAGTCTGTAGAAAAAAGTAAAATGATATATAGTTTTTGACGCCAATTTTAAAAAATTTACAATTAGAAACATTGGTTTCGATAATACAATTCTTCAAGAATATAAAAAGTGCCAATCGGCTGTTGTGTGACTTCCGAAAATTGTAGAAATTAAGGTCTGCGAAAATTACTTTTCAGTTGTTAAATAGCTTTACAGAATGATAAAAACTACATTTTCACAAAGTTTCAATTTTTCATTCTCAAAATATGTTTGGCAAAATATAGGCGCCTCTTGCATTTTAGATCTAAAACAAGTTTAATGTTTATATTAATTTATTTCATTTTATACTATTGTAGGTATATTTATAACAAAATAATATATTGATTTCTTGATCAAAGCAATGAATCCGCTCGTCTGATTGAAATCGATTTCGATAGAAATCTTCTTCGTTTAAATTTTTCATCCGTTCGCGCTCTAATATCTAATCGAGAGTTGTAGTTGATTCGATAATCGATTTGTACGAAACATTCAGCTTTTGAACCGATTCAGTGCTATAAAAAGGACGTTCAAGTGTATTTCGGCAATGACTTCTTTCTTCGGCTAAATTAACAAGAATATGGTTCACGATATTGTTTCGCAAACACAAAACGGTGTTTTAAAAACGAAACGCGTCTAAGAAGATTGCTATTATTTTGAGAAAGTAAAGGGTTAGACCGAAGATTTTCAAGACTTTTGTTGATGAAATTTTGAATCGAAGATGAGCTGCGATTTGCTACCAGAATGGCTGAATCTTTTCTTGGACGACGTAGAAACTACTTTATGTTTACCGATATTGATCATCATGGTTCTTTGTACCGTTCAATTTATAATTAATCACGCTATGGATATTGGACTCACCTTTTATCAAAATGTAATGCAGAAGTCGGATGAAGACGCAGGGGAAGCTGGAAAAGAAAAGGGCGAAGATTTAATGAGCAAGATCAGAGGTTTTACTTTCGTATTTTTCTTAGACCTGGAAATATTTTTTTTTTGGAGTGACATTACACAGGGTGCTTAGTAATCACGCTATTTGGTAATTAGTTAATATCATGTATACTAAACGAATGTATATTCAAACTCAATTTTACTCAAAAACGAAACATTGTACGAAGAAATTTTATTCTGTATTTACGATTTATTTCTTTACGTAAATTTACTACCTTACCGATTGTATCATGGCTACTGAGATACGCCGTGTAAATTATTTGAATATTATTTTCTATAAAATAATAATGGTGTAATATTACTATATACATATATATATGTATATATATAGTAACATTTCTATAATTGTGTATGTATATTAAATATTAATGTAAAATAATTACTTCTCTTGTAGGGTTTTTATGCGACATTTCTTGCGGCTTTAATAATTCTGATTCGAAACCGGATGATTACCCAGCAGCATCGTTGTTTAGGTCAAACTCACAAGAAGAGGAATGGGATTATTGCGAGGAAGACGACGAAGATAAGTGACAAATATGCATCGCAGGAAAAATTACGCTCTTAATCGATAAGTGCTACAGTAAAACTTTTATAAGCATGCATCCCAAAAACGTTGATTTCGAAGTGGTACTATATTAAACTCAATAAACGGTATATGAAAACTAATACGATGAAATTAATAATAAAGAGGAAACGAGAATGGATCAGAATTACAGAAAGTAATTTTTATTACTTGTTCCTAACTTTACTTTGGATTACTTGTTTTTAATTTAGAGATTCTATAATTTTATAAAAAATAAAACTTCTCAGTTACATGTAAACGAAGAAACGCGGTATTTTTTTTATACTGTGTAGAAATGCTTACTGTTTTCTTTATTAACATTTTATTACGTCGAATTATCGATAGCCTGTCAGTTCAAGGGTTCAAAACTACAAAAAACCAAGTCCAAGTTGTGATTGTTCGATACTTTTACTTTGTCTCTCTTTAATGAAAATTTAGTGAATGTCAAGAAAGAAACACGCGTACAAACAGCGTATTTGAACACTCGTTGAGCCTCGATCCAGCTTGTCGATCTAGGGATATATCTCTCAGCATAGCGATTCGCACGGAAAAAATTTATCTGCAAGACTGGGTTTGGTTCAGTACGATACCGATGATGTACCTTTGAAACATTTCATTCTCTTTTTCTCATTTTCCATGATAAATTTCACCGTTCAACCACTCACTTATATGATAGTTTTATTCGTACACTTGCTTATTCGACTTTGTATTAAAATTAAGCGGTGTTCGAAGTTCGATTAAAATGAGTCTCTTAAAAGTTATACTAGGACAGACTGTCTCGTAACTGAGCACGTCTTTTTTTCTATATTTTATATTCATTTGTCTTTTTGTAACAATATTAATTGAACCGCCTGTCAGGCATATTTTTAAGGCTGTGTCTTTCTTTCGTTTTTCGCATTATCTCTTTCTCCTACGTCTTCTAAGGGATAAATAAAATATTCTAACAAATATAAAATTATCAAATGCCTGTCGAAATTATATATATTATTCAATTAATTATACAACTATTTATTGATGAATAATTAGTTAACTTTTGTTAAATTTCAGTTTTTTCGTACGAATAATTTATTTTCGATTGTCTTACACGTGGTTATTTAGGAAAGAAAAGAAATGTTCTTTGGGAGAAAGAGACGATGCAGCGGCGTATGTACATTTCGATAATTCACACAACTTGTACGAAGGAAATCCGCCCGTCTCGAGTAACCTAGCAACGATAATGATAAGAAGAAGAATATCAGCAGCGATAAGAATATTAAATAGTATTATAGTAACAGTAGTTATAATGTAAATGGTAGAAATCTAGTGTCTTTCGTGATGGCGAATAACCCTAAAAAAACCTCAGAATTCGCGGATTTTCGTTTCAGACACCTTCGTTGTTCGAAGATCGTGTCTTGGAGCCTGTAAATCCGTACGCGAGCATTTCACTCATGTTCCTAAGATTTTTCTCTAAAAAATGTTCTCACTTTATGCTCTTCGTACTCTTTTTCTTTTCTCACAAAATACGATGAAACGGTATAATTATAATCATTTACGAATGTCCTGTCTCTCCAATCAGTTTTATTTCTCTAGATCACACAGGAGAAACATACATATTCCTAGATACATAATTCTTTCCTAATTTTAAATTGCCCCTTCCCTGCCTCATTGATCAACATTGCCCATGCATCTACATAATATCCAAAATAATTCCACTTTCATTTAATTTCCACCAGAAACCTAATTACCTTTTTCCCGGCACAATCGAAACACAGAACACTTCATCCGACTTAGATTTTTTTTTTCACAAAATCACCCATGATTGCAGCGTCACATGAAAACGTTCTCCAGCCCGGAAATATTCTTCCTGGTGGGCGTGGAGGTGGCACAGTTCACACCCTCGTCTTCGAAGGTGACCATCTTCTCGCGACTCCTGGTCGCGGTTCCGGAACATTCTAATAACCTGGGCTGATTCAACGACGCTGAATTCGATGCGGAACCTATCGGCGGTGTTAGAGCCGAGGAGGGCCGTAAGACTGACGAAGGAGGCGGTGGTGGTACAGCCATGTCCGTGACCGCCGCTGCTGCCAGGTTGAACTCGCTCACGCTTCTAGGCACGAAGTACTCAAAATGTAAAGAACTCTCCTGCTGACGATGTTGATGATGCTGGTGATGATATTGCGTTGGAGACAAACAACTGCGTCTCAGAGACTGGGCGCGTTGAAATTGTTGAGTCGACGAGTTTCTGGATTCAGACGGCGTTTTCTTTCGTGGTAGAGAATGATGACCAGGCGATGGTTTTATGGCAGTGTTGGACGTGTGGGCCAGGAGTTTCCCATCCCCGGGACTCCTGGCCTGATGCTGTCAGGAGGTTGGCACCATGGACATGGCGATCGCTTCTTCTTCTTGTTCGGACAATCGCGAGTCACTGGTGCCTCCTCCGTCGTCCAGGTCGGCCTTGAGCCCAGGACCGGCACCTGATGAAGAATTGAAGGATTTTATAACTTTTTGGTTGCGATGGATAGAGAGTTTTCGGTCTTTGGTTTGATTGAAATGGATTTTGATTTCATTTTGGCTTTTTTAAACGAAGGGGTTATGCAGAGTGGTCAAGATGCCTGATCGAAATCCCCGACGCGAGTGGATCAGAACCGCTCTACGTGCAAACGATTGAGAGCTCGACTCATTTGTTCGTGATGCCTTTGACACTTTGAGCCTGGGTTCGGTTGGAAACGAAGCTTTCGCTGTTGGGGTGGAAAACTGGAGTTTCGATAAATGGAGGGCGAAGAGAAGGTAACTGCTTATATTATTAGACGACTTTTTAATAATATTTTTGAAAATATCGAAGATCGTTGTAAGCTGTAAATATCTTAGAATTTCCCTTAGGATAATATAGTGGCATTTTTGAGAAGATTCAAGATCACAGTAAGCTATAAATTTCTGTGTAACTCTTTTACAGTGATAAGCAGAAGTTGAAATATTTAAAATTCTTATGAGTCTTTCTCCAAGTCTACCACACCAGGAAACGTGATGGGATCAGACCTGGCGATAACATTACTACCGCCATATAAATAATGTTTTTCGTAAACAGTATTATCTATATTCATACAATACTGCCACGCATAATATTACGATTAAGCCACTGTATAACACTATGTTTAATAATTGACTATAAATTCGCAGTTCTGTATATAGAAATAGTATGTTTCGTCGCCAGGCTCAAAGCGTTCAGGAAATTTAAAGCGTGGCCGGGTAAAATAGTTTCTCGCCCGGAACGATCTAGCGGTTCCCCGTCGAATGCCTGCATCAGGGATACCTGTACCACCGATAGGTCCGACCACCACCCCCGACGACATGCCGCAGGTTCTACCGAAGACCCTGACCACGCGTACCACCTCCTCCTGGACGAGGTTGAAGCACATGGCGATCAGGCCCATCCCGGCGAGTATGTAGAGCGAGCAGGCGCACAGACTGAGTTCCTCCAGGGTGGCGGACGCGGCATTTCGTCCAACGGGCATCAGGTCGCCGAAACCGATCGTTCCGAGGCTGGTGAAGCAGAAGTAGCCACCTTCCAAGAGACTCCAACCCTCCAGACGATTGAACATCACTGCGCCACCGCATATGTAGATCAGCATGATTACTAGACAGAGACTGATCGGTATCCTCACGGGATTCGTTTCCACTACGTAACCTGGCGACGAATTCGTCGACAGGGACAGCGAGCACGGGTGAAAATGGCGTTTACTGTTTCCTGATGTTACGTCCTGGAAAAGATTAAAATGTTTTTTACCATATCTTATATGTTTTTATATTTTTTTAGGACATTATATATGTATGTTTCAAAAATGACGCAACTTCAACCAATTCCTCAGGAAAAGCTAGGAATTATATGGAATAGATTATACCAATTGGGATCAAATACTAGTTGTAACTTTTTAATACCTAGTTCTTGAAATCTTTTTTTGATGGTTTTGTTATTTGTGTTAGAAGAATGCTTGTGATTAAAATTTATTGGTGTGTCAGAAGATTTGGAAAGGTATAACGAAGACACATGGGATGTCTCATAGTTTTTCTCTATTTGGTATAGAACTGGAGTCCCTCTATTCGTATTACTTTACATTCGGTTAAACTTAATTTGTTTGCTTTTTGTAATCAATTCCGTCGATCATACGTATATGTAACTTTTCTAATTTATTCTTATATTTTTGCTTGTTCCAGAAAAATGGCTGATCATTCTACAAACAACATCTAGTGTCCTCACCGCAGGTGCAGGTTGACCATATTTCCCCAATATACCGCTACTTTCTACTGTGAAATCATGTTTTTCGAATGAAATATGTTATACCTGAAGCGCTGCGGTGGAGCTGGTGGTAGCATGAAGCAGTCCCTCGCTTCCACAGTCCAACAAGATGGCACTGCTGGTGCCTCTGGTTCCTAGATCGTCGCAGGAGCTTTCTCTGCTAGCTGAATAGTAATTTCCAGATTTCGAGTCGACATGGTTATCATATCTGTAGGTTTTGCTCATCATGCCACCTACAGGAGGTGGCGGTGGCGGCGGTTGTTGCTTCCTGGTGCAATTTCGAGGCCTGCACAATCTGCCGTACAAACGACGGAAGCTCCTTGAGAGAACATCGCCCACCGTGCTTAAATAGACCAGCATTAAGGGAATTCCAGCCAGAGCGTACACTATTGTGATTAAACGACCCCAGACTGTGCGAGGCGCCACGCTACCGTATCCTGAAACGCCAATGATAACGATTGTGTTACAATCGACTGTTATCGAGGGAACAACCGAGGATTGATTGAATATGAGAGCGTTTATTAGAATGTAATGGGTGTGTTCTCAGTCAATTCAAATTGTCACATAAATTGAAGCTTCCGACTAGGTGTTATGTTACCTTTGTAGCTCAATTTTTGTACAATTTATTGGTACGCTTGTTTTCTGTTTTATTTTTGTCAATTTTTTATCAGATTATAGATCATATTCCATGAGTATTAACCTGTTAACCTGGAGAAACAAGTTAACATTAATATATTTAAGTTATAAACTTTTAATTTATAATAAGTGGTACGTTACATGAAATATTGTATAATGATACTAATATATTCTATATTTTGTAAATATTGGTAATCCTTACCAATAGTAGTGATCAGCGTCAGGGAATACAATAAACTGCCACTAAAGGTCCATTTTCTATGTGATCTTCTGTCCATGGAATGGTCCCTGGATCGAGAGGATGATCCTATCGGTTCGTACTGCGAGGAAGTTCTCCTGAGACCTCGTGCCAAGTTCTCCTGAAATTCGAACACTTCCCTGGCTGCTAATCGTGTCCAGTTTTCCTTGTACAACACGTTCAAGTCCTCTGTGATACTCCAGAGCCTTTCAACGGTGCGCGCTCTTAGTTCCATGGCCGCAGTGTCATCCTCGATACTGGGCACAACGTACGATCCTCCTCCGTTCTTGGAACCGGGAATGAGCAGGTCGTTCCCTGAATCCTGCCATGGAAAACAAATAGATTTTACACATATATGTATAATCCATACATATGGCCTTTCTGAAAGAAGAAAGTACAAAATCACTTAAGGATCACTAGGTTACAAATTAATTTTGGTTTGTTTTATGATAATTTATACACAAGATTTTTAGCAATTCTCTTCCTTTCCATTCTTTTCATTACGTATAACGCTCCTTAACATAAAAACTTTATTTAATATGAGTAAATTTATACAATTATGATACCAGACTTCTAAAGAGCTTTTGGACAAGATAACGTTACCAAAGAAGCGATGACCTACCGACTTGAGGCCACCTTCCAGCGCCATGAACGCGAACGCGCCCAACAGCGTGTAACCCAGCACGAGCACGCAGACACCCAGACTGGCCAATAATCCCGGTGTCTTGGTAGATGTTGCCGTACTGCAGCTACAACAACAGCACAGCAACTCCGCTCCCCGGACAGAAGCGTTGATCCTCAACGCGTCCGCGTTTGCGTTCGCGTTCCTCCCTGGACAGCATCTCGGCGCCCTCTGATAGTAGTCGCCTGTGCTCTGCATTATGTTTTAGCCACCGTCTGCACGCTGCTACCGGCAGCCTCCTCGTCGCCGCAGCTGCAGCTGCAGGTGCAGCGACCGACGCCGCAGCTGCAGCCGCAACCGGTCGCCTCCTATCGTTCCACTATCCTCCCTCGAGCCTCGTCCATTTGGTGCGCTGGCAAGCCTGTCGCAGAGATTACCCGTGATCCCATTAGATCTTGTCGCTTGCAACTATATCGCCCTAAGGCTCTGTGCAGACGAGGAATGCGACGTCTCGCGCCATTCCGATTTCATAGCGCTGACGCTACACAATTCGACAAGTTTCAATTTTTGATACAATCTGAGCGTACAATGGAAAAGCTTCTGACTAGACTGCACACATATGTAAGTATAAAAGTTTATATTTTTGCTAATATAATTAAAATATTGGAACGTAAGTGGGAGATTGTTTTGTATACTAATTCTCAATTAATATCTTGGATTTTCAATCCTCGATAGGTCGTTAGTACAAAACTAAATTTTTCAACGCTCGAGTAATATAAAATTATTCAACGTTCGTTATTATTTGTGATCTAACGATATTATTGTTATAACTTGCATACATTATTCAGTTTGTTTTCTAAAATGCTTGTTATGTATATTTTAGAAAAGGAATTTTTGTTATCGAAATCGTACAGGCAGAAAATTATAGAATCGGTTTTGACAAAACTGGTTTACGTGCTGACATTTTTTGTCGAGTGAAACTTTGCAAATTATTTGAACTTCGAGAGTACTTTCCATTTCTCTGGAAAAGATAATATTCATATTACATAATCTACTATATAATATATGCAGATAATACGTAATTTTTGTAAAATTTCCACAATATCGTATGTCTCGTCTGCACCAAGTTTAATTGCTTCTTATTGGTACCTCAGGGAACGCGTGAGAGAGTGTACTTCTGGTATAGGTGTCGATGATGAGTGGTGACTATGGTCACGTGGCACTGGAGATGCGATCGGGTGACGAGTGTGAGCTCAGGAGGATGTGATTAGGTGTATGAGCGACGACGCTGCGGTGGTTAATTAAGGGGAATGTAGAGCTTGATTGGATCTTGGTGGATTTAGGTGGCGAGTATGTTTAGTGTGTTTGAGATATAACGAATGTGTTTGAATTTTGAGCGGCATATGAACATTAATTTGCATTTCAGGAATGTATTTTGAGAGTGTGACTTGATCTACGTTATGGAAGTTGGAAGAGTGATGTATGATTACGTCTAAAGTTTCAAGATGTTTTCTTGGAGGCAAGTATGTTTTCCATGATCTAATGTATCACCAAAGAGAATATATTTACATAGAAATATATTTAGATCTATCGTAAATTAGAGACTGGTTGTTTTAGTGGTATGCATTCGTACACGTAGGTTATACAACATTTCTGTTTGCTTACATTCTGTATTTGTTTGCTTACGTTCTTGGTTTAGTTGTTTATATTCTCCACTTGTTTATTTTTTCATTTAAGATTTTAAATCTTTACATTTATTTTTTTATACATATTTTTTGTTCTGGTACCACGTTAAGGATTCAGATTCTTGCAACATAAGAAGTCAGATTCTTGTAACAAAAGGTGGGAGATTTTTATGAAATCCTAGAAATTCCTCCATCGCGTATTTCGTTCGAGGAATCTTCGTTCGCCGAAACGACGTCGTTACCTCTGAATAATAGATAACAAACTAAAATCCACGAATTCTTCATGTAACGAGAGCTTTTCTTCCTTTCTTCATTCGTAGAACCTCCATTAGAGATGATTGAAGTTCCACTTATTTCAATTGCGATGAAGAATAGAATTTATTTTGCGTAGTCAAATTAATATCCTTTACTCGTATAACATTTTCGATCAAAGAGTAATTTTTTTGAAACGACAGTATTCTAAGCTGTTTTGTTTTTTCAATTCTGTGAATTCTGTGGAACACACGATGATTCCAAACTTTGTGTACACTAAATACATGCATATCTTTGGATTATGTTTGTATCATTACTTTATTGAAATATCATATTATGTTATTTCATATATAGTGTAATAACATGAATAATATGTACGTTATATTATATATAATATAATAATCCAATAAAATAGTGACACGAAGATAGTCCAGAAGATATATGGGTTAGAAATGATTCGACAACGATCATGATCCGACGAAGTTATACGCCACATAAAAATCGGACTATTTCCTTCTATAAACAATAACAGTGTTGATAAAACAGTGTTTGGAAAAAGCTTGACAAAAGGGTACCTGCAAGCGATATTTGGCCCGGTAAGAGAATCGGTTCGCGACCAGCTAGTTCCGTAATCGTATTTTTCAATTTCCTGCCGGGCTGCGACCCATTACGAGAAGTTAATAATCGGACTGCTCGATTTCCCGAAATAAATGTCCCCTTTTCGCGCTTTCTGTCGGCCCTCCGCGAGGAGAGTCCGTTTACTGATAAAGCGATCGTTCCGTTGCGTGTATACAAGCAGAAATAGCTACGATCGAGCTTCCAACTAATGCATACTCATATGTATCACTTTTCATCTGTTTATACGGGTACTTACTTTCAAATAACTGATGTATATAGTTTATAATACCGGTCGTACTTGTTCGAACCATGGGATGTTCTAATTTTAACAGTAATGGGGTGGGTAGACGTACGAAGGGTTGATCCCTTTAGGGCGAAAAATAAATTTTTTGTTTGTTTCTGATGTTTCAGAGTAACAAAGTTGAGGGATGAAGTACATTTAGAATTAAATTAAATTAAATTAAAAGTTTTAGATGTGCGTGCGTGTGTGTGTGGGTTTGTTTATTGTTATTGGAAATAATTTATTGTATTTATTCTGGCTGGCTATTGAGTGATAAAAACTTGTAATTGGAGAATTTTTTTGTTTTTAGGATGTGAATGATTTGAAAATATATTTTATATTTTTGTTCTTTTCAATGTGATTTCGTGAATATGGTTTTATTAAGAAAGATGGTACTTATTGGAGGTGGAAATGTAGCAGTAAATATAGATTAATAGTACCAGGCAAATATAGAAATTGAACACTTTTATATAGAATAAGAAATATTCCATATCTACTGAAAGCAAAAGAAAATTATTTTCATTCGTGTTAAAATTAAACGTTACTTATACATCAAAATATCGAGCGCGAAATGTTAAGTGTTACACACTATGTAGGTGGACATGTATATTTAGTATTATTTTTACATTTTCAAATAATTGCGAGCGATATTGTATGTGGTACAACTCCGTGTTGATATCACGGTGTGGACTACATGGTAAACTGTTCCGTTTTCTCTCTCTCTGTTCAACTGGTCGTCTCGTTGTCCCTCGACGAGCATTTGAATACCATCTATGTACTACATGTGTATCGCGCTTACGTATCTCTGTTTCGACTGGAGGACATACACGTGTTCCCAAGTAAATGAGTTTCTTTCTTCCCTTTTTTTTTACTCTTTAGATTCATGTACTGGTTGGCCAGTAATATTTATTCTTTTTTTATCAAAAATTAACTAATGAAAATTATAATAATGGTATTTTTCTTCGATGTATAGTGCGGCAATTGAAGGTTCTGATCAAATTGAATAGAAAATTGGAATTTCACTAAATTTTATGTACGTAGTTAAGTTTTGCAAGCGAACAAGAACGAAGTACACGAAACGCGTTGTCGAATTAACAATTTGAGATTGTACAAAGGAGATTGGAATTTGGTAGGATCAACCGGCTTGTAGTTAGCGTCTCTTTAAATAATCAGGGGTCCGACAAATAGAGTTTCCGGTGATCAACGTTCAGCAAGTTTAGAAGCAATCAGGCTTCTATCAATCAGTCTTTAGTTATCATCTCCTGAAGCAATCAGGCCTCCAGCGATCAGCTGCTGAATAATTACATATACTTTGACTAGGTTGTGACAATATTTGCTTGTAAAATATATCCTTCGTATTTGTATAATTTCTATTTTATCGTATTTTCTTATAATTTTTAACGATGTGTGAATAATTCTTCGTGAACTTTCTCTAAACTGATTTTGATTTTTTAATCCTTTCAACCACTTACATAGTAACTGAACTATCTTCTTATTAAACGTAGTTATAGAGCTTAGTTCTCTTCAAACAGATTATATTTTTGGATCGAATAGGTCGTTCTTCCTTTTAACCATGTTACATTAAAGTACATTTTTTTAATCATTAAATAATATTGAAATAAGGAAATCAACAAAATTGTGCTTATCATATTTTTTCTCTGTAATCTTCAATTGTATTGAAAATGTATGGTCGCACTACCATAAGAAAAAAAATGGTATATTAAACTGTTTCGCTGAAGTATCACAAAATTTATGAAAATATTGAACAGTATAGCTTTGTTGTCAAACACATATGTGGTTACTTATTTTACAATGAATATTTCGTTTAAAACCAATATTCGTAATGGGGAAAGGATAAAAAAAATTTTATTCTGTGAATTACTGAAAACATGTAGCGTTTTGTTATTTGTATCTTTAAATAAATGAGATAAAAGTTGTATTTAAGTGATCACCTATTAACTAACGTGGAAGGATGTAAATAAAAGGGGGTTGCTACGGGGTGAATGGGGTCCCCATGTGTAAATAAGTGTCACCCGTTGTTTACGTGCGTATAAAGTACCAATGAGGGTGTAAAAAGGGTTATTTTACATAATTTTCATTTATCAGTGATTTTCACAAAGGATGAAAGAGCTACTGTTTTCAAATAAAAGTATTACAAATATTGAATGATCGTGAGGCGAAAATTTACCTAAAATGTCGACACATTAATTTATCGCGTTTCTTTCCTTTTTTTATATTTTAATATTCAAGAAGAGATAAGCCAAAATACTATATGAAATAATGGAAATTTATAGCGATTGATGGACAGTTATTGTTAAAATTAAAAAGAGATGTTTAAAATAGTATCGTAAATTTACATTAGAAAAGGAACGTTTCGATGGACATTCATTACTTTAACTGATTAATACTCAGGATTATTGAACGAAAGCTTCTTTCTCATTTAAATTCCAATATTGAAAATAAAAAAGAAAATCCTCTTTCTCTTTTAATTGATAAAAACTGATGTCAATTGATTAACTTCCAAGATCAAAGAAGAAGAAGAAAAATAAAAAAAAGAATCATTTCAGTGGATTATTGAAAAAGAATCTATTACTATTAATTGACTAGGGATTGAAAAATAATTATTTTTTAGTATGTTAAAGAATTCTTTAGCTTTATTCGTGAAAAAATCAACCAAAAGGCTAACCCATCAATTTGTTATGTAAGTTCCAATATTCATAACTGATTAAAAACTAATGTTAAATGTAACTCGTTATATTTCCTGTTTTCTTATGTAGATTTTGGTATTCACATTGGAAGAAATCATTATCTCAATTCAATCTGATGAGCATCTAATATTAAAAAAGAAGATAATTTATGCTGTAATTTTTCAGCACCGTCCTCCTCTAATTATTTCAATTAATTAAAATGACGTATTTCGCTATTCATTGTTTAATTAATACCTGAATATATTAATAATAACTTTGACTTGATAATAAGTTATGTCTATGGTTATTTAAAAATAATTTTGCGATAGCTTTGTGATAACGTGAGAAAAGGGGAATGTAAATTTTGATCGATTGAAAAAATAAAAGTTCGCTGTGAAAAAAACGAGTGACATTTCGGGTGTAAATGACTCAAGTTGTCTACAAAGTATTAAAAATCAGTCAATCTTCTGTAAAAGATAGAGAATGTGACTTTATGCATATAAATATTTATGTTTCAGATTGATTAACATTCTTTATTAAGAAAAAGAGAGAAAAAAAGAAAAAAGGAAAGGAAGAAAAGAAGTTGAGATGAGAAACGACGAGGTGAATATTTGGCGAGAAAAGTACAGGTAGAAATTGCGGCCGCGAAACAGGGGTATGATTCAGAGCCGTGAACCGTTGTAGACCAGTGTCGTGCGGCGGTGTATGTGGAGCGTACAAGGGTAAGATAGAAGGATTCGCAGCCGCCCCAGTTGAAGCATTGTACCGTGGTTACCAGAGATAAGGCATGAAATTAAATTCGACGGAATGTGGGTCGTCGTGGCATCCCTCCTTTCGCGACTGTGCTACGGCCAACGACGATGTCGACGCCGACGTCGCGAGCGCACACCAACGTCCTCCGCGTTGTCGTTGTCGTTGTCGTTGTCGTCGTTGTTGTCGTCGTCGTCGTCGTCGCCGTCGTCGTCGACCATGTTACCGAGATCGTGCCACTGCACTGTACAGAGTGTTTCAGAAATATTGATCGATTGATTGTAAATTAGTAATAGAAAAAAGTAATAAATGGAAGATACATATTTTTTGTATTTTTCCATAATATTATATTGTATTAAAGTTAAACGAAATACGATACAATACAATAAAAATTACAATTAATCTGTTAACTGGTGAAGATGCGATTGATTCGTCATTCGGATAATAATTCTTTTATTTAGAGGTATCGTTTCATGTAAAAAGTGTTTAAAATTCATACTTACGTTTCTGTTTAAAGGGCAACTCATTTAAGGGATCAAGTGGTCGTATTGGCAATAGTTGTATTTTACTTCATTTATTTTCATTTGCATTGTATATTAGTTGTACTATATTGTATTTCGCTCAATTTTAGTTTATATTGTGTTATAATTGATTTCGCTTGAATTGTATTGTATCGTATTTCATTTATTCTGAATTAGATTATATTTTGTGTTTCGAGTTCTGGCTGAATAATATAATAATGTTGCTTGATTGAGTTGTAACTCTGAAACACCTTGTATATCACGTGGAACGAGAATTTACGATTCAACGAACACGTTGAATCGAGACGAATTCAGCTAAACTCAATAAAAAGGAGACGTGGAAAGATCGGTCGGCCGAATGTGGAGGCGTCTGCCTGTTCCTGCTCCAAGAAAATTTGATTGATGAAGGAATTGATCTTCCCTTTTTGTTTCGTGATTGATAAGATGTTTTAACCGATGGGACTCATGCACCAGAAATTTTAGCGTAAAAGTGCTTCGAGGTGGATTTTGATGGATAGAAGATTACATCATAACGTTATCAGGAAATGAATAAAAAACGTCAAGATATTATTTCTCAGAAAAATTTGAAAATCTCTTCCGAGGAAAAGAGAATTTTCAAAAGATAAATTATATATTACAGCAAGAAATTGATTTTCAAAGAAACAAGAAAATTGTTAACTGACGAAGAAAAGATTTTGAGCAGTTACCTTGGTGCAGTATCCTTGAGAAATTAATAAACGTTCTTAAAAAATTATTTTTTTTTACGGAAGATAGAAGATTGACTGCGGGGAAAATATAAAACATTACATTAAAATATTGCTTAGAAAAATAATTAAGTAAGAAACTAATAAATTGGTAATGGGTAAAAGGATTTTGTGAGATTTGCCAAAAGTGTAGTTTAAAATTTAAATTCTTATCTTTTTGAGATATATATATAGATTATACCATACTTGTAGTATTCATTAACTATTCATATCATATCTGTAATTTGATTGTGCAAGGATAAGAATTAATAGAATCGGTTACCTATTTCCAAGAATTTCTTCTACCTCCTTTATTAACACTTTATGCAAATTTCAAACGTGAGATAATAAACAACATTGAAGTAAATAGCTATACCATAGCTACATAAGAGTCGATATTTCGTTCTACGCTCGATTTCCTTTATCGCAGATGGCGTAACCATTTCCTGTAACATTCTCGAGCTATTCGAGATGCAAGATGCAACTATGCGATCGGTCCGAGCATCTGTTGTCAGGTGGTAAACGCGAAGGAATCGCAATCCTCTGGGGATAGGCCAGTTTAATTGGAATTGATGCTGCAAGCCCAGCGCTACAATCGACACAGCTCTAACGCGCGTAACTAATTAACACGCCGGAGATAATCCAAGTGAATCGCGTCTAAGCAATAGCTCCCCCGTGATGTAGTCGATCGTACCACAATAGAGGTTATGAGAGCATCAGAAATCGAACGTACTAAGTAAGGAACTTTATATTGGTTTATACTACTGTACAATTCTCTTATATTACTATATTAATACATTCCTATGTTCTATATTATAAATATAGTAACCCCTCGCACTCGTATATTAATTGGGTCTGAAGTAATAGTTACTTGATATTAACTGATATTGACTAGTCATTACACATACATATGTATATACATATTTACTTATATATGTTATATACGTATACACATATCTTAACACTTCGTTATAATTTATACACATATATTAACATAGTGAACAGCGGTTTAGATTAATTGCATTATTGATTATTATTTCATTGATTATCAACAAGAGACAACGCTTGGCGATACTTTGAGAATGTAACGTATCTTAAAAAACATAAAGTGAATCGAGCACGGGAATATGAATTTGATTGTTAGAACAAATGGTTTTTGCGTCTTTAGTGCAAGCGATGTAAATCGGGAAGATGTATCTAAATCGAGGGGTGGCTGTAATTGTGACTGTAGTCGCGTAACTTCGAACATATAACTATACAGTATACACAAATACTTGCAGTAATAATAAGTGTACGAAGTAGAGTAATTTAAGTAGAATAAATTCTATTAATTGTATTAAATTTTTTTAGAGGAGATTAGTCATTGTATTTAATAATAACATATAATTTTGAAAATTGTTTAAATCCCATGCCTCTATTGGAATTTGTCTAATTAATTATACATTTCTCTGTGAAATTATACTTTCTGCAGTAAGCATCCTATAACAGGTCAATAATTCCATACAAATTTGCATAGACAAATCGTGTATTCGCAGTGCATAGCCAAACTTCACGAAACCTTTCTACGCGTTTCCGAACAGCCACTAGTAATTTATTCAAATATCGAAACTGTTTGCACGAGAACACTTTGGAAGCAACGTCGGATTTTCCTCGCAAATTTCGTTTCAAATTCTGTTACAACATGAAATTCATATCGAAATTCTCCGATTTCCAGAGCACCTTCCAAAGTTCGCGGTCTCTAACCGAGAATACAGCGATGCATGCAGAAATTTCGTTTATTTGTCCTCTCCTGTTATCGTACAGGATGTTCCACGCAACTAGGCCGATTACTATACGTATTTTATTATTAATTATACATATCATCAGTCTCTTCGTTTGATTGATTGAAGCGTTAGAAAATTTTAACAAATTTTGTTAAATTCAAATTTTAGCAATTTATTGATTTTTAAATTAGTATCTTTAGTAAGTAGTCGAAGATTTCCTGACCAGTCGAAGATGTTATCAGACTTTCCCGTTTTTCTTTCTTTTTCTACATTAATCGATTTAAAGCTGCTTTGTTCAATTACGCGGACCTGTAAAATTAAATTTTGTCCCTCTGCGTTTCAGTTTATCTCTCGAGCCGACCTATTCGATCAGGATTATGCGTTATGCATTCGTGAAGATGTTTTGATATCGTACGAGGGGAAAGAGCGAGCGGACACAGACGAATCGACCAGCAACGAGGAGAAACGTTTGCGTGGATTGGGCCTCTGGTGGAGATAACGAGCGGCGGTACGCGGAAAGCAGGAAGTTGGCATGAAAAAGTAGATACAAAATGAGCTGTAGATGCCACGATAAGGTGTTACGGGAATGATGGAAGGAAGAAAGGAAAAATTAAACGATGATGATGGCAGAGGAACAAACGAGAGGTTGGTTTATGGCAAGGAGAATAGATGGACTAATTATCTTTATCTATTAGCTCCTTTTCTGTTGCATGATCTCTGAATTTGAATCGTTATTTGGATATATTATTCTCCTACTGATATAATGACGTTTTTAGATTTTGTAATACAGTTATTACCTCACTTTCTAAAAGTATTCTGATATTTCTGAACGTATGTTTGTGCTCACAAATTAAAAATTCCGAAAAACACGGAATGCGTATAATATGCAAAAATATTATATAAAATATTCAAAGTAAATCGCTTATCATGATATTTAGTAGATGAAGCAAATTTCTATTTAGATCTCATTTTTTTAATTATTTTCATAAAAATGTAAATTGCGTAAACATCTGTAGGTCTACTCATCATCACGGTCAAACTAAAAAAATCTACTTCATATGGCCACAAAGAAAAGTCGAAAACCGTCGAAACACAAAACTCAAAAGAATGATAGTGAATGCTCGTTACGTATACGTATACACGTATCGCACTGTGGGTGCAGACACACCGTCTGTTCCGGTTCTGCCAGAGTATAATCGGGACACGCGGTAACACCGCGTAACGAGTTAGCACAACGAAGCCAAGCCAGGGGTCTTCGTGGCCCTGGCAGCTCGCAATCGATAGCCCGAGCAGCTAGAGGCGTGGGAGTCTGCAGCCTCTGGGGTAGAGTGAGGGACACAAAGAGACGTTGGACCGAATTTCCGCTGAGAAAAAGAGAGAAAGAGAGAGACAGACAGACAGACAGAGAAAGGGAGAGATCTAGAACTCTCTAAGAGGAGGCTAGAAAAAGGGTAGAAAAGGAACGTGTCGCGTTAACGAAAAGCTTGGGACGCGAGAAGGTAGCATGATCCCCGTAGAAAGGCTGAAATTTTTCGTTCCTTGTGGGACTGGATCGTCAATTAGAGGATGTCCAGACTCGATGTGGCGTGGTCTGCAAAGAAGAGAAGGCTTTTCGAGCGTATAATGGGAGAGGGACGAGCCGGAAAGTCACGGAAACCTTTAAGGAAATAGGTCGAGAACCAATAAGTCGTTTAAAGGACCCTTTACGGTTCCGCTTGCCGGCCAGCAGATTTATAGAGATGCCTTTTAATCAAGCCTGACTTGAAACATCTTCGTTTCTCTCTCTTTTTCTTTCTCTCTGTTTCTCCAGGTTCGTGATGGGTGGATGCTACAGTTTAGGCAGATTGTTCGTACTGGATGTAGATTCGCATTAGAAGAGCGTAAACTAAGGTGCGATGACCTTTGATTGGAGGTTTAGTTGCATGTAGATTGGTATTTTGGTAGAGAGTTCACAGTTTGAAATCTTTGGAATTTGTGGAGCTTTTAGCATTTAACATGTTTGAAATGTGACATTTGGAATTTATAAAACTGTTAGAAGATTTTTAAAGCGCTGAGTGTTTTAAGATTCAGGATTTTTTGAGATTAGCTGGATGTAGATAATAATTAGGGCTGAAAGTTTAGGGTTTGGAATCTTGGAATTTTGGAATCTAGCGCCTAGGATATTTCGAATTTTTAATGGGAGGATTTCTAGGATTTTGGAAGAAGTAGTTAAAACAAAAATACCTATTTGATCTATATTTCTTTTATATTAGTCATCGCCATTTATAGTTACGGAATGAGAACAGCTCTCAGAACTGGGAGTAATTTTAATCAAAAAATTCCAGAATTATTAGTTCCAGTAAATGTCACTTTTCACTTTAAAATTTCAGAATGTAAAATAAGCGACGGTCTTGTACTTTCTTCTCGCCAAATCAATTCAACATTTCCCTTGCAAATCAGACCTCATACATGCACATTGCACATACATATGTATGTTCATCAGCCAAGGTCTCGTCCATATTTTCTGTTTCGAGGTACCGTCCACTTCTTCCAACCGGGCGGAGCGAATATTCGTCGTGCAGTTGGAAAAACGAGCTTGGCAATTCTCGTGTTCGCGAGAAAAGTTCAAGTGTCTCGAATTAAATGCGTCTGCTCGCGCGAGATAACGAGCTCGTAACTATCTGCTTGTCGTGTCGACTGAATCTCTGCTAGACGAATAACAGTTACGTTTACCTTGTACCTAATCTGCTTTCTTAACGTCAATTACACACATGCACGCACCCACACACACACACACTCCTTATATATCCTAGTGAAAACTCCTTGTAGATGAATAGGTGCCAGCATTCCAATGTCGAGTTTGACTATCCTTATGATAGAATATTCAAATTACAAGTCGGTTGAAATTTCAGATGGTAGTCGTAAAATAAAATTTGAAAGAGTTTCTGTGCTCCTATGGCTGGAGGATGTCGCGGGAATACGAAACTTAATAGTTAGTAGTTACTCGGTTCGCGATATCTTGAACTACGTGGTTTCAGTTATTAGCATTGTGGAAATTTTTCTTCTTTATTTTAGTTTCGAGGGAGTTTAGGAAGTTTTCAGGAGTTTATTGGTTTGTAACTTATCGTTATACGTTAGTAAATTATTGAAGATCTTTTTATATAAATTATTAGATTCTTCGGGGTTTTGTTTTTCTCCCTTTTTAAATTAATCAATTCGAATTTGTAAGAATTCTAAGAGATCTTGAGAACTCTATAAGATTTTTAAGAATAAGATTAGAGTGCTTTGTTAATTACGATTATGAGCATCGGAGTTGTCATGGTCTATAAATTATTACTATTAATAAGTAGTCGAAGATTTCTTTTTAAGTAAAATTGAAATATAAAAATTCCAAAATCCTAGCAAGATAAATCTTGCATATACCAAGTATATAATCTTGTACATACCAAGCTCACTATAACGTTTCTATCAATAGTAGTTATTCAGATGAAGATCGAATTAGTTAACAGCAATCTGAGCTATTTGAAAACATTACTATGCCGTGTGAAAGCCGCTTTAATCAATTTACACCGAGAAATTCTATTTTCTTATCAAGTGTTTCGAGTTGGAGGACAGGCCGGAAGTCGAGAGAAAAAGCGGCGAGGCGGGGTTAAGGCGAAATACCATTGGACTCTCTCTTCCGACTAACGTTTCTTCTCCAACGTTTTACCACGGTCTCAATTCTATCCATTCGCTCTGCAACCTCACTCGATTTTCCCGAACGATTTCGTCTATTTCTAGCTCGACCGTAAATCTCTTTTTGCATCAAAGCTTTTCATTTATGTATCCTTTATCGATAAAAGATGCGGTAGATTATTTTATTTTTATTATTGCATTTACATAGTTAACTCCTTTTTTGTCGATAATAACTACTTTATCCATTAACGTTACAACTATCAATCACTAAAGTATGAAATTTGTTTCAGAGAAAATAAAATGAAAGATATATGAAAGAATACTTAATGCAAGGAAGGGACAAGACCTTTATATATATATTTTAATAGGAATAGAATAGAATGGATTGAATTGATATTTCCAAACTACGTTATAAATCTACAAAGTTCCCGTAAAAAATTACAAATTGATCGTTTTATAGCTGATAGTGACGAAGTTTATCTTGTAAAATAATAGTTAATAGTTAAAACTTGTAATAACGAAACTTGTATCAGTAATAGTTAATGGTTGTTTTGTGAGGTAACAGCCAATATAGTTGAATTTTATAATAGTGTAGCCTATGCGAGTAATAATTAAATTTTATTTTGTGGAGTAATGATTAATAGTTAAATTTTGTAATAAAAAAGACTATGCTAATAACGATTAAATATTATTTTGAAGTTATAGCGAAGCAATAGCTGCATGAATAATAGTTAAGGGTTGTCTTATGAAGTTTTAGATGTTTTATATTTAAATGGATTTATTTCGTTCTTTGTTGTTGCTGGAACTAATGGCAGCAATTATCGATGTTAGAGGTGGTCTCTTAATTATCAAAAGCGTCTAATAGCTCGGTCGTTTCACAGTCTGTCGCGATACTAATGAACGTTGCTCTTTAATTCGTGCATACGCGTCCCACTCGAGTTTCTGTCTCCCTCTTTCTTTATCCGTGCCCTGATTCTTCATGTTTCTAAAGGAACATCGTGACGTTGATGGTCGACGTCTATTCTTACACATGGATTATCCTATAATCCCTACTTCTGACTGTTGTCAATATTTTTGTGACGTTCAATCTTTTCTTATTCGTGGTTTCGAGTGGTTCTACTCGAGTGTCAGACTGTCTTCCGTCTCTTTTTATAGATTCCCCTTGATGTTAGTGGTCGAAGAGAGTGTAAAATAGTACGTAGGGTGAGTTTTGTGAATGGTATGTAGTGGTTTTGCATTTTTGTAAATAATGATACGTAGACGTAATTTTTAGATCAAGAGAGATTAAGGAAGTGGACAAAATGGGCAGAATTGCGTGAATTATGAAATTTATGATCGATACGCTGGGGAAACTGCACTGATTTCAGTGATTGAGAAGGTGGAAAAATTGTGAAGTTTATAATTGATATTGAAGATAAAAAAGAAGAAGGATTGCAATCAACGAATTTATGATTAAGAAGGTAAGATAAGATTGTAGAGATCGCGAAATTTGGCATTGAAAGAAGAGAAAATAGAGAGTGTTGCAAAAATTATGAAAGTTCTGATTGAGAAGAAATTGGAAAGTTTCTGATCGAGGAAAAATTGTGAAGTTTCTGATTGACAAAGTAGGACGGTGGGAAAGATTATGAAAATTACGAAGTAGTTGCGAAGCTGGAAAGGGAAACTGTTTCAAAGTTTGTCATCGAGCCGCTATAAAAAGGGAACGAATTTTGAAATTGAGGAAATGAAGAAATGGAAAGAGTCGTGATTATGAAATTTGTGACTAGCAAAATGGAAATAGGAAAAGAATCGTAATATTTCTGTAATTGAAAGAGTGGAAATATGAGGGTGGTTACGAAGATTATAATATTTATGTTCGAGAAAATAAATGTTGCGAAGGAAAGTGTTGCGAGATTGAGGAACTACGCTAATGGGGATAGGATCACGAAAAGGACGAAACTTTCGGCTAAGGAATTGAAGAAATAGAAAGATAATAAATCGGAAAACTTACGATTATGATATTGATACATCAATATGCAAAATTCAAAATCGATAAGTTAACAATCTCTTTAAAAGTACATTAAATTTTAACACACGTATACGTCTACGTGGAGTAATATCTTTCAAATATTACTGGAATTAAAATCAGGCTAGCTTAAAGTTATTCAATTTGAAAACTTATTTGTTATTCGGTAAAAGTTCAGTGGAAATTTAAATTTCTATGAAGTTGAATGTAAAAGAAGCGATAAGTAAAAATTTCCTAGTATTATAGCGGCCAGAGGCAGTTTCTCGATACTACTTATACACGTGGCGAAGTTTTGCAATTCTATCGCTATGAAGCGAATATCACTCAATTTGTATACGGTGTAAAGCGTAAGCCGTAAACTTCTCTAGACTGATTATTCTCATTGTGGATGGTGCAATCTAAAGTCATCTTGTTTCGAGTAATGTGCTTCTGAAGATGCATTTACGCAATTGCATTATATTTTATGTATTTTACTTAACGCAACTAAATATTTCCATATTTCCTTATATAAAAATTAAAACGACGATGAAAATAAGTATTCGTGTTCCCCGTTTTAATACAAGTCAATATTCATTTTTACACATTTTTCGATAAAAGTACACATTAATATTATTAAAAAAACACCTGCATGTTCTTAATAATTCCAAAATAAAAAATTCTAGTACCTTTAGACGAATGTACCAATCTATAATGTACAAATATAAAATAATATTATCGATATTTCAAAATTCTCAACGAAATTGCAGTTCACCGATAAATATTGTATTTGCAATACATATTGGTACTTTTAATCGAAGACCTTTAAATATCGAAGATATACTTATATCGATAGTCCAAAGGCATCCTTAAAGGAGTGTAAAAATTATTCGTCATTTGCAGTTTTAATAATTCCAAAGTCGCAAACCGTAGACGTTTTAGAGGAATGTATTGTACAATCCATTCGTCCTGTCTGATTTGTTAACTTCAGTCTTAATAATTCCATAATCAGAAGCTGTTCAAAGGAATTTAAAAATCATTCATTTCGTCTAACGTGCTATTTTTAGTCTTAACTGCGCTCCTCGGATCCACTGCTTTCTCGAAAGTTCCTAATCTTTCGTTTATAACCGATCATCCCTTAACCTTCTCTTATTGAACTGAGTTGCGGTTGAAAAAAAGGGAGTCGCGGTGGCGCGTGTCGAGGTGAACAGGGTTTGGCAGGGTTATCGTTCGGGCACGCCTAAAGTTTCCGGCTTTACGGCCCGGCTAAAATCGAGAGGGAACATTCAATTAGGGCTTATCGGTTCTCGAGGCGAGTTTTTATCGCGTTTGATCGCCCTTTATTCGCGTGTACGCTCGACCCTGTTGGCCCGCGGCTTTTCCACCCTTATCTCGACGCTCGTACCTCATTTGCGAACGAGAAGCTCTTGCAGCGTGCCGCTCCGAGGATAAAAAGCCTGCTTCTATGCCTTCCTTCTTCTAATCTCTTCCTCTCTTCATCCTTATCTCTTATCCATCCTTTATTTTCTCGTTTCTTAAACGATAATTACAAATACCAACAGTTTTATCTTGCTATTACTCTAGCGAAAATTATCCACGGGTGCACCGGTGTTTATTATTTTTACCGAATGTATTTATTTATTTATACAACGTGATTATTTTAGTCTATCGAGACTACAGCGATTTATTGCGGGTGCAAATGCTCTGCTAATTTAAAAAGATTAAGAATGTTTTCGATATTTCCATTCATTTTCTATGTAAATAATGTGTTTATGTATATAGGATATATATATATGTATTGTTCATTTAATTGCACCGTTCTTTCTCATATGTTTCCCACGTGATTAATACATTTTCATTATTGTAAAGAATCGTTGATTCTCGATTCTATCGAACAATCCTCCTAAACAAATAGAAATTCGGCGGAGATTTATTTCACCCTCCAGATACTGTAACGAGAAAGAAATTCTTTAGAAATTTCATATAGCAGTATATTTTATTGCTTGCTTTACGGCATTGCGAGCAGGTTTACATAGTTCTGCGTATTTCTAGCTAGAAACATGCTACCTTGAAATTTTATATATTTTTGCATATTTATACTTTGGAGGTTTTACATATTTTTATGTATTGTACTTTGGAAATTTTATACATTCTTTAATTCTTTCTTTTCTTTAATTTCTTTCATTTAAATTATACAATTATGCAACAATTATACAACAAAAGTGTATACAAATCCACGGTCTAATCGTAATTTACTCGAAAAAGACAGTGCTATTGTCTGTGATAAACGATCTGAAAACCGAAAGAACTTCCGTAGCCGCCTATTATTTACTCCTCTCTCGCGACTGATTAAATTGCTCCATGATTACGATCGCCAGTTATATAGCGCCATTGTTACCACCTCTTACGATTAATCGTTCTAGGTTCTTCGTCGTTTTGGATTGTCTCTTGTTTGGAAGCATCTCTGAGTGGGAATGGTTTGGTTGGTTGGTGTTTAGTGTGTTGATGTTGATGATAAGACAGAAGAGGGTTGGCGAAGCTTTAGAGGAATTTACAGCGAACTGATACTCGACTTTTGTCTTTCGTGTTCATTTTATGATGGATGATGGGGAAAGATTGACACGTGGAAATATTGGGTAACGAATTCTTCTGACAGAATACTGTTTTTCGAACGATTTCAACAGGTGCGTTTCAATCGGCTCACAGATTTTTTAAACATTAAATATTATAGTGTAAGAGTTCTTATATCGTTTAACATCCTGATAACTGTTATATATCTATTTGTAACGTGTGAAGCACGCGTTCATATTTATACGCGTTACAATGAATGCATTACTTTAGTAAATGTATACATTTGTTATAATGTATACATATATGTGCGTATTAATTGTACACTAAAATTGGTATAAACGGATTCACGTGCAACGAAATTTAAAGTTCTATCAGTAGCATTCTATATTATCGAATAAATGAATGTATTTTGTACGTATTTATGAATACTTTTTGCCAAAATCTCATGCAAATGCACGTTCTGACTGGACGATGTACCGATTAGAAAATTTCACGATTTCATTGCTACGTGAAATGCACATTTACTTGCGATATCCTTTCCTTCGATCGACTAAATATTTTTCTAAATTCGTTAATCGATTAATTTATTTGTTTACTTGTAGCGGTGCGCCGGAAGTTAACAAGAAAAATGGCTAGTTGTTTCTTGAATGTTCCGGAGTAACAGATGACGGAGGATTAAATCCCAAGACTATCCGGTTTATCTTTTTGCTAGGTAAGTCGAGTCCCATTTGTTTCCCTCGCCTAGGTGCATTGAATTCGCCAAGTTTAGTGTAGATAGGTGAGTTAAGTTTTATTTATACAGAAAGGTATTCTGTTAACATTAAGATTTAAACAGAATATGCATGGTATATAAAATTGTAATCTAAAATCTCGAATACAATTTTCTTCGATAGTATTATTGGTAAAGACCAATTTGGCATTGATAGTGGCACGACTTAAAAAACGTACATTTATGTCTTTGAAAATACAGAATACAGGGCCTATTCATCTAACAGCTCCTGAACAGATCGTCATCATTGTTATTACTATCATTATTGCTATCAATATCATTACTGTAATATTCCCGAAACAAAATTTATTCCATTTCAATAAAATCCAAATTTCCCCCACTAATCCGCACATTTTATCCTAAAGAATAAGCAAAAAGCAAATTAAAAACGCGTCTAGAAACGAGTAGTACCTATACATAGAAGCGATTAGGACGAATGGTTTAATAATGAATTCACGAATATTTATATCCGACCAGTTCGTTTTATTTTTACTCGTAAAAGACAGGGTCGGGAAAGTTTGTGCGGAAAAATTTATGGGACGCCCTGTATAAATAAATTAAGAGGGATCAGGAGGGGGTAGTTTGCGCCGTCCGGAAGTTTTCGGTCGCAGACAGCCCAGCGATACGATAGGATTTCCAACGTATCACGCGATATATAGACCTGCCCTTAACTTTTGAACGTTCCGAGGCTAGGTTCTCGCGTAACATCCACCTTTGGCGACGCCTTTCACGGCGAGCGCATTCGAACGGAAAGAATGGTAGAAACTCGATAAAACGCCGCGAGAAAATATTTTCGAACGACACGGTTTTCCATTCTGACCACCCTACTTTATTCCAACCGAACCACCCTCCCCGTCGGATCGTAACTTTCCTCATTTCCTTGCGTCGTCGAAACTGTGTTCGCGGTAGCGCTTCGAAATAATGTTCCCTTCGTCGATTAACTTCTTGATTTTACTGGGAATTTTCTTTATGGAGGTGTTTCAAGAGAATTATTTCGAGAACGAAAGGAAAGTTCTTGAAGGATATTGGAGACGAAGATGGAGGTTTGCGACACGAAACTTAGATTCGAGGGGTTCGTTTCGCGATCGTCAGCCCTCGGAACGATGGAAAATAAAACTCGAATGTGTCTTTTAGGCTGTTTTATTTAGCCACGCATCAAAATAGATCGAATAAATTCTTTTTTTTTTAGTAGGGATTGAAATTGTTAGTACAAATACATACAATGGAATATTTAAGGGTTCCTGATTGGTTTAAACGTTGCACGTATTTTTAAAACGAATAGGACAAACGGATTTTCAACGTTCGAATATTTCGAAATATTTAAATATTACGTGACCGTGGTCAAAATATGCAATTTTGGTTGCAAACTAATACACGCTACGGTCATTTTTCTACGAAATCTATATAAAGCTCGAATAAATCTCTCGAATTAAAATTTTGCGCCAAAAATGTTCCTTGGCGCTTGGCTATCTGGCGATCGACATACCAACGACACCATCTTCTAACATTATTAATAAATATTTAAGAAGGTAAATTGCACTTAAGTTCTGTACTACATTCTGTATTCTCATTGTTAAGGAGAACATTTCCCGGTAAAGGCGTAAAATTTTCCAACTTTGGCACTTACAGCGCTTTCTACGAGTATTTTTCAATTTAATCTTCTATCTAATCTTCCATCTAATCTTAACTTAATTTTATAAGATTAAATACCGAGGATTAAATTCTTCTAAACCCTCTTTAGTTTATCCCGGCGGAAATTTAAACGCCACATAGAAATCATCTAGCCACGGAAAAACTGAAAAATGAGGAAAACAGAAAGATGATTATAGGCGTACAATATTTTTCTTCGCAGGTTGCAGGATTTTTGTAACGTAACTTTCGGTCGCGATTCTCGTCGCACTTTCAAAGCGGTTAAGGCTCGGCCGACGATTTTTTGGTCATGAAAAAAGAGAGAGAGGGAGATAGTAGGGGAGAAAAGAAAGGGTGGCAGGACAAAAGGTAGAAAAAGGGATGAAAGCGTGGGAAAAGAGGGGTGGAAAAAAGAAAAACAACGAGCGACCACGCGACGAACAATGGCGTAATGAAGAGTCCGCGCTTTACGCGCGCGATACCCGCCCGTGAAAGCCGTAAGAGGATTTTCGTTCAGTCGGGAAAAATGCCTGGCCAGAAATTCAATATTCAGCCTGCTCTTTGTTCTCATTAAGGGACGAACAACGTCGGTTGTAATTAAGGTGGAAACTGTGAGAATCGCGAACGTAAATAGGCTTTCTGACAAACTTCGTTTTCGAAACGAGTCGCTTTACTTCTTCCATGGTTTCACCCTTGTCTTTAGGATTTTTTTTCTTCTTCTGATAAACGGTGGTTTGTGGATGATGGAATTAGTCGCTATTAGTTATCGTATTACGTGCAGAAAGATTCCGCAGTCTACAAAGATCGATATAGTATAGCGTTAAAGTACTTTCATACGACGAGAACGATTTAACGCTATGAAAATAAAACGCAGAAGCCGAGATGAGAAGAAACTCTTAATAAAAATACGTAGAAGTATTTTTGATAACTATCGCATGTATTAAACTTTTAAATGATCGATCCACGATTTTTGGAATTTTCCACAATCGGCAAACTATTTTCATACTATTCTTAAAATTCTATAACTCGTAGCACGCTATACCAACTATTTATTATACAATTCCTCTAGCATTCCTTACTTCCATGAAAATTCTTTCTTCCCTATATCGAAGAAAATAAAATAAAACGGAGAATTTGAAATATCCGATTAGCCGTCTTTTTCCTACCGGCATCGACATTCGACGAATTCTTCGGAATCGATCGATTATTTCGAATTGATGAGACGTCGAATGCTCGTGGAAAGCTCGTCCACCGTTAATGGAGTAGCGTAAATAAATAAGACGAAAGATACGGCTGGATCCCGTGGATGAGGAATCTTAATGCCTGGCCCATCGAAACGTTTGCTCTTCGCTGTTGTCGATCGATCGAGGAGCATCTTGAAAGATTTAACGATCTCGCGGAGTGAGAAGGATTGAGAAGTGTTAAAAGTCTCTCGAAATGTTGCAGGATGGGGAAGACAGAGAGGGTGAGAAAGGGTTGGTGAAATAGATGGATGGAATAAGGCATGGCAACACGCAACAGGCAATCAGGTCAAGTTGAGATGTTTCAAAACTTCAAGAGCCTCGAACTTCCGGTAAACTGGTGTTGAAGAAGGGAAAGACACGTAGATATGTACAATATTTACGTGAGATGTAGTCATGGGATCAACTTGAATATGCACTTATAAATCCGAATCGAATCCGACATGGAAGGTCCACTGCGTAGGGTTATAGGGATACTATTCGTATCTTGACTGCGAATTTTTATGGAATTTCGTATTTCGATTGGATAGAACTGAAGAAATGCAACTTGTAGAGAAATTTGTTTCATCGACTAAAAATTCTAAAGAGTACGAAAGACAAATAGTTTGTATAACTGGAATTCACACGATGGTAATTTCTTGCTTCTGCTTGCTATAATTTTTTGTTTATACGATAGAAATTGACGTTTAGATAGATAACAATTTTTATAGACAAGAGTTCGTTTGACCGCAACATTGGCGAAAGTTTAGTTCAAATAAATGGATGTTTAGAAAGAAATATTTTTGGATCTCGTAAAGTAGCCGAAGCAGAGCAAAGTCTCTATTTGTTGTTGTAAAATATTCCGCATCAGAAGAAATATTAAATCACGTTTATATCGCAAAGTAGTATGTAGAATATCATAAAATTACTACTCTATTATAAATTTTCCGCTGTGGAGAAAATTGTTAGATATTACTAAGAGATGTTTCAAATAAGGAACGATACTCGAACTCTATGATTGAACATAACAACGGCCAGTGATAGTTGGGACTCCTGAAATATATCAAATTGGAAAAGAATTTCTTATACATCATTGCATAATAATTTAGTCTACAAAAATATATATCCTACGTTGATATAAAATAAATCACGTAAACAGGAATACTTGCGGAAGTTTTTGTGAAAGGATACGAATGATATTTCTCTTCGTTTTTTACGTTTCATCGTGTAAAAAGCTCGGCGATTTTACATACAAAGAGGGAGAATAAGTTATTCTTCGAAATGGAATAAACGGGCGATAACGTTTGAGGATTTGAAATAGAAGCTCTGTTGACGGTGCTTTCATTAATCCAAGTGACTTTTATTCGGTACAGTCTTCAAAATAATGCATCGATGTATTAAGAGGATACAGCTAAATATAGCGGAGGGAATGATTGACCCGAACAAAGAAGCACGACGGAGAAGCGAAATGTAACAGTGCAAGGGAAAATGGATCGTCTATTGTCAGACACGTTTCGAACCGCTATGACCGGGACCTATATATTCCCTCCGTAACTCTTTACACATGCGTTATTTCGATAACTATTTCGAATAGAAGTTGTTCGGATTAAGTGGCAATCTAGGAAAATTCGAGTATCGTTGAAAATAACATAGAAAATAAATATACCCTATTTGTATTGTAAAATATTTAATTCTCTGCAAATATTCGACTCACTTCGAACTTTTTACATTTTATGGTATCTTTATATTCATAGAAAATTTGGCCTACCCTTTGAAAACTTTCTTTATAGAAACTTGTGTATTTCTTTCTTCTTTTCGATATTTCAGATATCAATATACTTCATATTCGATATTTTTTAGGATTTAATTTTTGGGAATTGTAACGATTACAATTTTCACATATATTTTATATAACTATATAGAATTCTTATAAAACTTATACAACGTTTAATTTATTTTTCAGCAAAATCTTTTTCTGTCAATGCGTTTAAATTGCTAACTTTAACAGTTAAGAACGGAAAGCGATATTAAAATAAATAAACGATTTTAGTTCGCTAGAGTTTGGAAGCCTAAAATGGCACGTTATAATAGTAAATTTTGGAAAATTCGAAAATAATTATTCTCCTTTACTTAAATCTCGCAGACAGCATTCCCAAAAATACCATTATCCGCTAATGGCCTACGCGATTGGCACGAAAATCTAAAGAATCTCCAGAAATTCCTCTCTTTCTTCGAACCACCACTTTTATCGAGTCCACGTTCAAAGAACCTCGAGACAGCGATGCTTCGTGTATCCAGGGAATCTCGTTTCCCTCGCAAAAGTCAGGAATAATAACAATATTCTTGCGGGAAAGGAGGAAAACTCATAATTTCTCGCGCAAACCGGCAACCAATTACGTTAAAAGATCCGAGAGCTGCGAGATTCTCCTTGACTGTGGAGGAAGGCGAGGGAAATAAAACAGAAAAGAGGACGAAGAAACGAGGAAAAAGGAAAATAAAGGCGGAGAAGGGTCGCTGGAAGGAAACTGCGTGCTGGAATACGACAACTATAGGCCGGCTTCGTCGTTATGAATTATCTATGCGCGAGTGACGCCTGCGCCTTTACGACGAGTAAAAGCGAATTTCACTGACGAATCGACAGACTCGTCCTTTGCGTCGGATCGACTCCGGAGACGCTTCTTTCACGCGAGTATCCTTGTTTCGCGAGATAAAGACAGTCGAGGATGAATTTATAGACGAGGGGGAATTTGATGGATAGGGCGAAATGGAAATTGGTTTTGCGAAGATTTTGTAGCAGTATTTGTGGAAAACTGGGGTCACCTTCTTACGTAGCACTCCTTTTTCTTTCTAATTTTCTTCCAGCTTGGTTAGGGTTTTTTTTAGGGATCGCCAAGAGAAATGTATATAGGATTAGGAAGCTTTTAAGCTTTTAATTTAGAGATCTCTATCTTTTCTTTTCACGGTTGAGATTTTTAGAGACGCGTAGAGTGTATAAAGTTTAAAGGACCAAGAAATTTTTGTTTTCATAATTTCTTCTCCTTCGCTTACCAGATTAAGATTTTTGGAGATATACGAGAAAAACCTGCGGTTAGTTAATTTCTTATGTAGCAATTTTCTACCGTTCTAATTTTCTTTATATATGGTTAGGATCTTTTAGGATCTTTATTCTGAGAGAAATGGCTGCACATAGGATTAGGACGCTTTTAATTTAGAAATTTTTGTTTTCTATCCCTTACTTCTTTTAATAAAATTTAAGGAGTTGGGGGAAATTTTTATTTTCGTAATTTCTCCTTTTTACTTGCCAGATTAAAATCTTTGGGAAGGAGGTACGTGGGTATGTACGTTTTTAGGAATTTGTGAGAGAAATGTAATAAGATATTAACATTTTTTATACTTTATACTGCTTAAGGATAACATCCGGTTGAAAATTTCTTATCTATTCTTTGCAGCTTCTTCTTTTATTTGTTAGGTTAAAATTCCTTGAAAAGAGACAGCAGCCGAGCATGTAAATGAGAAAAGTCCTCATATCAAATTTAGTTTGTAATTATTACTCTAAATAAACAATAGAATGTTTTTAATATAGGGAATATATACGATGAAATACTCAACTTTTGTTTTCTGTTTTATTCTGTTATATTTGTTGCTTCGCTCTTTTCCCATTACGGCTGTTAGGGCTCAAGAAATTCGATTTGCCTGTTGTTATAGTTTTAGCCGTTTGCTTGCCTGAATGCATAATATGTGTGCTATCTTGCTAAGAATGTACAAAACGTACCCTCGTGGGATACATCTTTATTTATGCGAACCGCTTGTCTGTACTGTCATGCATAAGAAAATTCTTCTACTACTATATTTAGATTTTTACTTATTAAGAGTAACACGAAACACAGAACTAATGAAACACAGTTAACGTTGTTACGAGAAATTCAGCCTATTGATGTAGATCTTAATTTAATTTACTATTATTATATTATATCATATTATATGGTAGTATTATTTGAATTATTATTTGAATAGGATATTTCGACTAAATTATTATATATTGTATCATTGTATCAAGAATATTGCAAAAGTAAGGTACTGATGAAATAATTAGAAGGCAGAATATTTTGAAGATAATAGCAGAAGCGATCCAGCGAGAATATTTTAATAACAGTTTCTTGTTACTATCTTTGCAGTTTGATCGCATCCTTAGAGTTTAAAGATCATCTCGTTACCGTGCTTAGAGTTTACCTTAGAATTCGTAAATGATGATATCGCGATGTTTAAACTTTGCAGGCTTTCATATCGTTACGTCTGAACTTTAAAAGTCGAAATATTACCAATATTATCAATGTAAAATCATTATCGTTAACATTTGATAACAATTCATCGAAAACTCCATAAAACTTGTTTATTTCCCATTCTAGATTCTATTCTAGATTCGAAAGAGTCTACGTTCTAGAGTTTAGGACAGGTATTGATCAGAAAGTATTAAGAGAGAAGATAGCGAGGATACTGGGCAGATCGGTTTTTCGGTTGTAAAATGTGACTCGATAAAAGCAGTTTCGATCTGTTCGCGGGTAAAAGCGTGTTTCGCTGACGAATCGACGGGCATAAAACGAGCCGGACGAGCCAACAAAGACGGGACATTTATCGAAAGCTGTTAACACGGTGAACGGGACAACCGGGACGAAATTACTTCGCCTCGCGCCCATCGTGAAAAGTTAAACGTCGATCTACTCGATTCCCGATATTCTACGAACGATAGAATCTTGTCCTATGTTCCACGGAACCAGATAAGATAAAATCCGAGAGAAAATTTGAATTAGTTAATGAGATTTTAATTTTATATAAAAATCAAATATTACTTAATGAGACCTAAATTTCGTACCAAAATTAAATATCACTTAACACGTTCGATGGGGATATCGCTCGAATACATACACGCGTTTCTTCCATGTATGTATCGACTTTGCATTGAACGTGTTAATGATATTTAAATTTTATATAAAAATTAAATATTAATTAGATTATAATTTTATACAAAAATTAAATATTAATAAGATTTAAATTTTATATGAAAGTTAAATGTCGATTAATGAGATTTTATTCTACATATAGAACTATCGGTGTAACTGTAGTGTTGGAATTTCTTGAAAAATTTATATGCGAGAACTTGGGTAAGTGGAATCGTTTTTTAAATAATTCTTGACAGATCATTTCGCTGGAATCATTTCTCTGGAGTATTTTCGAATGTTTAAAGAATCAGCAAATTTCCGATAACGTAGTCCTTTTATAGTATGAAAGGGTAAACGAGGATTTGAATTAATTGGTGAAAATTAAAAAATAGTAGATTTTTTTTTAGCTACCGCGGAATAATTTTTTAGGAATAATTTTTAATATATGTTGACTAATGAAAAAAGTTACCGAACTGATAAACACAGTCCGTTATTCGAAGGTATGGAAGCGTAAACGAGTACTTGGATTAATTAGTGAGATTTATTGAAAATATATTTCTTAATTAGTATGGACCAATTTCCTCGGAATTTTTGAGTAAACGTGAAATATGAAATTAGTAATAAAAACCCTTGTTTTCGATAATCAGGGATTTAAATTAAAAAAAGAATGTTTTAACACTACATTAAAGTATTTTCGAAATTTGTTTTGCCGAATAGACTGAGTCATGTGGTAGATGTGTATGTTTCATGCGATTGATTAGGGTATATTGTTTTATGATTATTTACACCTTCATAGCTTTTTCGATATGATTTGTCGGTAAGAAAGTGCTTTGTGAGACGAAAATAATTTCCTTTAAACATAGTACTAAATTAAGTTTACCGACATCAACTGCAGTGACTGCGACTAATTTCATTTATCGACTACGTTTCGTCTAATAGTAAAAATATCGAGTTATCGATCCTAGTTAGGGCAAGGGGTAAACAATTAATAGTAGAGAAACGTTCGTTCTTGATCGAATTGCATCCGATATTCAAATACTCGTGCATTTGAGGTATAGGTATTAATCTGTTAACCGAAAAAGACAGATTATCTCGTTACTTGGATTTTTATAATATAATATAATATAATTTCTTTGTTTATAAATATCCTATACTTTATTGCTCCGTTTCATTTTTTTTTTACATTTTCACTTAAACGTCACAGAAAAACGACATAATAAGTACATTTTTTCCCATAATTTTCCAAATCATCATGAAAATCTTTGGTAAAAAGATGACCCATTAAGAATTAACAGGTTAAGAGTAGGAATTGGTGCAACGCGATAAAAATCGTCTGGGTGTTCCGGGATCATATGCACGAGGTCGTACCGTGTGTTCGTGTGTGCTAGGTGTGTACGAAATGCCGATGGTTGTGGTGGCCGGTGTGGCGCATCGATTCGGAAACGTTCGAAAAACTTTTCTTTGAAAACTCGAGTCGCGTAACTTGCTACTTACCTTGGCAGCGATCGCCCCGTACCAAGCCAGTCCTCAACTTCCCACAGTCGTATCGCCGGGCATATCGCCTCACCGACGCGTAGCAAACTTTTCCTTCGGCTCCTCGAATTGTTCCGATCCAATCTTTACATAGATAATTCCTTCTTTTCTCTTCAAATAAAAGATCTCGTAAAACTTCGTTCGACCGCGATCGTTACATAGAAAATCCTTTCTTTTCTCGTCTAATTAAAAATCTCATAGAAACCTGAGCTCACAAATGCATCAGGAGCTTCTTAATTATACCTGGTTTCCTTAAAATCTTTTGTAACTCGCTTCTCTTGGACGGATCTGGAAATCTGTCTGATCCGAATCCGACGTGCAAGAGACACTTACAGAATCCTCTCAGAGAACGCTTATAGAGTCCTCTCAGAGAACACTTATAGAATCCTCTCAAAGTACACTTCTTATTTAGAAGTAGCCGAAGCTTCTTTTATTTCTCACCTCGTACTGTCGCGAGTTTTTTCCCGAGACACAGGGATCTTCGTTTCGATAAGTCGATCAACCGTGCACGTCTCGGCTATTTCGCCCTTCGCCACCACCTTTTAGATGCGATCGAGGAGCCCGGAGCCTGTTCGTCGTTTACATCGATCCGCGACCCTGTCATCTGTTATTCGTCTCAAGCAACCGGTTCGACCATCGAAATCTTTCTCCGACGAACGATTTACTTCACCAAACTGGGTTTTCCCGGTAGAATACACGGGCTGTATCGACGAGAAAGTTAAATCTCTCGGAGAATCATCTCCGCGAGCCCGTACAAGTAGCAAGAGCCAAGAAGAAACGAGCAGATCCAGGGAGAGACGAGATGATCCAACGAAGGTTCCACTGGAAGAGATCTTGCTTCAGAAGCTTGCCACGTTGCTGCACGTTGCTTGCAGCATCCTCGGAGTATGCTAGTCGCGTGTTCGACCCACGATGATGCTTCTTTCAAAAAGATTCTCGCGTTTTCAGCGATTGAGGGTCGACGACGAGGACGAGAAGATGATTTGGTCGACTTGTTGGATCACGGACGCGATATCGTCGCGGTTTCGAGGGTCGAATGGAATGCTTCGTCACGACTGGACGGGGAACGGCGTTCGTCGAGTGCCGTGGAAACTGTCTGCCGTCCATGAACAGCGTTGCCGGCACGGACGCACCCCGTAGAAGGGTGCACAACGCGCAAACGTAGTGGAGAAGAAGGTTGCTGCGCCAGCGCGGCCTCGTGCGGCCAGATCGCCGCATGAAGGAACGCCGCAGCCCCGTTTCAGCAGCCTCTCCTGCCGCTTTCACCCCTTCTAACGCTACTCCCCCACCGTAAACGTAGCGTGATTCCTCTGGTAGACTGTCTTCTTCGTCTCCTCCGCGGCCAATGGGTCGTCGAAGGCCGAGGCCACGAGCCTTCTTCTGTTCAGGGCTTTTTCCAGGTTAGGTTTCGTTCGAGTGGATGGAACCGGAGGATCTCGCGCCGTGTGGGACGCTTGATTAGCTTTTACAGTCGATGATTCGTTTAGACTTTTTGGCTACTTTGATGCTTAGAAATTTTGTACATGATACGGAGTTTTGCACGTTGTTAGTTTTATTTCTAGGATTTTCTTTGTGGAATTTGATGGTTGAAAGATGGCAAGGGGTTTGAAGATCGAAGGTTGTCGATAGAGATTTTTGGAATACGAACGAATTAATGGCTTTTCGTGATTCGTCGGAAGAATGAATTTTATTCGAAAATAAAGCTTTTACGTTCAATTCTGAGAATCGTTTTAAGCAGTTAACCGTTCGATCGGCCTGATTTATAGGTAAACTAGAAATTTCTAATTTGTCTCTCTCGCGTTACGCTATGGAAAGGTTGAATTAATCTAAATCGATATTCCAATATCTTTCTAAACATTTTCTCATTCGAACTTTCAAGCTACCGAGCTTTAACACGAGCAATATCTTCTGCTTAAATACTAGGACAAATTCCACGATTTTTTAAACAAATCTTATCCACTCGGTTAGAGAAGACAAAGAGACGATAAACAAGAGCGACGACAACCGGCGGTATATCGAGCCTGACGAACAGAAAGGCGATTTAATCGTTCAAAAAGTCGAACAGACGAAAAGTTTCCGCCGAAATATAACGTTCCGTACAAGGTAATTCGCTGCGTCTCTCCTCTCTCTTCTCTTTTCCTCTTTTAGTTCGAAGTGCCTACGACGTCTTTTTTTAATTTTTTCTCTCGACCAAGCCGGGCGTTGGAATTTCAAAGAACTCGTCTTTGTACCTTCGACGATTGTGGTCCCTTTATTTTCTGCCCCTTTCATGCTCTCCGCTCTTTCAAATTTTCCCCAGAGAGGGAGGGAGAGAAACGAAGGGAAAGGGGGAAAGAAGGAGAAACGAAAATCATCTTTTCCTCTTCGCTGTTTGCCCAACAAACGTCGCGTCGATTCCGATAGAATCATAATTTTCACGCGTGTACCCCTTCACGAGAACATGGCCGCTTCTCCATTCACTGACTTTCTGCTCTAATCTTTTAATCCTTTGTTTCATGATCTTTTTCGTGAGCGTATATCGTAGCGTTAGCTACCTGATGCTTTAATACGGTGTTTAAAGCAATGCAATTTGTATTTGGAAATCCATATGTTTGCAATTTGGAATCGGCGCTTCAGTCATGTACCGTGAATTACATGGTAATTCTCAGCGAAAAACGTAAAAGATTCGTTTTTCCGTAGAAATGTGTTCATCGAACAACATTAAACTTATCTCGCGATTATCCTATTCAAGGATAAAGCAGTTTCGCTCGGAAGCAAGCAAATATTTGTGATTATCGCGGCAGTCGACTTTTGCTAAAATCAAAGTTAATATTATAAAAGTTTATAATCTTCGTTGAATGATAACCTGCAAGAAATCGTTCGAATTTTCTTATAAAATCGTTCTCCTTTGCTCAAAGTATGCACGAAACGAACGGTCACTGAAATTCTGCGACTTAAATAAACCTTCGTATTTGGAGTAGAATAGGTTTTTCGAGGATGTGTCGAGGATGTCTGGAGTGTTGCTAGCGAATCAGCGAATATCACGAACTTTCGTTAGACCGTGTCGTCTTTTTCGGCCATTAAAGGCCGCTTTAGAGAGACATAGCCCCGGGTGAAGTCGCTTTAGCGACGACCACGAAACTCTTCTCGAAGAAATCAGGCATTAGTGCATCTTTGGAGCGAGCACACAGAAGCCTGGCCGAGAAAAATAAGCATAAGCGTTTTCTTTCTTCGCTTTCAGAGAAAGCAGCCCATCGTTTCAAGAGGATATTCCACTATCACTGTATACCGTATACATATATCGACGGAATACTCGAGAGGCTTAGCGAAAAAGCAACGTACACGTATAAAAGTGTATTTGAGAAGGAGGAATTTTTAGACGATCTTTTTTTTTTATCAATCTCCAAACGTTTGCGAATACTTATGGCAACGTATTTTAAGCCATTGTCTCTTCAGCTTTTTTCTCGACTGTCCGAAGCGTTAGTCGTTTGTCTTGCACCTATAGATACCGTAATTATTTCTGCCGATACAAAAAATTGTAGGATAAAGTTAGTTGTGTCGGAACGACGAGCGTTATGATTTATGACTTTCTTTCTTCCAAGTCATTTTTTCCGAGTTCTATTCTCTAGAAGAACGTGTTAAGGCGATAGCGTCTGGAAACGACCAGCTTCTTCGTCACTTTCAGTAAAATTACCTAAAATATTTGTAATTAGAATTTTATATACAAATATATTTCTTCTTTATAAATTGAACGAATACCGGAGGAGTTTATTGACTTTTTTATTTTGCTACTTATCATAGCCAAAGCGATCCTAATTAAGACTTTGACGTCGGTACGCTGCCGCAAGCACCTAGTCTTCTATGCCGCGTAATTTTGTAAGACAAGTATGCAAATGGAATATGCGGCAATGCTTGAAAAAATAAAAAACGTCGTTTTACGTCTGCCGTCGGTAACGCTCGAAAAACACAAGACGCCGATTCGCGTCTGCCGATGTCAATGTGCTTCTGGTTTCCAATTTATCTAATTATTATTTGGTTAATTATCGTGCACGAGTGGCCAGATTGTTAAATCTCGTTCTTCGAGAACAAAATGAGGAAGATCTTAATCACATCCATCCACAATTTTCCATGCAATTATAAATCTCGTAATAAGAACAAAAGCGAGGAACAAAATTAATAACCCCGGTTAATAACTTGGGTATTTAATGAAACTGTAGACGGTGTCGCATAATAATGAAATCTTCCATTTTTAACGCTTTTCTTTGCCCCGGCTGGATATTCCATCGCTCGGAGGAAATGAAAGCAATGTCTTTGAAAGCGTAAACGAGCGTTTCAGCTCGATCTTTCGGCGCGCTAAATTCCCGTCGATCGATCGTTTCACGCCCCCATTATATTTCCTCTCGAAAGAAGGCTTCATTTTTCACCTACTATCTTCTTTTTGCCTCTTCTTTATCTATTCTGCGATTCGCCGCCGAGAGAAACAACTTCTCTCCTCGTTTCTTCGCGCCGCGTGCTTTCGCCGGAAGACAGCACATTTTTTCGAAAATAGCTCGCGCGTATATCGCATTTATCGCGTCCCAAGGATTTCTGTGGTTCTCTCTAAGGCGAGATTAAGGCATAACGCAAATTCCGTTCGATACCGAGTTATTTCTTTTTTAGTTTCTTATTTTTCGTAATTTTACTAGAGAGCTGTCCAACCGTGCTCCGCTTTCGATACGAGCGAGCTTCGAGCGAACTAAAAGCCGTCAAAACTTGAAATGAAATTAAGAAACACTACTTTTGTGACATTTTAGTTTATACGTTTAGCACGGAAGAAACAATCGAAAGTGAAATCTTTGCATAGAAACAAGGCATGGGAACATTGGATATTTTCACTAATCTTCTTATATATTGTGCATAAAGTTACAAACGTTGCTTCTTCGCTATATCGCTATAATCAACATCGTCGCCATCTGCTACGTACAAATAAATCCGCGAATTATTGCGTTAATATTGCGTTATATCCTTTTCTTTCCATCAGAATCACGCGATTTCTAATATTTCGCGTTTTCTTGAAAATATTTCTGACACCTGACGCGCGTCTACTTAAATTTCCGATTCGTTCGGACAGCGTGTTCTCTGGAGGACCGATCTCAAAGTACGATTTGCTTCGAACGAAACTGTGTATCATGAATAAAACGAAACGAGTTTCGACTTACCGAGCGTCGTAGAGGAGCAGAACGTGGCTGAGACCGGTTATGGTCACCTGTCGCATCGGAATATGTATTTAATGGTACGCACGAACGCGCGCACCTTCGCGATCACTTCCTCTTGCATCAAGTTGAAGCACATCGCGATCAATGCCATACCTAAAACGTATTACTTTGCTGTTGGTCTATTTTTAACGATGCTTGTGCCTACTGGCAAGTTGACGTTACTTTCAGTGCTACCTTTTACTTTACAAATGTTTACCTCTGTAAATGAAGGTTACATTCAGTTTATGTTAGTTTCGCGAATCTTTGAATTTACACGTAAAGAGAATTCTCGCGAAAAAGGCGAGTAGATTGTTTCGTTACGAGAGCGGATTGAAAAGTTTCCAAGATCGCCGGCTAGATGTTGCTTTATTTGTTATTGTTATCGTTATTCCGAAAACTTTTCAATCTGTCCTCGTATATTTTTGCGAAATTAATGGACTTGACGCGTCGAGATCAAAGAATCGTACTTTCTTTGTTTCTTCGAGGATTTTTATAACGCAATTTTCTATTTGCCAAACTATTGTGCTATAATAATATCCGTGTGCTATAATAACGAAAAGACTCGAGACTTTCTTTGTTTTCTCGAAGAGTACTTGTAGTGTAATTTTCTAATCTTTAGAACATTATAATACGACAATGTCTAGCATCGTTCCAAAGGAAAAGAGAATAAACGAAAAGATTTGTTCTGCTTGATACGAAGAATTATATTTCCTTTGTTTCTCGAACGATTCTTGTATGATAGCACAATTTTCTATCTTTTTCTTTTTTTTTATAGTACTATAATATAATAATATCCATGCTCGATCGACGTCCACTCGGTGTAAACCAACGCTCAGACAGGAACGGCTATAAAATGGCCGTGGATTCGATTCGCTACTCGAAAAAAGCTCCGCTTCAAAGAGACTCGTTCCCATTGCCGCATAAACGCCAATCGAAAAATCGAATTTCTCTACTACCTGTGATACGACACGGGGTAAACCTCAAAAAAGCTAAAATAGAAAGAAGAATTCGGGCTAGTTGTCAAACTTTTGTCTGGCCACGTACAAAGTGGCGGACAGCTAAAAAGCAATCGATCCTCCTGACCCTTGACACGCTTCGCGACACTTTGGCCCTCGATTCATTAACCACGACACCACGTAAGTGTGCACCTACGGTCGTGCCAGCATCGAACAATCGACGAATTTTAAACGATGGAAGATTTTTATTTATCATCGAGACGTTGACCGCCCACGGTGACCATCGATGAGACCTACGTTTCGCTAAATTTCTTGGAGCGATTGGAACAAGATAAATCTCGTGGATAAAAGCGTTTTTAACAGCGTGAACGATTCAGATAACATGGTTAGAAAAATGTGCGTAAATATAATATAATATTTTGCGAAGATTAAAATTAAAAAGCTTATGGTTTAGAGTGCTGCAACCTCTTGACGGCTGTCAGGACAAAATGTACGAAATTCTCGTGAATTTTTGAAAAATTGGATAAAGACAAAGACGGGCGAATTCGTATTAAACACTCGATTTCAAGTTTCAACTTCAGAAATCGACAAAACTAAAGAATCGAAAATATACCACTATCGGAATTCGTACAATAATACGAACTTTTCGACAAACATTTTTACGAAATATTCTATGTATACGTGATATTATCGGTATATGCCCCCTGTGGAAATTTAACCAGTGAATGGATACTGTTTGAAGTGAATATTTCGTACCGTTGGCCAAATTAAAGCTGTCGATCTCTTTGAAAACGACCAAGTCTGGCCACGCGACATCGTGTTTCCAGCGGAAATCCGCGGCGATCCAATTGTCACGTTGCCAAAGAAACAATTACGGCGACGGTTTCGATGTTCGCCCAGCGAAAACTTGCTCAAATATGTGTTGGTGTGCCGTGCATCGATAGTTTTCTGATCGATGGAGTGGACGATTTTATTTTTCATTCGTTCCGCGGCTTTTTTCCACGAAGCTTTTAGGATTTAAAGAGATTCGTTGGTTTCTACTCTGATGATAGCTTTCAATTAATGAATATTCTAATAAAAGCTGAACCCGTAAACGAAGCGTTTCGTTAACAAAGATGAAACGATCGTAAGAAAAAAAGCTCGAAAAAAATATTTGATCTTCGCCTGGCGGATGACGGACATTCGAATCTACGCGTACGGCGTTTCTGAATCTCGATCGTTCGAAGCGAAGAAAATATACATGCGCCTATACAGCGTGTACAATCCTTAGACCTAGTTTATCGAGAAAGTAAATTCTTGAAAAATTCCTTTATCGCAGTTTGTAGCCGAGTCGAGGCCGATCCATTTCGTGCGATTATTGGAAAAATGGCTGCTTCGAGACTGTACATCTTGTACATATTTGTGAATATAACAAGATATGGAATATATATTCGATATTTGAAAAAAAGAAAAAAAACGTTGAAAGCAGCATCTGCATCAACATCCACCTTGCACTTTGCTAAAAAAAAGGTATAGAAATAAAGTAATATAATTCGTTTCATAAAAATAAGCGAGAAACTGATTTCTGCGATGTGCCGATCACAGAAACAGATAAAACAAGGGGAACAATAGCAATCTGTTCTCAAATTTCAAACGCGATTGAATGACGTAGTGATAAATCACGGTAGAAGCAGACGTCTCTGTCGGGATCAATACGTGGATCGAAATCGATCGTTCGTAAATGCGTTTATTTATAGGATAAAATGGAGCGCGCAGTTCCTCCGAGCTTGTATTACATTATTCGTTCAATGAATCGGATCAACGAGAACGTTGTTAAGCGAAACGTTCGTTGTCGTGTCGTCAAGTCCGTGTGCTTGGAAACCGGCCTGAATAGAACTATTAAATCGCGACATACATTAACTGCCGTTAGAATTTCGTCACGGTGACACGGTTCGACCCTTTCGCAAATATCAATTCAAACAGGACACGAGACGAAACACTCGTCCAGTGGACTCAAAGATCTATACGGGAGGTTGCCCTTGTCGTAGATGGTATCTAGGAAAAGTGGTGGACCTTTATGAAAAAACAAATCAAAAAAATGGAAAATATTTTGATTAAAATTGAATTTCATGTATTTTGAAGTCTTGTAAATGTAAATGTCAAATATTTGAAAGGGGAGATCGTTTTAATTTTCGAAAGATAAAAAATATGATATCCGCTGTACTATACATACATTTTATTTCTTAAAAAAAACGATATAAAATTGTATTTACAATTTCATGTTTTATTTTTATTTGATATTTGATATTTTATTTATTTATATTTCATTTGATATTGCGAATATCGAGAATTCCTTTGCTGGAATATAATTTAAATATTTTAAATGATATGCAAGTTAAGTGTATCAAAATTCTGAAACGTTATACAAAAATTAAAAACGCGATATCCGTATACGTTAAAGATTGCTGCAAACCGAGAAAGACGAAAATCAGATAGATGGGAAATGTAGAATAAAATTTTTGTAATCCATTCACAAGACAAATTACGAATTGGTAACTGGAAAACTTAACGAATGTACGTGATTTTTATTTATCTAAAGATAGAAAGGAGAAGAGAAAGAAGACAAAAGTGGACGAGGATGGAAAAAGTGAATGTCCGTAGGGAATTGGAAGCATTAAACGTCGAAACCGATAAAATTGTGAGGTCGGTCTGCACTCACCGAGCATTAGGTACATGGAGCAGAAGATGAAGGATAAATCGAGGCCCTGGGCCGCGTAGATTTTGTCACCCGGCACGATGTCGCCGAAACCTATGGTCGACAGGGAGACGAAGCAGAAATAAGAACCGTCCAACATGTTCCAGTCTTCCCATTCGGAAAACAAGATGGCTCCGGCCCAAATGTACCTGAAAAGTCCCTCCAAATGACACGATCGTTCGGAATCGCGATTTTCCTTCGATAGATCAACGAATAACAAATTTTCCGTTTTAAATCGACGAATAAGATAATTTGAGAATTTGTTAATTCGTGTCTGTGATTAATTTCGTGACATTATGATTATAGTCGGTTTGTATTTTGATATTTTTATAAAATTGACGCTAATAATCGTAATATATCAGAGGATTAATTACGTATGATATACTTTGCTGGTGCGTTTTTTTATTGGAGAGATTCATAATTTTTTTAGATCGTATTCTATCAGAAAAGGAAATTTTCTTTGCCAAGAATATTAAGATCTATATTTCTTTCAACCAAGGAGAGATATTGTTCTTCAAGAAACTTCATCAATGTCCAAAATAATAATTTCACTTAATGGTGTGCTGCAGAGTATGATTTATATTCGGTCACCACGATATTTAAGGTTTATAGCTTATTTATATTTATATTTATATAGCTAGTTTATAACTTAGGTTCCTTAAGTTAATCTAATTTGATATAAACATTTAGTGTTTATCATTATATTTTAGCTTTTTCTAATTTGCATGTAGCGGATATCAACTCTCGATACAGAACTTTATTTATTACATGTTTCAATATTTATCAATATTTATATGTTTCAATCATTTATTTAGTCAAAAGTACTTGTAAATACGGGTTAATTAAATATTATCGACTCACCCGACCATTATGGCGACACATAGCGTCAAAGGTACAGTGACTTGTTGAGGATCATAGCTACTGCTATTACTGTCATCGTCATTTTCCTCTTTCGTATCGTGTTTTTCCAAGGAAATATTCTTGTCCACGCTGAACGAATCAATTTCTCTTCCATCTATGTCGACCATCTATCGACAAATGCCTCTATATTATCGTAAAATTCTACCGTTTCCTGATTTTATAATTATTTGTCCGAGAATTTTGCGCGAGTACAGAATTTTTCGCAAATATTACTTTCCTAATACAAAGGAAACTTACATATCGATTTACGAGTACGCGTTAACGAAATTTTAACACGAAACTTACTTGCCAATGATTTCTCCTTACATCCGCGTCATCGCAAGTATTTCCTCTTGGCATCGTTTCTAATGGCCTTCTGCGACATCTTTAAAGAAAAAAAGTAAGAAAAAATCCGTATCGAAGGAAAAAGAAGCAAAAGTACCAGAATTTTCTGGATCTAAAAGAAAAGAAAAAGCAAATTTCTTTAATCCTTGAACAATTAAGTAGATCGATGTAACAACGATGGTTTCACAAATCGAATTTTAAGGTTTCCGCTAACGATCCAATAAAAGTAGAAATGAATGAAATAAAACGAAATAAGAAGAAAAGGAGAATACTTACTTGCACAGACAGCAACGAGCGTACGTCCATTTGAAGCTTTTCGCAAGAATGTCACCGATGTTGCTTAGATATAGCAAGAAAAGTGGCAGGCCTATTATGGCGTACACTATGGTCACCACTTTGCCCCATTTCGTCTTTGGACAAATGTTTCCGTAACCTGTGAAACAAGAAAAGTCGCCGCTTCTTCCGTATCCTTCCTTTCGTTTCATTGAAAAAAGCCACGAACACGAAAATTTTCACTTGTTCGTGAAGAAAATGTATCGATTGTGTCTTTCTCTTTTTCTTAGTTATGTTAAAAACATCAGATTATAATAACGACTGTTATAACAAATATGGTATAATAACGTAATTACGCTCTGAACTTGATTCATCATCCTCACAATTACGTAACGATTTTGCGTTCAATTATGGATCTCTATAATCTGTCGAATCATTCATGATATTGTAATAAGAGGCGCCATATATTTACAGTAGAATTCTATTTATTATAAACTCCGTTTGTCCGAACAAAATTTTAGTTAATGCCCGATTAAATGAACTTTTGCTGGTTGAATTCATTTATCTGAACCTGAGTTCCTATTATATGAGCGAAAAATGGTAAATGGTAGAGATAATTGATGAGCTCCTATTATACGAACTCCAATTGTATATAAACTGTTTGTTCTCCGACAAGTTCTGATAAATGGAGTTCTACTATATCCTTTTCCGTGGTAAATGTTCGAATACTTTCGCGAGTTGCTGCACCTGTCTATAATCTTTAAGCAGATTCGATTTAGAAAATCCAAATAAAAAAAAAAAGAAACAAAATACCTGATCTTATCTACAGTTCGGTAACATTTTGTAACAGCATCAACCGCGAGTATTTTAATTAAAATCCCCTCTCAGAATCAACGGTCGTCAGTCACCAAGTGTAAAGTTGAACGCGCGTTGACTATAAAAAGAAAGGAATGCCTGATCGAGCGTGTTCTCGCGAGAGTACGATATTAATTACTTAATCGACTATAAGTTACCGTCGACCCTTCGACACCTGTCGAGCGTCGTAAAGATCGCTGAAGGGAAGTCAAAAGTTTCCGACGATATCGCCCACGATCATTTTCCAGCCGAGATTTTACGAGCAACCCTTCTGGGAATCTCGTTCCATCAAATTATGGATCGTATTCGAAGGATTACGAAAGGCGAAAAGAGCCGTGAATATCCGAGAATCGTGGACGTTAAAGTTGTTTACCCTTTTTACATTGCTTTCTGGCGTCCGAAGTCTACTTCTGCAAACTTCGGAAAATTCTCGTATTCTAAATCTACAAACCGATCAATTTTTTAATTTTTCAAATTTCTACATTTCCAAATTTCTAAATTTTCAAACTACAAATTCTCTAAATTATCAAATTTCCAATTTTCCGAGTCTTTTGTTCGTTAGATTTCTAAATTTCCAAATATCCGAACCTGCGAATCGAAAAACTTCTAAATTTCCGAATTTCTAGTTTGTCGAATCTCTCGTTTGTTACGTTTCTACATCCCCAAGTTCCCGAATCTTCGAATTCAAAAGTTTTCACGTTTTCAAATGTCTGAATTATGAAATTTATAACCTTTCAAATCTTTTGTTCGTTAAACTTCGAAATCTCGATATTTCTGAGCTGTTTGTTTCAACGATTTTCAAATTTTCAAAGTTGTTAGTTATGGAATTTTTAATTTTCCAAGAACCGCTCTTACCCAATCGGGAATTAGCCATGTACACGCATACTTGGCAGCTTTCCAAATCCCATTTTCACAAAAATGAAACCTTCGACATAATTTTGTTATTCTTGATTTTCGTCTTGTTTCGAGCCATACAATCTTCCTAGCTTCGCTGCTACTACGAATTTAGACCCACGTTGTATAGAATAGATACTTGATCCACTTTGTGTATGTAGCGAGAACGCGTATGCGTGAAAACGGAAAACATCGATATCTCGAAAACACCGGGAGAGCACGGAGAGGCCAATACAGCCGGAAACCAGCCTCGGAGTATTTACGTTCCAAGCCGCTTTATTATAATTTATCGGCGATTCACGGCACGATGATTTGTTTAGCGCTGCGCGAGCCGTCAGAGGCTTTGGGTTTCCGGTATCCGGCCTGGAGAACGGTGCTGGGTGATTAAATTCCAGTAGTAAAGCGATTTCGAGGGACCTTATGTCTTTGTATGCGCTGATATCGAGGGTTTTCTTCCCGTTTATTGAATTTTCTATTAAGCACCAACCTCTTGAGAATTTTTCTTCGCGACATTCAAGCGTTTTATGAAAACATGGCAGTGAGTTTATAATTTGGTCCAAGTTATTTTTGGCAAGATTATGTTTCTAAGTTAGGTTTGAGAAGTAGTACAATTTGTAATAAAACTATGTATTATTATACGATATTATTATACATTCGACAAAATTGTATAGCAATAATAATCGTAGTAAAAGGAAACCCTACAACATTTTATGAAATAAACGCTAAAGACGATCTATCGACGAGCGAATTCTGTGTATCTGACTCGAAAACTAAAAACTCTGCACTTTGTTACAAAATTACTTATACTTACGCATCGATATAATTACTATACGATTGTACGTATAATTGATTGCTTGAAAAATTCGACGGTCTGATATAACGTGATTAAATTCGGATAGTCAAGGTTCTATCGTAACGGGAAGAGTCAGAAATACAAGAGGGACTACTATCGACTACGTTGAATTATTAATAAATTCGCTGGTCAAATAAAGCGTTGTCGCAAATTATCGGACGTGCTGCGATTAATCTTGATAATTGATTGGTTGACCCACGGTGAAATTATCCGGTTCTAGCGTAACGAGCACGTCCCGTTGGTCTACCAAGACACATCGGTTCCCAGTACTTTCGGTTAATCACCAATAATTCCTTTGCGTCATGTTACACTGTCACTAATGTCCTCGATCCGTCAATGAGCGCCACGCGACGCTGATTACGCGGATCCTCGATGATTTATGCGTTTCGTATCGGTCCACGAAACTTCCGAGTGCTCCCTTTGACGACTCTGATCATTTTACCACGAAACGCTAATCGTATTCCATTTGCGTTTAATCGATGTGCCGTTATCAATGAATTACAAATATATATATATATATATATATATATATATATATATATATATATATATATATATATATATATATATATATATATATATATATATATATATATATATATATATATATATATATATATATATATATATATATATATATATATATATATATATATATATATATATATATATATATATATATATATATATATATATATATATATATATATATATATATATATATATATATATATATATATATATATATATATATATATATATATATATATATATATATATATATATATATATATATATATATATATATATATATATATATATATATATATATATATATATATATATATATATATATATATATATATATATATATATATATATATATATATATATATATATATATATATATATATATATATATATATATATATATATATATATATATATATATATATATATAACGGCACATATATATATATATATATATATATATATATATATATATATCGGTATTATGAGTAGGTTATAGATTTTTATAGTAATTCATATTTTTATGAATCTCATAGATCAGCGGTTTTATGCTTCATACATCTTATACGTGGTTTTATTCCCACCGTTGTTCATATATCGATAAAGACAAAAGTGGCATAAATATTGAACATATTTTATAAAATTATAAACATTTTGGTAAGCAATCAGCGTATTTCTGAAAGTTTTTGCTCATACGCTGGATTAAGAGCCACTGGCCTGAACATTCCTGCGAATCGAACAAGATACCATCGATCGACTATCTGATCCCCGGATCCCCTGTACAACGCAAGTCCACCACTGTAGTAGCGATTAAATTGGCGTGTCCTCGAAAATTTTCACACGTTCCGAAAGCGGTTATCGTTAGCCGGGCTACGGTCGGCTCGCGAATCGATCTGCCTGTCGACTAGCCTACCCTTTTAGGCTGATGCTGCTAGCCTGTAATCACGGTTGAGATAAAGTGGATAGCTGGGTCTCGTCTCGAACCCAGAAGAGGGTGATGGGACATGGGCGAGGAAGGGACGAGAGGCCCCCGGGAATTAATTGAAAGGTCGCGTGCACGCGCGCGCTCACCTATACCTGTATCGCCTGTAACGCGATAAAAGTTCCCCTCGTTAATTCCTTCGATCTACCAACGCCAGTGGCCTTCTTTTGTTTTTGCCTAAAAAAGAAGTATCATAGTCGACGTTAAATTTAGCTTGGAACGTACTATTATTTACGTCATCTGATTTTTCGAGTAGCCATTCGATGTACATATAATAAGCGTGAATCATAGTCCAGCCGAACCTTGAGACTTATTAACGCTTACGGCTAAAATATTGTCACACGTGTTCGAGACTCGACTAATACGATCGTGATAGTCCAGTTTTCGTAATAGCGAAAAGGAAATCGTTCCATTCATCGGCATTAGCGATATATTATGTACAGTCGCCGCACTTATCCCCTACACACACTCAGGGATGCGGCACTCGCTCTCCATTGCCTTATTAATCAACCACCGTCACTCCCTCCCCTCCGCTCCTCCAATTTTCCTCGCTACTAAGTCCTGTTTTGTTCATTGACTGCAAGCCAAGCATTGCCCCTTATGCATAGAGCCGAGGACAAAGATAACTAGCCAGGTAATAAGCATCGATGAACTTTCCTAAAGTACACTGCTACTAATTTCATTAAACTTCATGAATATGTAATATATATCTTTCGGCTCTAATGACGTTTCCAATAAACCGCGTTCTCCTAAAGAGCATTTATATACTTCGTTTTGCATTGCCTCTGGAGGAACCTCGGCAAAGCGTTGGAATTCTTTTAATGGTGTTTCAAGAATATGCGAAGTGATTTAAAAGATAAGGCTTTGCCTTTTACCTTCCTGCGGCGAATTAGACTTACTTAGATCAGGAAAATTCGAGAAGTGGGGGAAGGGACGCTGGCCAATTAACAAGACGACAGAGTGAGTGCTATATGTCCGTATTTATGCAAGAGGTAAGTGCAGTGCTTGTAATAATACGTTACATATGCCGATGAATGGAACGATTTCTTTTCCGCTATTACGAAAACTGGACGATCGCGATTGGATTCGTCGAGTCTGCAACATTTAGAGTCTGGCAATATTTAGAGTAATTGCAAGATATTGTGCAGCATGTTCGGTATACCAGCAGGTATTTCGCGAGGTTCGCATAAATGTTTCAACGATCGATTAACTATTCCTTTTTCAGGGGATTTTTCCGTTGGTGAATGATTTGCGCGTCGAATGGTCGCGTTCCTTATATCGATATCGTAGTTTTTTCGTATTTTGATCTCCCTATGGAAACAAACTTTCGTGAATCTGGCCTGCTTTCGTACGCGAATCTTCTCGGAATTTATCGTGAATTTTCTTTTATCCTATCTGTTACTTGACAAGAACTGCTTCGAGGATAGTTGTGAATTCGTTTACTGTACGCTAATCTGTAAAACCAAGCTTTATCGCGTCATAATATCGTGCGGATAGCTCTGATAAAGATTAAAATCATCCTGGGTTTTTCTGCTTATAACTTTCTAACCAAATTACATTTTGTCAAAAATAAACAATCGTTCGCATACTTTTAAGCGACAGTGTACATCGAACAGCGAAATTATTCGGATTTAAAATCGTTGGAAAGTTTTTAATCGTGGATTTTCGGTTTTATCGCGTGGAACAGACTGTCGTTGGCTTGGGCTAAACACGTCCTTCGAAAACGCGGTCAACGACGCTGAATCGGAAATTAATTGACTCATATTCGAAGCGTCCTCCGAAGATCATCGAGCGAAGGTCGTGCTACGCTCGATTTCCGTCACATCGCGTCGGCTATGTTTAGCTCGTCGGATTTGGCTATCAGAGTATTTCTTTAACATACAGATTTTAATCTTACGAATGACAAACAATCTTTTTCGAAACTCTGCTCGATTTCGCGAGCGAGAGAAACGAAATTTTTTTATCTAAAGGAGGCATTTATTTCGTTGTAAAAATAAAATCTAAAGGAACAAACTTTCACGCGTTGAGTTTATAAAAAGCTCTCTATAGGAATAAATATCTTTTATAAAGAAACCAAAAAAGCCGGTAACAAATCTTCTCCTTCAAAAAATAATCTAAGAACCAATATTCTTAGATTCTATATTTAACAATAACTTCTCTCTAAAAAAAAAAAAAAAAAAAAATAAAAAAGATAAAAATTATTTCTGTACTTTTGGACCATCCGTAAAACCATTGGTTTATACGCGTTGAAGACGTTGAAGGTAAATGATCTGTGATCTTGGAATATTTTTAACTGCGGCTAGCGGGCCTCTCTCTTTCGACCAAGCGAGTTTCAGTTAAGATAATAGTCCGACGAAACTTTAACGGGGTTTAACGGGGTTTGTGTGTACCCAAATGATCGAACGACGTGCAATTTCTGTAACGAGGAACAAACTTGCAGGTAAACTCAGCCGAAGTCCCTCGTGTAAACCAGTCTGCCTCGTTATCGACTTCATCCTTTAAGTCGTCTGACAATCGGTGCCGAATCCCGCTGCTTTTTCGTATAATTAATTCCTCCGGCTAATGCGTTTTCATATTCCCGTTTTGGTACTCCTGTCTTGAGTGTACTTCGCTCGACAAACAATCTAAACCGATACTGTATCACCACGTTTTCTTGACAAGCTACTAGAACCCCTTTTTTCTATCGTTTTCTTAGTGCATTAAGTGTTATTAAGGCGATATATCATCTGTTATTTCTTTCTCGATCAATTCACATCGGTATGGAAACATTTTTTATCGTTACAAAAAACGAGGAAAGCTTTAGAGAATTAAAAAATGAGAAAAAATTTAATAATAATTAGAAATTTAAGATAAAGAGAGATTATAGGATCTTAGAACGAATAAAAAGATTCGTATCCAATATTGCGATAGATATCTGTTCTCTATGAATAATTTATTTGACGAATTTGGATGATTTTGTTAGTTTCTCGAATATTCTTGAGATCTCTTGAATATTTTTTAACGAACAAAGTTGAAAAAAGGCTTTATCGAAAGACACAAGCTATTTTTCTCCCGAAACTCCTACTTTTCCCATCAGAATTAAAACTTCAAAAGTAACTTAATCAAGACGCATCATTTCATCTTTTCTTATCGATAAACCATCAACGGATTTCCTTTAAATCGATACTTCTTGGAGCCAAGCGTGTATTCCAAGAGATAGAAAATATCTAAAGCAACCGCGAAAAGGGAAAAAGTGGAAGAACTTAATTACACTGGTTGGACAGTTTCGTATTTCCTGGATGTCGAGAAATCGGCGCGGCCGTTACTGGGAAGCGATTTTGGTATACATAGAAGACAGCCGACAAGCTGCGAATCATACACGAGAGACTTCGTTAGGCCGGAAATTAATTAACGGCCGAGCCGAGTCACCGATCGGTCGACCTCCTGAGATTAACGAAGCTACTCCCTGGGACGTTGATCTTAATCGATCTTCCGATCGACACTGTGTATCGTTCCTGATTAATTAATCCTCTGATTCTCTGTGTCCCGTTGAAATCAGAAATCAGTAAACTTTAACGTAACTCACCAACTACAGGAGGAAAACCGTAATTGTAATAATCAATAAAAAAAAAGGGGGCAAACAGCGATAAGCTATAAGTAGTTTATACGGACATTTGTGCAATTTCATATTCTTATGAAAATATTTTTAATTTTAAATTGTTCTTGCCCTTTATATGTTTCTAATCTCCGCGTTATAATCTTTTAAAAGCGTCAAAGTATGTCTAGGAAATTTTCGTTAATTCCGATCGACTTTTAATCGATCTACCTATCTTACTATATGATCTTGAAACGAGGAATTAATGAGAAAGAAATTATATTCGTTCAGCATTCACAAAACTAACTTTTCCTTCTTCCGCGTCACAGTATTTTATATAAAACGTAATATCCTCACGCCCTTAGCTTAAAATAAGCCGTTAGCCTCACAGAACGCTATAATTTATTTAAATTTCATATTTTAAGGGCGAGATCCGAGGCCTCTATCTTTCACGCTGATGAGAACACGCGTAAATATCCTGTAGCTTATAAAAAAAAGAAAAAAAGAGAAATAAAATAAAACGCATCTCCCTTTACGCTCTTACATACACAGATCTTAATCCAATTTTGTTTGATCCCTGCCGGACCAAACCTAGCAAACAGATTTATCCAGCGGGTCACAGGTAAACTGGATCGCAATTTCCTTCGTTGGAACTTTGAAAACATTCGTTCCTCGAGTCGGCGGCTACATTTCAAACGTTAAAGGTCACTCGCGTCCGTGCGTTCCTCTTTTCGGCATTAACCATTCTTTTTGCAAGCTGGTTAGCCAGGTCGAGGCTCGTCCGACGCGAAACATTAAACTTTGTCCCGGCAAAAACTGTCGTGTTTCTCTCGTGTATGTTTCTACTTTCTGCCGTCTATTTTACCCCTTTGTTTTTTCGATTTTTTTCTCCCGGTTTTTTCTTCTCTCGAGTAGTAGGTACAATTTTCTTGTAACGTTAAGGACGATGATTATGCAGGCGGGTAAATTGAACCCACTCGGAGTAATTTCTCTCTCTTTGTTTTTTTTTTTATTTTAGAAGTGTTTGTAATTTATGGTGTGGTTACGAGCATGTAAATGGAATTGCAGAAATGGATGGTAATCCACATTGCTAGAGAGTAGAAGCGTTGGGGCAGCGTAGCAGCGAAGGTTTCCGATTTTTAGATATTATATTTATATCTAGTATTGTTTTTTCTTTTTTTTTTTTAGATTCATCTTACAGTAATTTTCCTATTTTCCGTAACGTTTTTAAATCCATTTCGTCCAAAGAACCGAATCAAAATCAAACGTCTACGTTATGAAAATAAAGCTATCTTTTTAATCTTCTTTTTTCTCTCAATCATATAACAAAAAAAAAGAAAAAACAAATGGAAATGAAACTTTTACGTATGTAATGAAAATTCTATTACTTTTTTTTTTAATATTTCTGGATCCGCTTCTTTCTTTCAACCAAGTTGAACAAAAAAACGGTGGAGAAAGAGAAGTTTCACCATTCGATAGATTTTATCTGCTTTTTTCTTCTTACCCCTTTCTCTACATTCTTTGTACTTCTTTCTTTCAACCAAATTGCAAAAAATGGAGTGGTTATAGGATATGAAGATAAAAATATGATATTTATAGCCCGATGGTTCTGTTCTTTAATGGAAGAAAGAAATTAAGATTCCTTTTTATTTGCTTTGAATCCAATTCTTTTTTACAACTAAATTGTAGAAAACTGAATAAAAATGGGAGGTGCAACGAGATAAAAATGTCTTAATAAGATGTCTTATAGATAGGTGTAATAAGAAGGTAAACTCACCGATAGTAGTGATCACCGTAAGAGAATAGAGAAATGCTCCAGCGAAGCTCCACCTTTTGTTTTCCTCCCCGCCATCGTAGCCATTCTTTATGGCCATTACCATTTTCTTTTGATAGTTCTCGAGGATCGCCTTCACTTTCGCTTTCCAGATCCTCTCGGAAAACACGTTCTCCTGCGCGTGACCAACCAAGCAAATAAAGAGGATAAGAATTTCGTTGGTTCTAATTCTCTCTTTAAAATGCATATTTTTTATTCGATTTTCAGGACGCGTCTATTCAATTTAATCCAATTTTTAAAACGTACTTTTTACATTAAACTACGCAGCAAGGAAATTGTACTTGTTTAATAACGATAAATTTACCTATATACGTAGTACCCAAATACTTCCATTTTATGCCACAAATCTATGAACCAGATTTAATTGCCGTAAAAACGTTTCTAAGACGTTAATGAAAAAGTTGAAAATCCTCAAATCGAAGGTTACCGACAAGTCCAGAAAGATTGTTAATAAGAATTTATAAGATATTATAACGCGCTATAATATTGTACGGAAATTTACAAAGATATTGGAAGCTTTTTCTCCTTTCCGCAAACCTTTTTCTTTAAATCCATAAATCATTGGTTGAAGAAAAATTGTCAACCACAATTCTCGCACCTACTAAAACCAACTGAAGTAAAATTTTCTTTCGAAACCATGAAACGGAAATAGTATAAAAGAAAAAGTGGCTACCTTGGACGTAAGCTCCCAGAGGGTGGCAGCTGTCACGTTCCTCAACCTGATCACGTTCCCGACGATGTCCAGGTTGTTTCTACCCTCGATGTGGGTGAAGAGGAAGGCCCCGGCTATGGTATATCCGACCACCAGGCACACTATACCGACGTTGCTGAAGAGGAAGGCTATCAGAGCCCTGGTCCAGTCCGCGATCCTCTCGCCCCACGGCTTCCGTCTTCGTTTTCTTCGCCTTCCGCCGCGTACCCGATAATTTCCACGCTGCCAGTTTCTGTTGGACGTCGAATACGATGCTCGATCCCCTTCCATCTTTCATCCGGCATCCGACCACTCGAGATATCGTTGCCTTTTCTTTCACACTTTACGCTCGTTCTACTCGCTTCTGACTTTGACTCTATCGAACCGTTCGAGAGCGGTCCGCTACGAGCATTCCACGTACATGGTGGTGTATTATTGTTTATGACGTTTTGTACCTGTAGAGAAATTGGTGAGATTTCAAAGACGGATCTTATTTCAATTTAGAAGGTTTTTACGAAAGACTTTCTTCTCTTTCTTTATTAATGTTGCCTTTCTGAGGGAGATATGGTTCAAGCATTGGATGTATTGGTCGCTGCCAATATTGCCTGTACTTATCGCGGTTTATAACTGTAGAAAAATTGTTGAAATTTGCAACGGAAATTTTACTAGGGTTTATTAGATTTTCTTTGTTTTTCTTTATATCTTTGCTCAAGTCATAGAGATATTGGTAGTTTGTTACGGCGATTTCATCTAGAAATAGTTTATTACGGAGAATTAAACGTTATAAAGCATCGAACTTTTATGTACAAGGGTCTTTGAGAAAGCAAGCTATCTCTCTTCTTCGAACGTCTACTAGAAAATTTCTTCAAGGGTCGACAATCCTTATAAGATTATCTAATAAATAAAGTTGAAGGTAAAAGGTAGCCATTTCGAGATTATTAAGAGGTCAGTTTGTCAGGTTAACGAACCGATCGTAGATGTAACAAACGCGAGGGAACAGACGTAATTTCGAAGTTTCCTGCGTAATGACGGAGGTCGTTTGTCGCGGTTGGACGCGACGAAGATCTAACATGCGTGAAATACCCGACGCCGCGTCGCGACGCTAGCCCAGCGTGCACCATTACGAAAGTATTTCGGTGGCAGTCGTAAAATAAAAAAAGAAGTCAGGCATATACCGTGTCGACCGTGAGCTCGGGGCCACCCTTTTCATTTCTCCGTAACACGAGCAGAGTAAACGTATGCTCCAAGTTTTGGCCTTCTTCCGGCTTTTAGTTGGCTATACGACTCTATGGAACGAGGTTTAAGAGTCTTCCTCTTTTTCTCTACGTATTATACAATTTGTTAATTATGCTCTTAAGTTTGGTTCGAGTTAGAAGAAGAAGTTTACGATTATGATCTTGTCGGCTTCGGTATCAAACGTCTTTTAGATTCTGAACGATAGTTTATTATATCGTACCGAATGATATGCACTGTCGAGAACAGACATTGTTTCAAAATCATTTTCGTAATCTACCTGTCCGTTGAATATTACATATTTAATGTTTCCTATCGTTTTCCCTATTTCTTTCAACGTTATATGATCATTTTTACATGCAACGTTATTTATTGTTCATGCTTATTGCTTCCTATTTTAACAACCTCGATTGTCTGATCAAGAATAGGCAAGATATTATCTGAATACATTTTAAATACATATATTGTGTTATATAACAATATATCATACACGTTGTATTATTTTACAGGTACATTATATCGTAAATTGCCAAGAACAGGCAATCGCTTCGGAGTCATACTGGCAATTTATTCACTCTGTTAATTTTTACATATAATACTTGATATTCTTTGTCATTTCCTTGTTCTTTTTATCCTTTTATTTATTATCATCTTAATTTATCTTAACTTCCTGCTTTGGCAACTGAGATGTATCTTATCACGAATATGCGAGTGTATTCGTATACTCTCGAAGGATAGTATACATGCATTGCTTTCAGGCATTCGAAAGCGAACGCCCTATTCGTCAACGTACTCGTTTAGGTTAGAAGGTCCAATTTCTCTTGGTCCGCCCGCATGACGATCCCCCGACCGGCCGTTTCCGAATAAAAGTCTGCCTTACCTCTGGCCTCCGCGATCCGTTCCAGATAAATTAATAGGAGGAACACGGTAGAATGCTAAAAAGGGGAGCGCCGATTATACGCGATCGCTGACCCGGCGCAATAGCAAAATTACACGGTCCCGTTTAATAGGAAACGTCAGTATCGCCAGTCGTCCTGTCCCTTCTGCCTTTTTCTGGATTATATCGTTCGAATGCACAACCTCTCTCCTGCTATCGACTTCGTCCACGACCCGCCAAGAATCGAAAACGAGTTTAACGAAATCTATTGTCAGGTCGTAGTATACGTTTCGCCGAAGGAACGATCAATTTCTCGAGAAGCGAAAATCCCGTTTATCTTATCGTCCGATCTTGAATTTTTCGATCACTCTTATTAATCCAAGTTGTTCCCCTTTGGTTTGCACTTCCATTCCCTTCCTATCGTTTTTCTCTGATTCGCACCTATGCCTGTCCTTTGCTTTATTTGGCTTCTGCCGTATTTTAGAGATTTCGATGTGTCGTCTGTCTTTTTTGATTTTGAAAATTTCGTTTCGTTCGCTTTCGATCACTTGAAATTAGTCGTCCAGGTTATCAGCCTTTTCATCTTACTTCTTGCGTTAAGGTGGATCAGCTTTGTCGTACTGATTCTTTGGAGATTCGAAGGATTTTTGGAAATCCTTTTGCAAGCAAAATTATGGATCGAAGCTATTCGAGCGTTATTCGAATTACGTATTGCATTTTATCTTTGCGTCACCTTTTAGCTTTCTTGCTTCTTCTTTCTTCCTCGCTTTCTTGGGGTTTTCAGAATTTTCAGAGTGACTTAGATACCCTCGTGGCGTTTTAAATATAGACTAGCCTGTGCCTTTGAGTCAGACACACTGTCGAGACGACTCGCCACGTGTTGACACGTGCTGCGTGAATCCATTCTTCTTGGACTTGCACGTTTCTTTTTGTAAATCATTTTTCTCCCAGAAGACACGTCAATTCCTCTTCCTTGTGAATCTTCTTACATGTTGCACGATGTTTCCGATTTTGATAATTGTCAAGAACAATTGAATCACGGCTCTTCTTGAAATCCACGCTTTCTGTTTACATCAAAGTTATTATCAATTTTTAATCATTCATCGAAAAACATAATAATTCTTTCAAAGAAAAAAAAGATAATTTTCTTTATTTCACTTTTACTTCGCTTTCTTCTTAAAGATAAATCGAATCTCTATAATTTAAACAAAATTAAAGTGTAATTTTACGTATAATTTAAATATATCTTTTCCAAGAAAACTACGAATCTCCAAAAGGTACAACGTTCTACGATCTACTGCCAATTCTTCTGGAAACAAACATCTATTTCTTTGCACAAATTTTCAATTATAAATTCGCTAATCACAAAGCGTTAACAAAATCCACGAACTCCAATTTTATTCGCCGTAAGAACTGTCCTTTAATCGGCTATGTTTAATTCTGTGTAACTTAAAATCCACTAATGTAATAACTTTCATATATCGAACCATTCAACGTCATAATTTACTTGACATTATTTTATCTAAATAATTTATTTCAGAATTTATTTTATTAAAATGTTTCGTGACACTCGATGGCATTCGATTTCCCGGAAGAGTCTAATGGCGTGTGTTTCACGATCCACATGGATAATTGCGTGAAAACGAGCCGAGCCAAACCACCACGAGGCTCTCTCGTGCACTGATTCCTTGCTACTCGCTTCGTAGACGTCGAACTGAAAATAGCGTTTCGCTAAAAATAACCGAATTCAACGGGGCTGGACCTGCTCGACTGGCAACTTCCTGGACACCCTATAGATGCGACCGCGCGGAACGTCTCCGTCACGCCTTTGAAATTTATCACCGGCGTCGATTTCTTGCGTACTTGTGTCTTGTAAGTATGCTACCGTTCGTTGGTATTACGACACCTGCTGAGACTTCGTTTTATGTATTTTGAATTTGTGCATGTACGAAGACTTCGGCGAAAGAGCTTGCTACATTTGCTATTCTTTTCTTTTCTTTTATACAAAAGCGGTTTTAAGATTTGTGTCTCTGAGAGGATAAACTGCTGTTCCACCTTTTATTGATTTCTTAATTTTGTTACTTATGAAAGCGCATAATTGATATAAACGATTAACTAATGGTAAATGCTATATTTAACGTAAAAGACAGTGCGTTTCTTCTATCCTCTTTAGAATTTTCGAAATATCATTGATTATCGTAATCCAGCAGTCACGGGTAATCGTTAAATCGGTGAAAATGCTACGGAATATGAATAAATCCTCGATGTTTTAAATTATTAGTATCTTTTCTTTTATTCGAAGAATATTTAATAAAGTAAATTATGTTTTAGTAGGAAAGAAAGTGGATGCAGACAGGTTCTCTTGTCATACGAGATAATGAACGAATGTTTTTTTCAACAGATATAAAGTAACTTGTACATTGGCCGAGAGGGATCAAGTTATCGTAATCCACGTTGGAATATTTACAAAGGGGGACATTTCTGAGAGGAACAGTAATATTTTCCAGAGAAATATTTAATTTTGTTATATTCTTCACTGCATTCGTGACTTGTTTTACACAGTGTTATTATAAATTAGGGTTCTATTCATAATTAAAATTATAATAACAAAGTTGAATGCGGAATTTTGAGAAAATAGTAGAAGATGATTTTGTAATCAGAACGTTTTGACATATATAAATATAATATCACGAATGATAATGAATGTTGATTATGATTTTTAAGTTAGTGAATGGGAAAGCAGCGCCTTAGAGAAAGGAAGATTGGAGTGTCGATTACGTTGATTGTTAGACCGGGGAATCCCTGATTCGGTGCAAGGGTTTTTCCAGTTTGTTGCATGTTACTCGAGTTGCGAAATAGTATCGTGATACGTATGAGATATAAAAACATACGAAATATTTAAAGTAAAATACCTGTTATGATACTTAGACAATGAAATGAACCTCTATTTAAGTTCCATTCCTGTAACTGTATTCATAAAGATGTGAATTTGCATGAACTTTCGCAGTCTGCAAATAATAATAAGCCAATAGTCGATTACATTCTTCAAAAACATGCTTCGTTCCAGAAATAAAGTTGCTGCAAATTTTTGACCGAGAGTATACAATCGTAAGACGTTCAGACATTTCAGTTTCGTTCGGACATCGTCCAATTTCCAAGGACGAAGAAAAGAAGAACAACCGAAACAGGAAGAGGAAAGGGAATAGAGAAAACGAAGAAGAAAGAGAAAAGATGAAGAAGAAAGGGACAAACTGGAGAAAGGAAGGTAAGTATATTTGGCGAATGAATGAAGATTCGGGTGTCGGAAGTTGGCTAGGCGTCGGAAATTCCGCGAACGTTCCTAGTCATCGAGTGACATCGAGGAGTATCGAGAACGTAGCCCTCGAGCTCGTTGTCAACCTCGTCGTTGTATTCGACGTCGTACGCGTCGTAGTCGTCGGCATCTTCCTCGTCGTCACTCTCTTTGATGATCCCGAGCCTCTTCGCGACGTTCTTCACGTTGTTGATGACCTCCTCTTGCACCAGATTAAAGCTCATCGCCAGCAAAGCAATTCCAAATAACAAGTACAACGAGCAAACCGCGATCCCTTTGTGCGCATCCAGCTTGTACGCTGGAACGAAGTCACCGAATCCTGCGAATCAAATGTGCACTTCCAGTATCATATTCGCTTTTTTCCTTTTATTTTATTTTATCGGGATGATAGTCGTAGTCGGGAAGAACAGATGGGGCACGTTATTATTTTCCTAGTTTTTTGTTTTACTTCCTACGTTGCTTCCTACGTAGTTTTAGCGTATCGCGTCGTGCAAGCGAGTGCACGCGCAATTCTGCTGCTATATAAGATCGTATAATATTAATTTAAAAATAATAATAATTCTGTAATATCGAAAATAATCGTATAATAATTCTTAAATAATTCTATAATATTAATTTCTATTAAATTTTATATATAACATCAATATTCACAAATTTCCAGTGGATGATGCATGTACAATGACGAAAAGGTAAACGACCTTTCGGTGTGCAAAGGGTGAATGAACCTCTCATGCGTCAGAATCGAATGACAAGTGTTTAGAGAAGTGTGGAAGTTATCGAGTGGCTATTTGGGACGAGAGGTTCGATTAGGCAGAACTTTTGGCAGGAAAAGGTGAGAGAGAAATAATTAATGCATGCGTGATGCGATTTGGGAATGTCGCAGAATCAAGAGACAACTTTCATTCGATTCCAACAATGGAAAAGACGAATTTAAAATTAGAATAGAATATAAAATGTTTTCTAATTGAAGTTTCGTCAAATGTTTCAGAATTTTTAAATTAGCAAATGCTGTGAAATATTATTAGAACAATAATTTAATACGTATAATAAGCATAATAATTTAAAAACCAAATGCTGCTAATGTGCTAATTAATTTAAAAAAAAAGAACAGAATTTTATTGAGTTTCAAAGATGCAAGAAGTAACAAAGCAGAAGAAATTCTCCAATTTCATAAAACGCTTCAAACTTCATAACGTTATTTAAAATCTTTAAGTCGGAGCCGTAGACACAAGCAAGATGTAATTCAAACACCACACAGTGCAAAAATTCTAATTAGATAATTAAAAATGAGAAAGAAGTTGTTCTGAGAGTAATGAAGCGGAAATTGGCAGAACGAAGGAGATGAAAATGTTCATCAAGTTTCATAAACTTCTGTGGAGCCTTTAAATTAATACCGCGCACAAAGTAAGGCTTGATAAAAATATTAAATTATTAACTAATTAAATACTAAAAGCATACCAAATAAAAACGGAAAAGAAGAAAAGCCGTACTAACCTATGGTAGTGAGAGTAATAAAGCAAAAATATGCAGAATCGAGGAATGGCCAATGTTCCCAAGCGCTAAATAAGAAAGCGCCACCAAAAATGTAACTAACTACCAGGAAGACGCATAACCATATTGGTACCGGCTTTATTGGCTGCCTTTCCTGATCGTCGTTTACGTGGTACTCATAATCTGAGTCAAAATCGTCTATGTATACTTGTCTGTGCGCAGAAAATCCAGCTGAGGACATTATATCCGATGGCAATGTGTCTCTTCTATAAGAGCGAGCTTCGTCGAAAAACAAGAAGGAAAAACAAAATTTATTATAGCAAACAGCTATAAATAAACACAAATTCGAGATGAAATAAAGATATAGATAAGAAACAAGAGGTTGTAAATATTTACATAGAAATTGTTATGATTTTATCAAAAAGATAAATAAATAGAAAGATGATAAAATATATTATGGAAATAAGCGAATAATGTAAGAAATGTGAGATATAAATATGTAAATATAAATGTGACATGGATTAGAATATAAATTTAGAAAAATAGAATTTGTAACGTAGAAAGATGAATTTAAGAACGAAAAGAAATATTAAGATAGATTACAGAAGTAACTGAATAGTAGAAGAAGATTTAAAAAAATGTATAAGTATAAATTAGAGAATTTGAAAGTTCTTCAACTTGGAAACGCGAAGTAGAAAAATAAATCTAACGAGTAGAATTGGAAAAAGAGAAATTATTTACCAGTGGGATAATTAGTTTTATAACGTCTACTTCTTGAAAACTGGGATCTTCTGGAGTTCTCTAGTTCCAAGTAAGTGGGCGACGGCCGTAAAGGCTGTGCCAGGTTCGTCCTGTAGTTGCTAGTCGCACCTTCCATGGATAAGCATCTTCTGGGCAACGACCTCGTCACTAATGGCGCTTGTTTCTCCACATTTTCCAGGGTTTCTGCCGCTTCTGGTTCCACCCGAGATTTGCTTGTATTGCCTACTGCAAATGAAAGAATCATATTTATTAGACAGGGAATTAACCATCACTCCCTCCTCCTATTTTCAATTCTCTTTTTAATTTTAAATTTTTCATAAATTTTCTTTCCTCCTTTATTATTATATATACGAATGTAGAATTGTCCTGACAAAGTTCTACTGGAGAAAAATAAAATATTCCGAATTATAAATTATATATTTATTTATATTATTATTAAGTTGAATTTTGAATTTGACTGATCGATATAATTTTCCTTTAAATTTTCTTATATCGTCGATTATCAGTCACATTAAAGAAGAAGAAATTTGCTATGAATCACGTACATTCAATGTTGACAAGATTAATAAATTATATCGTAAATATTACATATATTTACATTATAAAACTATCTTAAAGTATATTAATTACGTTATAATTTATATTTAATTTTTGACCGATTATTTTTACAACTCACAGTCAGTTTTGTTTTCAGCGGAAGAGTGCCAGCGTCGTAATTCATCCTCCAAATCATCCAATGCATATTGGTTGCACAAAACCGGAGAACGATCAGTGTCATTCGGCGAACGCATTAGCAACTTCCTGTCTAACGATTGCGTCGTCATCTTGGGGCTAGCTAAACGCAATCGTCATTTAGAGATGTTTCTTTCTTTCATTTTCTCACAGATAATTTCACGGAATGTGGTTCAGATACCTCTGCTTGATTTTACCATCGGTAAATCCGAATATCTGGACACTGTCGCGGATTTAAATCCAAAATTTGGATTTGCCGAAGATGGATAAAAAGAGCTCGGTCTCTTGAGTTCCGAATCTTCGTATCGACGTACATTGTACCTCGATCGAAGCAAAGAAAACAAAAGAAGAAATTATTGTAGATATTTTTTTTAATTAAATAATTTTCTCTTTGTTTATATTTAAGGAATCTTCTCTAAAGAAAATTTCTTTTTATCTAAATTCTCTATCGAACGCTTTATCAAATAATAAATGACACGGCTTTTCACTATCGCCGTATTAAAAACGTTTCAAGAATCTACGTGATTAGGATATTATTTTTAAATACAATGAGAAAATTAAAAGTGCATAACATACTTATTATCTACGTCAAAGTACGATGATCTGGTCAAGGTTTCGGACAAACCCAGAGCTGAGTCTGCAGATCTCTGGCTCACCCTAATGGATCTTCCAAAGCCACCCCTGCTTCCACCGTATCGCCTTTCCAAAAGTATGTTTTTATTGCACGTATTTGTTACAGAATATTATGGTTTTATGAGGAAAATGCGGATGTTTATGCATTTATATGGAATTTAAATATGCCGATATATGCAAAATGTAAGTACAAAATGTATAGAAAAAAACGTTGAAAGCAAACCACTGGTTATATACATTTAGGTTTTTATTTCCGTAATTGTGCTCAAAAAAATATTCACGAGTTAAATAAATACCCTGGTTGTTTCATGGAATATGATCTGACGAAATGGCTTCTTGGTCGCCTTTTTCTTGGTGGTTTCGTGCATATGTAACAGCAAACTCTCCAGTATAAAAATCTAATGACATAATAAAGGTAAAAGAAACAACAATTAAAATAATAAAATATCCATATAGACAAGACTCTTTTTTACAGTGATCGTATATTTTAATAAAATCCGAGGAATATAGAATAACTTGAGAAATATTTACGTAATTAGTTGCTTTTCTCTCTTTCCTCGACATTTTCATTCGCGTCTTCATTTTACATTCGTAGTTAACGTGCTTTGAAATCTCTCGTGACGCTAATTCGTAGAAGAATTCGATAATATATATATTTCTATGTAATCCAATGCGAAATAATAGTAACGAAAGGAAACGAACAAAATTGTCTCGAAGAGATACGAGCGTATATTTAAATATACATTAGAAATTGGTTGTTTTAGCATCGAAAGCATTAGAAAGTATAAATGAAGCGCATTTTTCTGCGTTCTACGCAATCGATTACCTGAAACTCGAAGCCATAATATCGCCAATGTTGGAGAGGCAAAGCAACATGAGGGGAATCCCAACGATAGCATAGAATATGGTGACCACTTTCCCGTTCTTAGTCTTCGGTGCGATGTGACCGTACCCTAGAGTCGAGGAACGCTCGATTAGCCTTGCGTAATTTCCCCGCTCACGTAATGCGCAATTAATCCTGTTAGGTCGAAAATTACGGCCGTAATTTTCACTTGATCTGCGCCTACCTTTCTTACAGCACATAATTTACGTGACAATAATATAATAGTTTATGCAATATTATTTTCACTTTCTTTTGATATACAGAATATTTATCGCGATATTTCGATCTATACTAAGATATTAATTATTATCCGAATTACGGTTATTCATCTGTTATTCGAAGCCTAGAAAATTTGGAATTTTACAATGGGACATTTGATAACGATATTTTTTAGAAATATCGATAACTTGCGGATATTTTAGTTAAGTTTTGGGATGTCTCCAATTTACAATGACAATCATAAGCTTAAAAAGTTCCTAAATAAATCTTTAAAAATTGTAATTGGTTCTCGTAATTCCGCACGACTTCTAAGATATTCCCAGCGATTCCAATAACACAAAAATCTCCACGATTCACCTTTAATTTACTTCTACACGCTTCAAATCGAAGGTTGCTAGTAATTAATGTCATTATTCAAACTTTTCAAGGAACGAGTCTCGTGTTCTCAACCTTGTTCAAATATTTCCAGGGTCAACACACATAATACTCGGAAGGATCATCAAGGTTGTCTCAGCCTCCACCAATTTCGTAACTAGAAATGTTTCTTCGTCTCCTATAGTCTGGGTCAAGGTCACTGCTTCGTTATACACATTTTTTACAATCACCGTAGCAAATACGCGACATCCGAGGATTATTTAATTTTGATGGTAAATTTAACTTTAAAAATCATCGAATTTCAGTTTTAGAGATATAAATTTAATTTTAATCGATTCGGTATGTTTCAGAAAATTTGAGTCAACTTTCGCGAGCGTTACTCATAATTCCCATAATACTCGTGGAAGGCAAAAAGGTGTTAACCACCTTTCTACAAATTATTTGGAAGCGAAGCATATGAACGTCTTTTTGCTTGCTTTTGGCGAGTATTACGTGCTTCAGAAGTACGGGACCAATTTTTAAAAATATCCTATATATTGTAATTTATAAGGTTTTTAACGCCAAATGTTACCGAGAAAGATTTCTATTTTTCATTCCTTCTTCTCCTGTTCTTGTTCTTTTTTTTTTCTTGTACTTTTTAATTGCTCTAATTAACGATCGAGAAAGAATGAGAACAGGAAGATGGAGAAGATTGAGCGCATCCGCCGGAAAGGGACGAGGATCGATCGATCGAACACAAAAGAGGAGCGGATGTTCCAGCTGGATTTCGGAACGCAACTCGGTCACGCGTTATGAGCCTTTGTTCGTTGGTCGATCTTTCGCGATGCATTATAACCAGATCCCTCGAGGAGAGATCGAAATTTCACGACATTGCGAACGTCACTCTTTGCCATTGTTATTTCGTATGCCCTGCGATCTTTCTAGTCTTTTCAATTCTCAAGCTATTTAGCAGTCACAAATATTTACTTCTAATTTGCCGTATCAATGAATTTACTATGTTATTATTTATCAATTTGTTATTTATTAAGAGTAAGTTTAAGCGTATATGATATTCTAGGGTATATCGAGGTTACACGAGAGCGTGAATGAGAAATGTATGTAAATCGAGCTCCTTTTGCAGCCGGCAGCAAAAGATGAATATATTATATTGTATATGGGGTGTTCGCTTTATTACCAGCCAGCGTTTTTCTCGTAAACGATCAGTACGAGGAAAAAACGAAAGAGGAAAAAGATGAATGGTTTAAAGCGAACTACATATTCGCGATAATATTTCTTTCGCGCAAAAATGCATGTCTATTTCGTACATAATGCGCGTGATATTTTTTTACGCTCTGCCGATATTGGAAAGAATTATTGTTTACATTTATATCACGGACCGATGATATATCATCGAACGATAATTACTTTGATTTTTCTTCGCTGCACGCCGCACTGTGGCGGTGTTACAAAGAATTTTCCCATCGAACCTAACAAATTTAGGCGTCCCCTTTCGTCGTGGAACGATGAAACGGTTAATCGACGAGATCGTTGGTCGGCGACACGGCGCAAAAATCAAGGAAAACGAATTACGAGACGCTGCCGGCTTCCTGTCCCGGAGGAAAAGTGAATTTCCTCGGTGGTTGGGACGGCGTTCTTCGTGAAAATGACCTTGATCATTGGATTTTCGTTCGACCTTTTTTCCCCCAAAAAAACAAGGTTACACCAGACCGCGGAAAACGTCGCTTCCGAGAGCTCGACCATTTTCTTTCATCTAGAAAGATTTCCTCTAACGTTTAACGTTGCCCGATTTTATAACGACGCGGTGTTAAATGAAATACGATCGTTCAAAAAGTTTTGTTTAAATGCAGAAACTTTGAAAATGATCGATAACGAAGAAAAGCGACGACGAAGATTCGTGAAGAATAATTGGCACGTTCTTTTTACGGGTTTCTTAAATATTTGCAAGTGTATATTTTATTGCTTGCCTTGTGACGCATTGCAATGGGGTTTATAAACTTTCACGTATTTCTAGTTACAAATTCTTACACGCTACCTTATTAAGTTACTTAACTCTACTTATCAGAGTTATGTAATTTTAAACGTTACACGTAGAAATAATTCCATAATAAGTAGGTATGGTACGTAGATCTAACAGAAAGCAAAAATATTACGTCAACTTTCCTACGCGCTACGTTATTAACATTTATGATACATAGTTAGTCCTCGGCAAACTATATTATAATAAATCATATTTTAAAAAATGAATTTCAATGTTAAATTTTGCAGGGAAATCTTAATCTTGACACTAGTCCACTTTAATTTCAACGATTATTTAATTTTCGGTCTAATTTTATGGATTACTTAATTTTCACTCTAGCTCTATTTTAATAAAGAAACACGAAATAACATTTATTTACGTGTACACATCGATGCGATATTGCGAGGATAAAAATACCAAAATTCGTACATTACTTATCGTTCCTGAATTGATCGATAACGATTAATATACTGTAATAGCTCTATGCTTATCAGAATCGTTTTAAATCAAGGACACTTTTATCTATTTTGGGGGAAAAATAGAAGAATCGAAGATAAAGCGAAAGTCAAAAAAGAAGATCGAAGAAAGTTGGATAATGAAACGTATTTGTAAAGCTGTAATTTTATTGATTCGTCAAAAATTTCAGAAGGAAATGAAATTTGAAAAAACTGAATATTCAATAATGGTAAATATTTACGGTATACGTAACATATTCGCATATATGTAAAACGAGCGAGCGGTTCGCAAGAAACGACTCATCATTTTCGTATAAGAATAAAAAAATTGCTGTAGTCATTAGGTTCAGGAGTCGGAGACAATGCAGACGTCCTTCGAAGAACGACTGACGAAGTAGCGCGAAGGAGTGTTACGCCATTTCGCTGGATCTTGTCCAAAGAAAGAGGTCAGAAAACCACCTGTAATGAAACCGACTTCCCCTTCTCGAATCGGTGGATTTTCCCAGATCGAAGGACAGGTACGAGAAACACTGGTTTCAGTGCAATGCAATGCACCCACGTGCTCACCTCGCGTTACCTAACACGTTACGTTCGCGAATTTGGTGGGCCGCATTTGTATGTTTTGGTTTAAGTAGCATTTTGAAGAATAGCGATTAAGATCGGTGTTACTTTTTATCGCTTAATCGTCGTAAGTCAAAATAGTTTAATCATTATTACGAATATACAATATACGCATCTTCCAGTTTTCGTTCTGCCTTAAAATTCTTTCTCTCATTCACCGAACTATCAATATTTTCAATCTCCAAGTTCATCAATTTTATTTTCTCTCAAAATTTGCATGGAATCATTTTAATTACAGTTTTTTTAAATACGTTTCATCGTTCAATCTTTCAATACGTTTATCTTTCAATTCTATTCGAACTTGGGACGAATATTCTCACTCTTTGATTTTCTCAATTTTCATTTCCCCTTCGATATCGTACTTGCAAATTTTCAAACGATATTATTCTGTTTCATACTTTCACGAAGGTAATTGGTTTGTGCATTTGGATGTTTATGCGTCTATTGGAAAATCGAAGGTACAAAAATCTACAGAGTACATGTAATATACAAAAACATGTAAAATATTCAAACTACAATACTAACTACAATATTCAGTAAGAAAACAATTGTCTATCGTGGTTCTTTCTTTGCAATTATATTTATACTATCTACTTGTAATATTTGTAGACTTTTTCCACTTCTTGTTCCTTCTGTGTCTTTAAATTTCCCATAAATGTATAAACGTGCACACCGTCGTCGTATCCATTTCTCTTACGTTCTTCTTCTCTTACCTTTCAGCTTGCTCGTTATTCATTTTCCCATCAAATTTCTAACATTCGGCTCACGCTCGACGCTAAGCAAATATTCCAGTATCAATTTCCTCGCGTCGATTTACAGATTGAAACCTCTAAGCCCTCTAAACGATTCTAATCCGCGTAACGAGAACACCTGCGATTAAAACGGGCCGCACAAGGGGTGATTCACCCTCTGACGAAAACTGTTGATCCGAGATCGCTATCGAAGGGACCTCGAAACGAGCCACACGGTGCCACGGTTCACCTTCCAACGGTGCATATATAAAGACGGGATTCACTTTCACTCTCGTTTTAGTCGACCGTCGGCGATATTCACCGGTGAGGCTGTCCAAAGCAACAACCAGACGAAATCACGCCTTCTCGTGGAACGATGGCGACCTTCTTTCTCTTTTGTTGCGTCGCTATTGCCATGGTGGTCGCTGAAGAAGATGGCTGGGCATGGAAGCGCAGAGACGAACAGGAGAGCGACGTCGATAGAACAAGGTGTGTTGAATTTTTGGGTTTTCTTTCTTTTCGATGGAACGCGAGATATCGACGAATCGTGGTTTACGACGTGGATTCTAATGTATTTGCAGCAGTTTGATATTTTTTAGAGATGAGATGTAAACATTTCATATTTGGTTCGATATTGGTCGAGATGTCGCGACGTGGAACTTTAACGTGGCAAATCCGTTCTCATCGGAACTTATAACGTAAGAGCGTTGTGAAAAAGGCTCCAGCAGCAAAATACGCCACGTCCATCCCTTGATCATTCCGCTACCTTCCCTTTTTCGATTTCAATTTCTCTAGCCAACAATTAAGATAATGGCTTTAAATATCTTTAAAAACTTTTCTCCCTTTTGCTCTGCACAAAAGAAGAAGAAGAAGAAAATCGGAAGAAAATTGTTCATCGGAGCTATTTGTTCAGTTATAGGTACCAGGTGAACGAGAACCTCGAGGATCCCGGCCACGAAAGACCTTTGGTAGGATTTAGACCACAGAGCACCGGACCTTACGGTTCTAACAGTAGACCCATTGTGTCACCGTCGTATCCTGGCAACAAAGAAGTTCTCGTCGGTCCTGGTGGACCAACAGGCATTATAAAAAGGTATTTCGTATCTTCTCGCTGTTTTCCAACCCAGTAAGTCTGTTTTCGTCGTTCGCGTCCTCCACGTTGATTGGCTTTGCACGATCGAATGATCTGCACCACCGTTGGATTTTATGAAAAGCGGCCAAACATTCGGAGTTACACGATCCGGGGGTTGGATCGGATTTAGGTTGGATTTGGGGTTCGTTCGAGTTCGATTGTTCAACTCTGTTACGAATATCGGCGGCTGGAGAATATTTGAGCACATTTCGATATCGGGCTTTGTCGGCGATCGATCGAATCTGAATTTTTAGTATGCCAATGACAAACTGAAAAGTAACGTATAATAGAGATTTAAGCACTTTCAGCAAGCGAGCAAAAATAAAAGAAGAACGTATATACGCAGAGTTTTCCACCTAACTTTATCACTGTTGCATACATATATGTATATTATTCCTTTTAAACTAGAAATATTTTCTGGAAATACTAAATTCTATCGGTTTCCTGATTAAATGCAGGATCGAAACTGCAAAAAGCTTAAACCATTATATCACTTAAAGAAGCAACCGTTGAATAATATTTACTTTTACTTTAACCCGTGCAGACCTTCCTACACCGCAAATATCGACGATGGCGAGTTGGAAAACGGTTTCGTGCCATCGTGGGTGAAGGACGATCCTCGATATAGAGAATACGACACTTGCAAATGCAGATACAGCTTCAATTGCCCCTCTAGCGGATTGAAATTTGTAAGAAATATGGAAAAATGATCGATATCTTTGAAACTTTATAACTATATGCTTATTAATATTTCTAATCATTTTTTTAATCAGGGAAGCTGCTCCAAGGATAAGAAATATTGCTGTTTTAATAGCAGAAAGTATCCAGCGTTGGTTTCCGGACGATACGGACAAGGACAACATCCTTCGTATCCGGTACCGTTTTATCGATATTGACATTTACCGATACTACTATTAATTTTACTATAACTTCCGATATCTTTCTGATAATGTTACTCAGTTTTTGATATCGTAGATCGCGCAAAATCGAATTCTAGAAGAATCAATGTCGAGTGTTTGAATTTTTCAACTTGCCAATTGAACGAGATCCCTCGATCTCCTACCGAAATCTAAGCTTTTGAACGTGTTTCCAAATGAAGTCTAACAAAATACAACGATGGCAAAATTAAAAATTCGAAAAATCTAGATTTCCGAAGAAAGAGAAAAGAAACGAAATACGTCTGTACTCGAAAGAATAATCTGTAACTAGACTGCGGATACTTATGCAAATTCATATTTTTATGAACATAATTACAAAAAATAGAAGTACGGTAAAAAATTGTTTCGATTACCGAATATTATAGCAAGTATTACAGTTTGAGTATTATATATGTCTTTGTATAGTATATGCAATCTATAGACTTCTGTACCTGCGATTTTCCAATAAAAGCATAAAAATCTGCAGCCTATTTATAGCTTCGATCGTATCGGTTAACTTTAATAACGTTTACACAAATTCCAGGGTGGTCCTAACAAGTACGGACCAGCGACTTTCGTGCAATCGCCGAACAATTATGGTAATCGAAGACCCCAGGGGAGTTTCACTGGCGCTAACAGATATCCTGGAAATTACCATTTTCCAGGGGAAAATCCGGAGCCCTATCCACGACCTCAAAATTACGATTACAACGACTTTGATATTTACAGTCGGTCCTTGAAGAAAAATCAGACGCAAAACGCTAACGCGGATGAAAAAGTTTAAGCTCCATTTACACGAGGCTTTCGACGGCAACCTTTTCTCGCCTGATCGATCTTCCGACGGTTCTTCGCGTATTTCCTCTTGTAAATTCTTAATAAGATCGATCTGCCTGAACGAAGAGTCGGATCAAAGAGTTGGACAGCGTATGAGAGGAAATTATTAAAAAAATGTCGCGGTGTAGGATGTTTCTGAAAATGTTAAAACTGCCAAGATATTCGTTAAATTTTTATAGAAAAAATACTTGAATCAGAGAGATACCTAGCGTTACTCGATATTTATATATGCGTAGTTTCAAATATTATTCGTAATTCGTATAGATACTCTTTGGATATTTGTTTTCGAATATTTTTTAGATAGTTTGTTTATAGGTTGAAATGGAAGACGCGCGAGCGTTTACGATGTAGTTGAATATCAAAGGGAAAAAATACTTTAACAAATTGTTCTGAAGGAAATGAAATATTTTCAGAAGTACGTACGGTATTCACAAGGTAGATACTTAGTTGTTAACCCTCTATGTGACTCGGAAATACTCGTGTATCTATACAATTGCCTTTAATTCTTATTTATCTATCATCTGACACGATTTATCTGACATTGTATTTCACGCATTACTCGTCTGTATTGTATTTATTTTTATCTTATTAATTCTTTATCGAAATTTACTAACACGATTCGTTTAGTGCTCACGTATGTATTTGTAACTTTTAGATTTTATTTTATTCGTCTACCTTACTTTAGTATTTTATTGGTATAACGTTTTTTCGTAAAATGATATGGCAATTATCAGTACCAATTTTCAAACCAAAATTTTAATTTCAGTTTTCAATAATTGATCAAAGCAATGACGTTTCTCGTGTCGCGAGTGGGCAATGCATTCTGGTTATAGAAAGTTAATATAAATAATATAATCAGTTAAATTAAAAAAGAACAACAGCGGAACGTAATTTTAGACGAGCATGAAAATTCATGAAACATTTCTCCTTATTTTTAGCCACAGAACCCGCTGTCGTGGCTCCAATCTAAAAATCATCGAACTTCCTGTTTTTAAAAGAGCCACGACGACTTCAAACACTTTTAACAAGATACCAAAGATTTTTCATTGAACTTATTCGATATTCGTTGTAATATAAACCTCGTATAATAAATATGATAATTGATGTCACGTAAGATTATCGTTAAGAACATTTCTTCTATTTCTATGAATTTTCTCTGCTTCTTTTACCTATCGAGACTTCTTATGCCACTGCTATTCAACCGCTAATGTTCAAAGTATAATGTTCGTTATAATACTCGTTTTAGTAGAAAATAGACTTCCTATTAAACCTACCTAGATTTCGTTTCTCCTAATTATATTTGTAAAAATACGAATTCGATAATATTCTACCGCTCTCCTAATATCCTTCGCTCTTGTCGATAACGTTCTTCGTTGTTAAGTAAATAACTATTAGAGAAAATCAGGATAATTCGTGAAAATTATCAAAGGTATGAGAATTAATTATCTCTTGAGAATAAGAAAAACTAAATGATTACAATCGATGCTAACCATTAAAAAAAATTAAGACGATTCGTGAAAACTATTAAAGAAGATTATGATAGATAATCGTCCGTTGAAGATAAGCGAGACGAAATGATTAGTCTTACCAATGGTAGTAATGACGACGATGGAGTAAAAGAGAGCGCCAGCAAAGGTCCATTGGATGTCATCCTCGCCCTCGCTGCCATCCCAACCCTCCTTCTCCATCATGCACACGAGGTTGTTCTCGAAGCTCTACGAAGAAAAGTAGCGGGAAAGTGATGGCGGAGGAAACTCGAGTTCGATCTCTGGTCACCGAATGCGGATGAGACGGCCCGATACCTTTAATTCACGTAACGCTTTGTCCGTCCAATTTTCACGAATCAGAACCTCTACCTCCTTCGTGATCTTCCATAGCTGCTCTGCTACGTTCCCTCTGATGTCTTTAATGCTCTTCTTGATCTGGATAAAAGAAAGAGGGAGAGAGAGAGAGACAAACAGAGAGAGAGAGAGAGAGAGAGAGAGAAGGAGAAAAAAGAAGAAAACTAAAGAAAGGGGAAAGGGGATGAACGATAAAGGGAATTGGAATGAGAATTGTAAGAGGGGAAGATAAAGTGTCGTTATTTAGGCTGAGACAAATTGCGCGTTTATTTTTATTTCTGTATTTCGCTGTTGTTAAATGATAATGAAAATGGAAGTGTTTTCGTTTTATTCGATGTCTTTGTCGCGGAGATATCGCGTCATTAGGTTTTATCGAAATAAATGGATTTAATAGTAGAAGAAAAAAACGACGGAGCAGCGAAGTTTAAAGGAAACAGGAGAAGAAAATGAAGTGAGAAACGTAGAAGAGCGGAGGAATGTAAGAAGGTACAACTGAACGAATGATAATAGAGTACTAGAGAAGAGATTAAAATAGGAGAAAGGAGATGGCGAAAGGTGAAAAAGTAGCTTTTGGCGTGAAATATATCTCGAGTTCGAAGAAGAAAAATTGCCGAAACAGAATTTTTATCGGAGAACCTTCGGTCAGCCAGGACTTTTCATGCAGAGAGAATAGGGGTACTTTAAAGACGGAAAGAATAAAAAAAAAGACGTGCAATCGTAATCAGAGTTCGAAGAAAACGATCAAAATTACGCGATTGACCGATTGATCGAAAGAAAGCCAAGAAAGGAAAAGAAATTAGAAAAAAACGCGAAACATTAAAATACGCGAATAACGTGGAACACGGATATGAAAAAATTAGCGAGAAAGAAATGGAAAAACGTCACTGGGCATAATATAGCCAGGCTAACTTCACCATGAACCAGATACTACTTTTTCCCTGAAACCTCTACAAAAGAACATCATAAAAATGTAACATTGCAAATCTTCGCCGAGAAGAAAGAATAAAAATAGCGTTTAAATCCCGACTTTTATTTTACCGACGAACGTAACAATATAACATATGATAATTAGTCGACGAATATTTATGCTCCGGTGAAAAATTTCAGAATGCAAAAATTCACATAATACGCGAAAATAATATATTTAAAGTGCTCTCGTTATAGTTTACTCTAGAAGGTAAAACGACCCTCTGGATTTAATTTCTTCGGTTGCATTCGTAAAAATACGCTCGGTCTGGCGATAAGATACGCGATAATGTACAAGCAAGTTTGAAAAAATAGACGTTGAACGCAGTTTCTAAAACGAGATATTTAATCCCACTCGTAATAAAATGCCGTATTTTAACGGATCTTAACGGAAAAATTTAAGAGAAAAGATGATAACGATTCGACGATCTACTTTCTTTAGCTATCCGAGGTTTATTCGTTGTACCGTCGGTTTCGTAAACCAGGATTAAAGAGACAAGGGAATTAAAATTCGATATATCTACCTCTTTCTCGTGGGTGGCCTCGAGGGCCTCGAACGCGTACGCGCCGATCAGACAGTAGAGCACGACCAACGAAACCAACGACACGTGGGAAAAAACGCATCTGAAGAACTTCCACAGGAAACGTAGAAACCTGATGCACTTGGAGGGCTTCTCGGCCTCGACCATCAGCTCGAACGCTTCCGGTCGCGAACGCGGCATCGTGCTTTCCGCTTCGGAGCACGTTCTCTTCCTTCACGCGCTTTCACCGCGTTTCTTCATCTTTCTTCGAATTTCTCTCTTTTCTCCTATACGTCTCTTGATATTCCTCTCACACCATTGAATTTCCACGATATCCAGTCGCTTTATCAACCAACGTTCTTACATCCTTTTTTCAGAAACAAAAGGTACAGCGTTTTTCGAAAATGTTTCGCGATATTCGCAGTTCGCTCGTGGATGTTCGATGATCTAGAGCTGGATCGAGCGTTTGAAACGCTTTTTAAATCGAACATTCAAGTATTTACGGACAGCGTACTAAATTATTCGTCACTGTTTTAGGTAAATTTGAAATAGAATTTTGAAAATCGATATAATCGCTGCAAATTTGACATAGTACCATTTTGGATGAATTTTACGTAGGTTTTGCGATCGTTCGAGATTTTAGATACGAAAATTAATCGAATCGATTTCGATTCGCTATTGATCGATTTCTTTGAAAAAATGTTCTTTTATTTAATATTCTTCGGACAGCATTTGTCAGACAGCAAATCGATTCCACAAAGTTTGAGAATCTTATTACGTACATTAGTTTCTAAACGCGAATTTGATCGCGTGGTAATTTTCAATGCGTAAACGCACACGCTGCGACGACGATACGGAATAAAATCGTAACAAATTCCTCCGTATGCCAGCGACCTTCTAATTAAATTACATGCTGTAGAAGACGGGCAAGTTTGCCGGATACGTTTCAGGGCTAGTGTATGTACAATACACGGCGATTATTTTAACAACTAAAGTAAACGCATAGCTGTTAGGAATTGCTGACCACCGAGAGACACGAGTATGTACATTTTGGATAGCGAACCATGTCGCGAATCGTAGAATTAATATCTTTGGAATAAGATGTAACGTTGCGTTCGAAGAAAGCTGAAACGGGCGTCTCGAGTATTTAAAAATTAGAAAATTATCGAGCGACGTACGATGTACGTACGTTATAAAAATCTAAAATAACGGAACAATTTAGAGTTATCGAATCGATCGAGAATTACGATAAATGGAAATTAATGGATTATCAGATATAAGAAACGAATCGATGAATATATCTAGGAGCGTATTAATTAATGGTCTATTTTGTATGGTGTAAGAAGAGAGATGGCAAAGAAAGCGTATTACCGATATCGATCTAAAAGAAGGACGATGGTAGAGCATAAAAATTGATTTCCTCCTTCGCAACGTGCGTTTGATTTATCTTCCTGTGGTTCGAGTTCCGTTAGATCGGTAGGAAAGCAATCTAGAGGCCTATGCGATCTTTCTTATATCGTATCTTACCGTTATCAAAAATACCGCGTCAAACGAACTAAATGTCTTAAATTATATTAGATTAAATGTAATATGAATCGAAAAGATAAAAATTAACTTAAACCAAAGATAACAGTATTATTCGAGTTATTATTTACAGATAGAAAATTATGGCTCGATCTATCGGTACGATACGTCTATATGAAGATAAGATTTTGAGAAAAAGGCTGGAAATTATATTTTATAGTGAAAGCATCGGTTTTAAAAAATCCCATTACATTGTCCGTTGATAGAGGTAAAAAATTACATTTCATATTGAAAGCATAAATTTTCGAAAATTCAATTGCATCGTCTGTATAGATGTATAGAGATAGAAAATCACATTTTACATCGAACGCCATTAACTTCGAAGAACACCACAGCGTTATTTGTTATGGAAATATAGAATTATAGTTTGCATAGGAAGCGTTGATTTTAAACTTCTTTTAAATCGCATCATAAATCGTTCGTGCGTCTACGAAGACACGGAACCACGAAGGAATACAAAAATTATGGTTTATCGTGATTTTAATACTTCGTTTCTATCGTAATTCCGATATTTCAACGGTTCTATTCCCCTGAACCTACGTACACGTATGAAACATTTTCATTCGTTCAACTATATGCACGTTCTTATAATTTTCCATTCTTTATATTTAAACAATTTATGCTTAAAACGCTCGCTACATTTAAATTTCGTATCTTAGTATTTTACACTTGAAACACCTATAATATTTTACCAAGATAATAATAATTCGTCTAAGCGAACTTCATAGAGAAATTATTATTCGCGCGAAACGTCGTTCGACAAACGATAATTTTACTTCGTTTTTATCGAGATACACCTGTTAAACATCGCGGTATATCGAGTTCTTTATCGCGGCGTTGGAGAAGCGAAACTAACTGCGGAACTAACGTAAAACACAGGCGTGTTTCGTTCGAGATGGTTGTTCCAAATTTATCCTACCTATGCCATCGGCGAAATTTCGTTTCGAGACGGAGCGTCGTGAAAGGTCCACCCACTAAGTCACAAGTCCAAAATATTCTACAAAATTCCTTCTTTGTAAAGAAAAATTAGACGGTAAATTAGTAGGATGATCGAACCAACGATTAAACGATTAAATTGAAGTTAAAATAACAAATTCTGCTTCTTCGTAATCTTGCTCGTATGGATCGATTGTAAAGAATTTCTATCTCGATTAATTCATACCATATATGTACTCTTGAACTTGAAGTAACTGGAATTATTAGAACCGTACATTTACGAAATCTTTTTATTTTTAATTTTTTGGTTTGATATTAAATTCAAATAAAATATCGATACATGTATTTCTGTAGCGTTGTATCAAAATAATCTGTACAATATATACATATCACGTACATGGTTCTATCGAGTCAGGCAACTAATTTTCCTTCGGAGGGCTACTTGATATTTGTCTACAGCTATCTATCTTATCGACGCCTGGTTTGCTCGTTAAAATCTTTATCCGATGTAGGAAATTTTATACCCTTCTCTTTCCATTAACCAAGAACGAAATAGAGATGACGTTGAACGGAACTTTGCGCCTCAGATCGTGAAATACCGACCTGCTGGAAAATCACGCTGTTTCGTACGCCCTCTTCCATTTCCTACGGCTTACTATCGATCGTTACCATAGAATGGGTCGGCAACGTCGATAAATACTCTCTTCGTAACCTACTACAGATTTTTCGTTTGAAATCGTGCACTGTACGCATCTTTAGTGACTCGAATTGCGCGCAATTCAAAATTAAGCTTCTTCCAAATCGTCACCAACTATCGAAGTATCGATATCGGCGATCTGATTATTTTTCGGCGGTCAATTATCTTTCTGTCTTTGAAAGAAATCTCGTTAGGAAGATCCATTGGAAAAGAAGACGCGAAAGATGAAAAAAATACGTGTATCTGGTAATGGTTTATTATTATCCCAACCGACTCTTCTGTGTATTTACATAAAAAACGAGAGATCGATCGTCAAGACCGAGCCGTGGATCGCATTCTATTCGCCACCAACGCGAGTTTAGGCACTTTGACGCTCGACTTCGCCTTTCTAAAAACACCAGGTCAACCAAAAACGAACTAGACCACCAGAAACGATCCATATCACCAGACAAACCGGAAATAGTTACCAGATGTTCAAAGATACCGCGAAACCGAGCGTAAATAGTCGTTTAAACAGGAATATTATCGTCAGTCTGATCGTTACGATCGCGTTGAATGGTGAAAAAGAAATGAATTTCGATCAGTTAACGCCGATTATACCACTGTGTCTTAGTAACTGCGTGTGTATAAGTATACGTATTCATTGGAGAGGATTTCAATGAATAGATCCGCTACACGAGAACATTATAATAATAAAGATAATAATAATGATGATAGTAGTAGTAGTAGTAGTAATAGCAGTAGTAATAGTAGTAGTAGTAGTAGTAGTAGTAGTAGTAGTAGTAGTAGTAGTAGTAGTAATGATAATGATGATAATAGAAGTAATAATAATAATAATAATAATAATAATAATAATAATAATAATAATAATAATAATAATAATAATAATAGGAATAATAATAATCTATGTGTTAGTTCATGGTGCAACGTCAATCGCGCTCTCACCAAACAGCGTAAAAAAAGAAAAGAAAGGAAACAATCGTGTCGCGTAGAAAGCGATCGAGGTTCACCATGCAAAAAGGAAAGGAAAACTTGCCCATGGGGGCCGCTTCGAGTTACGAAGAAAATACACGTAGGAAAAAAGCATTCGGTCGTTCCAGGGATGTACTTTCGTTCCTTCGTGAAACTCCGAAAACGATGATTTTTTACCTTACAAGTATCCTTTTTCTTTCTTCGACGACTCCGACGCGATATCGCGTGCAATAATTGAACTTCTATTTACGATTACCACGATTTCCTGATCATGGCGTTAATTTAATTCTAACAAATTTTTAGAATTTAAAATTTTTTTTAAATTTGCAAATTTTACGTACTCTTGCATTTTTTTGATTATTATATTTTTGAAATCTCGAGTATTAAGAAGATTTCTGAATCTCCAAGTTACTGAATTTCGCACTATTGCAATGTTTAAAGTTTAGAATTTTCAAGTATTCGACGTTTAAACTTTTGAATTTTGTGATTTTCGAATATTTGAAAATTTTGCCTGCAGCCGATTCGCGTATTCTGTCGCGAAACTGTCACATGTTTTTAACGTTTTAACGATTTAACGTTTCAACGTTTTAACGTTTCAACGTTTTAAAGTCTCCGACGCTGAACTTTTTAAGTTTGAAATTTTCCGCTCTAAAATTTCCGTACTTTCGATATCTTCGATATCTTGAATTAAAAATTGGCGAAATTCTATTTTAACGAGGTTTCGATTTCTTTTCTTCTCTTTCAACGTGAAATGTTATTGCCCAAGACGAGTGACCCTTGATCGTGACATGAAAATGGCGGGCCATCGCGCGATGTTTCGAAAACCGTGCGATACAATTTATTTCGTGTCGTCTTCGCTTTACGTGACAGAATTCAAGATCGATCTGGTCTTTCACAATTCAACGTGATCGTACATCCCTGGGACAAGGGGCTCTCGTTGTGTCTCGGTTGAAACGCGCAAGAAACGCTATTCAACCAGAGTTACGATCGTTAGTTTACAGTAAACTCGAATTACAGCATCGATCGTGAACTCGAGACCATCCTCTGGTATCGTGGCATCGAAACCCCAAACCTTTCTCC
>NT_176801.1:436910-538266 GCF_000188095.3 Bombus impatiens | reverse complement strand
CTCCGAGCGATTCGACGCTCGGTGTACAAAGTGTTTCGAACTAAATATCATTCTTCGATTTATCATTCAAAAAATATATTTTTTTTTTTTACTCAATTCGTTGAAAAACTTTTATAAATAAAGTATAAGAATTTGACGATACCGTCTCTTTATTCTAGTTTACTCTTCTATTTTGAAACACTCTGCGTAAAGCGTTCCATAGAATTGCTGAACAATAAATTGAAAACGATGGTCCCGAATGAACGCGATCGATGTTGTTTTAATCGATGAAGTACCGTTCGTTTCACTTGCCGATCGATACCCATAATCAGCTTTCTTCCCGTTATCGCTTCGACACAAACATCGCAATCGACTCATCTTCGCGGAGGATTTCCGTTCCGCGCGAGCAAATCGAGAGAAAGAAGAGGAAAAAATGACAAAGAGAAACCGATACTGCGGGTCCTAGTTTTCGCGTAAGATAATAATCTAATTAATACTAACATGGGCTTGGTGGAAGAGATATAGTACGATTATAAACTAAATCTTTAACCTTAATTCGCTGATATCTACTTTGATTAATCGAAAAGAAGATCGTAGCCAAGAGTAGATATCAAATTGTAAAAGTCATTCTTAAAGCGATACATCAACCATGTTTTTAAAATCTGCTTTTCACATTTTATACCATACATCGTTTTTTCTATATTATGGAGCGTTAAAAAAAAGGAAAGAAACGATCGAAACATCGAGAACAAAAGTGGATTGAATAGGTATATCGGCTCTATATACATCTCCAATAAGCTGTATTAATTATGCAAAAGTGGAAAAATTCATTTTTAGATAGGATTAGTTTTGAACGACGAATTATTCAATTTGTGGCGTTTGAAATCAATTCGCTTTTACTCTTCGTACTTCGATTTTGAATGGACGCTCAAAATTTCGGCATTCTCGTATCTATCTTTATCTAATCGAAATTAACCTTTCGAATCTTGAAACCTGTAAATATTAATATATAATCAACTATATCGTCTCGCTATAATCTCTTTCACCTACAACAAGATATATTTATATAAATTCAATCGATCGATACAAAGAGCGCTCGATAGAGAATCGTTCGATAGAGAACGATAAATGGCTGGAATACGGTACGATTAAAAATACAACGAAGCTTCGTCGATTTTCATCGTTGAAACGAATAAATTTAAACTCGTTTCGTATCCAGATCACGTTGTCGTGTTACGAATTTCGAAATATATTGCAGATTTCCTATTTATAGTTCTCGTTTTCGATCGTTTGTTTCTTTGATTCTTCTCTTTCAAATTCGAAATATACGACATAGCCAACGTTCCCTTTAATGCGACAATCTCGTCTCTTCGATTTTCGAATTTTTCGAGTAAGTCGAATGCTATTTGACTTTTCAAATTACTCGAAACATTCGCCTAATCAAACATTCGCTTGGCGTTCGCTAATTTAAGAAATCGACTAATTCGTTCTAATGTATTTCTGCGAATATTCGGATATTAAAAAATAGCCAAAATCTCTATCTCTTTAAGGTTCGGAATTTTCAAATTCGGAAAGTATTCGAATTCTTTCGTTACAATTTAATATCCAAATATTTCCACATACTTGAATTATATAATTTAATGGTACGCGATACATTGCACAAATCGTTAAAAATTGGAATTTCTCTAGTTGATAAAATTCGATGTATCGAATGATACGATTATTAGAAATAAAATATTTCGCGTTACACGACGAAACAAGTTTCCCTCGGTTCGAATTTCAAGTGCAACTGTAATTAGTTGCCAGTCTTTCGATCGCGTTCGTTTGACGATATTCGATTTCGTAAAGAGCGTATCACACACGTGACAGCATAGTTGATCGAGAAGCAAATAATTCGTGGCTATCTCGAAGGACGTTGAGCAAAGAAGTCATGTTTCCAATCTACGATTCCGCCAATCGAGTTTACATTTCGTCCAGTGGCACAAATTGAAAAATCATTAACGCTATTCTTATCCTTATCCTATAGATTATTCTAATCGTCGCCGTACGTTCTGTCCGATTTACACAGCCTTTTCTTCCTCGAACGTGTCTCGGTGAATCACGACGCTTCGTTGTCATAACCACCGATTCTTTTCTTATCTAAGCGCATCGAGTTTCTGTCCAATTGCGAAGAATCGATAACAATAAGAAACACATTAGAGAAAGACTCTATAAGAGACAAACAAGTGATTTTTCAATTATTAACGAAATAATTTGTTTAAAGTACTTATAGAAACACGAAACTGGAATATCGTACGGTGCTTGTTAATATTTCAAGGCATCGTCGTACTTTGGTTTCGACAAATATTTCGAGCAAACCATCGTAACGCAACGAATATTTCATCCGAATGGAAAATGTTATAGGAAAAAATTTGTATAGTTAAACACCGGAGTCGCTAAAAATTCCTTGTTAATCGAAGCAAACGCGTTCCTGGCGACCGTTCGAGTAGCAAACTTTTCGCACATTGGACCGTTTTAAAGGAAATCGATGGAAGGAGAAACGAGACGAACGGAGGAAACGATTCTAAACGGTTTCAAGCTTCGTCGTCGATAGCGCACGAAATAGAAACTCGAAAAGTCTGATTCTCGCTAGCTCGGTCCAAAGAAACCAAGGGTTTCCAACGTCCTGGTGACTCTTTCGATTAATTGGTCCTTGTATCGCCATATCGTGGTGTCTAACACGCTGTTCTCGCGATATTGGACGCAAGTCTTCTTCAACGATTTCACGCAATCGGCTCTGTAATGCTGAAGTTGAGCATCCTCGGTCTCTATGGGGTAACTGGTGCAACCGGCGCCCAAACAGGCCAAAGGGAAGTGATTGTGCAAGGTCACCACCCTCTCCGGATTGTGGAAGCACTTGATGTACTGATTAGGTTTCGTGAAGTTTTGCGAACGATAGACGTGTTGCAACATATGCATGTACCTGCGAACATATGAGAAATTTTGAACAAAGGATTAACGGAGACGTTGCATCGCTCGGTTCTCCAATCTTTGTATATTTCAATTTCCAAACACTCGAATGTCCATATTTTTAGACTTTCCGATATTCCGATTCATACGTTTTCAAATTTTCGAATTTTCAAACGTTTGAATCTTTTAATTCTCGAACTTTGGAATTCCCGAATTTTGGAAAATACTAGATCTTCGAATTTCTCGTCTCTTAAAACTTCAAATTCCTAAACTCTTCGATCTGACTCTCTAACTTGTTAAATTTCGCAGATTTGCAGGTCATTGAACCCTAAAACTTTCCAATTTTTCATTATCGATTTCTAATGTTTCTAATGTTTGAAACCAAAGATCTACGGATTAAGTAGAAGGAAATTCGTGAAATGTATATTAGATCATTTACGGTTTCGTTACGTTTCGCTTGGCTTTGCTTCTTTTCGGTTGTTCAAAATTGGCTGACAGCGTTTGAGCGGTTGCTACATCGTAGTCGATACTATAGTTATTTTGTTAAACAGGGGTCCCGATACTTAGTTGGTTAGTTACGTTAAAATTTGCCAATACCTTTAATGACACAGAAGAAATTGTAAAAGTATCTTGGGTGCAATTTATTCGGCTTTCGAAACTAAACGATCGTTTACCCAACACGAAGAATACCGTTATTATCGATACGTTACCATCTAGTATTACGTTCAACCTAAATTTCACAATTTTACATAATTTCCAGTAAGGCTAAGATCTCGGATGAAATTACAATGATCGATATAATCATCGAAAAATTTATTTCCTTTGTATTCTGATCAAAATATTCTCTATGATAGTTATCTTTTTCTCAATGAAGATCGAATCTGATCCATCGACTTTCTTCTTGATATAACGAATCGTCGCTCTTTCTTTTATTCGACAGATTACTCGAGTCAAACTATCGCAAAACATCGATAGGAAAGAAAAAGTTCTATTTCGTTGAATGTAATGAAACAAATAGGAAAATAAGTTATATAATATAATATATAATATACAATAAAATAAGTATGGTACTCACTTTGGCATGTCCTTAAAGTACCCGTGCGAGTGCAGCAAATCGTCGAGGAAATACACGTTCCTCACGTTATACGAAGCCCTAGTCTCGTTTCTAATCTTTAACGCTTTCTGCAGCACCCTCTTCATCAAATCCTGCCACGTAGCGTCTTTCACCGGCATGATCACTTCGTCCACGTCCAATAAAGCGATATATTCGTACTCGTACATATGCTTGTACAAACAGTCGTTATATGGAATCAGTTCGTTCTGTCTCTTATGATTGGTCTTCTTTGTCAGATACATGTGTTGAAAAGCAGGAACGTTAGGTTGCCCACCAGGTAACGTCAGCGGGGTCACATGGACCATTCCTAATTTCTGATAATGATCTAGAATCTTTGTCACGTTAGGATGAACCTGGAGCTGATAGAAGAAGATCTTGTCTGCGCCTAACAGGCTGATCAACTCGATCCATTCGACCAGTCTGACAGACAAATCCTCGTGAAGGAAATCTAGACCTTTCACGCAGACGGCAAAATCTTTTTTACGTTCTGGCTTATTGTATATGACTCTAAGATTATTGCTGGGAGTGTCGCAGCTCTTTTCTACCATAGAAACTGAAGCCGGAGGTCCCTTCGACCAATGAGACTGGGGAATCTTGCAGGCAATTACGTACGGCTGATAGATTCCCTGTTTGTAGTTACCCCATTTAGGGTACCAGATATATTTATATTCCATGGTCTCGACAATGACAGGATCTCTTTCCCCATCGTACCAAAATTGACAATGAGTCTTTACAGTAGGCTCGATTCTATCGATCATCCCAACGATCCTAACGGCTGGCCCTATTCTCGACAGCTTTCTACGGTCGTAATAAGCACCAAACAATTGAAACGTGCCGTTACCGGTTCGCATCGTTTGCCAGTAAACGTTATTGAACTCTATATCGTAGATAGAGGGATATTTCAGATTGGAACAGCTGTAATTGCCTTTAGTCTTGCTCTGACTAGCAGGATATTTGCTGTTCTTGTTCCAGTAAGCTAAAGGCAGACTAGGTATCCTCTGTTCTATTTCCTCGATCAACTCTTCCTCTGTTTTCGCTGGTCTTTTATCCAACAATGGCTCCAACTCCGAAGGATTTTTCGTTGGATTGTTGGATATGGTGGTCAAAGTGGTTAAGAGGCTGGAACCACCGGAATTCGAAAAACTGGAGTCTGCCGAGGATCTCTGCAAGAGATATCTGGAGAGACCGAGACTGGAAGAGCCACGGTTCTTCATTATCTCGCGTCGACGATAGATGTCGTCGAGGAGAAGGTCGTTAGCGGACTCTTCGGCCGTTGGTGTCTCTCTGAGGCTGTTCTCCACATGACGGAATTGCACCGCCGCGATCATCACCAGGCCCCAGACGAACACGAACAACAGAGCGCGTCTGACGCACCTGGACCCTACGCCGCCACAGTTCTGCCACTTCATGCTGATCGACTAGCTGCGTATCGATTGGGACACGCTGGCTCTGTGGCCCCGGCTCCACTCACGCGGACGTCCAATCGTGTTGCGTCTGAAATCAAATTGAATAATAGTTACTAAGAGAAAGTATTTTCTTACCTGTAAAATACTATAATAATTATAATAATTATTATAATAGTACAATAACATAAAACAGAACTCTCTCTCTCTCTTTCTCTCTCTCTTTCTATCTATCTATTTATTTCAATGAAATTTTTATAGTTTCTACTTTATTAATTTGAACCTGAATTTCTTCTATGCATCCTACTTTCTTCGTATAGAAGAAAGATCATAGACAGCTCAGAGAATCGGTGAATTCTTATTATACGAACTAATATAAGCTATTCGTCTCTCGACAAATTCATATAAGCGGAACTCTACCGAGCAAATTTACTTCTGTATACTTGTTTCATATTTTATTAGGACGATTATTAAGCTCCTTTTAAACTCGTTGTTTCTAATATGCTAAAAAGACTGTCTCGGCGGTAATATCACTTGCTACGTATAATAAACGAGATAAATTAGTATTGGAGTATTTGAAGACGTATTAATTTCCAACGATCTTGGACTTTTTCACGTATTTGTAGGAATCGTTAGATCGTTCGGCCCCGATGTCTAAGTCATATTTATTGAAAAAGAAAGGAACGTACAGACTCGATATTCAAAAGCGGAAAACTTTCTTACCACGAATATTAGCTCTAGCGACGATGATTCCGTCGGTTTGTTCAAACTATTTTGCAAACTACAATCTTCGCAAAGTGAAACTTAAATATACAGGATGTTCCAAAGGATACGAAGATTGAGAGTACAGAAAGCATAATAGTATCTCCCGGGACGAGCCGCGTCGGTTCGCCTAACGTTTGGGAGGAAGTCGATAATAACCGGAAGCGTTTTCCCGACAGTTGACGCAACCGGCGAAACTGGAGGATCGTAATCAAACTCTTCCTCCTTATAAATCGAGTTACAAGAAAGAAACAAAAAGAGATTATCCTACAGTTGTTTTTACTCGTCGATAATCTGAGACTATGATCTTCGACGTAATTGCTCTTCCATCGAGGAAAATCTTTTCCTGTATACCATTAAGCTTGGGTTATTACTTGCGATCGCTCATCCAGAACAATATTACCATGAACTAAATGACTTCGAGGTTAGAGTTAGAGGTCTTCGTTGAACTCCACGTTATTACGATCCTGCTCTTGTGAAATTATCCTTGAAACAAAATCTTGCGTTCTAAATAAACTTAAAATATATTTCCATTCGAAATTTCTGACCATTTTGTTTTCGTATTGAAACCATGAATTCTAAGACATCGCTAATCTACCGATGATACTTTGAAAAAATCGCTTCTTTCGATTTACATATCTTCTTTAATTCGTCGTTAATATACCGCGGATCTTCACGCGCTTAGATGCATACGCGTGGAAAATTGAAAGGTACAAGACCCTATACAACGCGTATGCGAGAATACATAAAATATCTAAAGGACAATATTTGCTAATTAAAAGAAATATCTGCCTGAGACTTGCTTTTTTAACTGCGTTTATAGGACTACGAATTTGCGTGAAACCGTAAACTCCGGGCTCTTTCGCAATTGTCAACTTCGATTGTTCGGCTAATTCGTTCATTTAAAATATAAAAGACGTTACTTGTTATATTTTCTGCCTGTGATCGTGAAACAGTGTACACATAGAACTCCAAGCGATTACGATCCTGGTTTTCGAAATTATCCTTGACCTTTTTGGCGCTTGGGATGGTAATAATTTCCAATTTTATCGTTTTTCAATTTCAGTGGTGTACATGGAAAGTGAAAAACAAGCTTGGTAGACAAACGGTATGGTGGAAGGCTTATCTGGAACGAGTCGACCGTGTCAAGGTATCAAGAACGATACTGGACTTACTGCGGTAGCTTTCACGCCTGGCCGAGGAGACAGCTTTTATTCGTCTGTTTATTTATAAACCGGGTGTAAGTGGCGGAGCGTGATACGAATTACGAAAGGTGGTGAATAATCCGCGAGGAATGGAGGGGATGGCTTTCGACTTCTGTATTTTTGTACATATATTTCTAATTTTATTTTCACTCTGAGCTTATTCCTCGAGATATTACTTGCAAGATATTACACCTTGAGTTGTAAGTTTTATTTTATCATAGCAACGTGCGTCATAGCAAAAGTAAGACATTTGAATGTAAAATTTTATAAAATTAAGACAGAAAATGATCATAGAATTAAGAATTTAGTACTTAGAATTTAGGCAAATCGAGAATCGTAAAACTAAGAATTGATAATGCGTCTTTTATATAAATATATTGGCGTAATGGACGTTTGGTGCGATGAGCGTTAAATTCCAGAAAATTAGAGACGATCGAGATAATTGCTAAAGATTTAAAAAGACATCGAGATTCGAGATCCAGGCAGATACGTAGGAAATTGAAGACGTTGGACTTATCTCTGTACAATCGTACGTTTAATGTGTATCGAATAAAATAAAAGACCATGACTAATAACCAATGGTTCGCGGCTCGAACGTACACATGGTAAATTATTAACGTTAATAGCTAATAAGTTGCGTACAACAGTAGCAACGGAAAATCTTGCGATATTCTCGCAAAGAAAGAAACGATTACATGACCGATTTTACGACCTTGCTAAGTCACGTGGCGACCTTGCCAGTAGGAATGAAGCAAAGCTAAGATATACGCATTACGCATAATAGCCTGTAGAATCTAATGAAATGTTGAGTTAATTCACCGACTAACAGCATCGACGAACACGTTGAATATCTGATCGATTGTGAAATACGGCATTCCATCCTTTTCAATTAATGTCTAATCGAAGCTAAAGTTGTTATACCTATTCTAGATGATTTTCAAAGTTTATCGGAAGTTTGCAGAACATTTAATAATCGCAGGATTCTGACAGAGATTATAATCTCAGAGGGCCGGGTACTTAAATTTATTTTTCAGATTTTTATCAATTCTTATTAAGCAAAACTTTACTATACACAGACGCGTAAATTCCGACGTTTATTCAGTTTTACGAACCAATTATATTACGAAAGCTACTATAAAAATTTACTGTAATTTCAAAATCACATATATTCGATATTTTATAAGAACCAGAAACACAAGTTTAAGATATATTCTACACACGCTATCTGAGATTCCCAGCTTCTACCGTTTCAGATATTTCTATGAATCTCTTTTAGCCAGAAACTCGAATATTTAAATGTAAACCGATTGTTAAACGTAAATTTTAATTTGGTCGATTTTACGATTTCGACGTGTCGTAAAAGCTGCGCTATCGACGATAACACAACCGGTAGCAGATAAAAGTCGATTATGATCGGTTAAGAGACCCTCTCTGCTAGTCGAATCCTTGTTATCCAACCACGCCAGAGAAACAGTGAGACGCGCAGGCTCGGAATACGTGGAACCGGTTATGCTGATGGCAAAGTGTTTTTCACCTTTTGCACCTCCCTCTACCTGGCCATCGCCCAGCCGCTCGCGAACACGCCGATGCTCTTTCGTCTAGCTAGCACGACGCTGTCCAACTTAAGTTCCAGAGCTTTTAGTTGGCGAACCTATCTCGCTTTTGTCCGACGACGTGTTAACAGGCGCGTCGTCGAAATGAAATATTCGATTCGGAGGCTCGGGAAGTACAAATGCAGTTTTCTCAAGAAACGAAATGAATAAAAGAAAGGACGTATCACGCGTGTACTTGCACAGGCTCACGAAGGTATTCGAGTACGCGTTACACTTTGCAATCTCATTAACGATATTACCAGACTCTATTATCGTGATTATATCGATAGAGTTCAAAAGGAATCTGTAAACGTATGCAGGAATTATTTGATATTTAGCACGAGTATAATATTTCACAGAGATTACAAAAGTATTTAAACGGTCGATTATTCGCTACTTTTGTAAGCCTGAATATTTAATGGGACCATCTTTAACACCTCTTACATGCTCAAAGTGGATATTCGTGTCGTATGCTAGTTATGTACTAAATATATACTCGCAACAAGTATCTTTTGACTTGTTTATAGATTTTGACGATCGTGATAGTCGAGTCTTGTCACGATGTTAATGAAATTTCAAAATATTTCACGTAACATTCACCAATGTAAATATACAAGTTTTCTATTCAAATACCTCCGTGGGCATCTTACCGACCCAACAACAGCTAATTGTCATATATTTCTTCGTCTTGCGTATTTCTGGTTTCTTGCAGAGAAAGGAAGCGAAAGAGAAAGAGAGATTACGAGGCCCTCGGATTTGATGAGGAAAGTTTGGAGGAATAATCGAGTTTTTAACCATCTATAACGAGTTAAATACTACATATTCAAATGAGAAGCCAAATTGATCGATTCCATTAAGATAAATTGATTCTTAGGAAGTTAAACATTAATCGTAAACCCTCTCCTATTCGAATGAAGTTTGTATATTTTATAGAATTAAATTTCATTTTATCTATTTATTAGTATGTCACTATATTTCATTCCTATATCATAAGACTGGTCCCCGATGATTTATTGTAATTATTTTCAATTTATTTCTTAATCTACTATATTATCCGTTATATGCCACAACTCGTTGATAGTCTGTCATAATTTATTGTGGCTTGAGATTCGTTTAATATATTATAATTTATCGTAAGTGATCTAGTGAATATCGTTTTTCTTTGATAAATAAGATACATTCGAGTTATCAAAGATTTAACGATTAATAGGTAAGTTCCTTTTTAGAGTAACTTTCTGAGGGGTTACTTACGAGGAGGGTTGATGTGTAGGGAGATTAAAAGTTGAGGGAAGCTTCAGAGTGGACGAAGTTTAGTGCTTTGGGAGGATCATTGTAGGAATTTTAAGACTCTCCGAGGAAAATATTTTATTTAATATTTCTATTTAACGAGTATGGAAGTTTTTATACGTTTTACGCGTCTTGGAAGGATTATAGGTATTAAGGTCTAATTTTAATCTTAACAAATATTTTCACTCGCAAGATACGTTTAATCTCTTCAAAAGGAACTTTGGAGTAAGAATAGAAATCTTTCTTTTCGAAAGATCTCCAATATTAAGCTTAACTGTAATCCTTCCATTACAAGAGCATATTTCTGAAAAATGTCGAGTAAAAGTAAAATATTCAGACGGAAGAAGGATTCTAAGTTCTTCGGAAATTCAGGTTCAGAGTAAAAATCTTTCCTTAAACAGGAACATCTAAATATTCGTTATTCGTTCTATCACGAATCTAAGAGAAAACCAAAGATACCAAAACGTTGCTAACGAAACGGAAACCAAAGTACTACGAAAGTACCAATGTCCTTCTTGGGCCACTGGATTCAGAAAAGTCAGTCGTCTAGGCGTTTCGATGAATGGGATATCGCGTGCAAGGGAAAGTGTCACGCAGATCTCTCAATAAGCGAACTGTCCTTGCAATTTGAAAAAAAAAAGTTATCTCGAATTCCATCACGAACTAGCTTCGCGACACGACAGAATTCTAACTAAATTCGATTTAAAGACAAGAAAAAATATGTTTGTTTTAAGCGGGAAGAATGATAATCCAATAATATCAGCGATCGGATGGAATTTCAAATAACAGAGAGAAATTTTGAGGCACGCGCTCACGCTGGGCGTATTCTAGAATCGCAGTGATTCGAACAAATAATTTCGAAACTTATCGCGAAACTTATCACGAAAGATGATTAGGCCTTCTAGCGGTCCCTAAAGTAAAAGTGTACGATAAGCAGATGTATCTATTTTTATTTGCTTGAATCTCTTATGTTTGTTGAAATTGTCACGAGGAAATTATTATTCGTCGATTATCTGGAAAATTGAAACACGGAAGATTCGATAATACTGATCGTTTATCGTTGCCTTGTAGAGTAATTTTTCTGACGAGTGGAGTCAATTTTTCTGGCGAGTGGATCAAAATAGCTTCTATTGGTTGCGTTATTTTTAAGTTAAGTGACGTACGGAAGGATGGAATTTTATTTTTGAAGAACGTAGGATTTCAACTTGAAAATCACTCGATAGGAATATCGATTGATTTTGATCTACACGATTAAAATATAACGTGAATATAAGAAATAATATCGAAACAATTTCATTAACTCGTTTAATTTATATAGAAATTACTGTTAGTAATAAGTAGTAGTGGTAAGTAGTATTGCTATTAGTATTAATAACTTGTAAACTCTTCCATCCGAATTATTAAAACGTCTATTAATTTTATCTAACATTTCGTCTAGCTCAAAAACTACTGAAAAATCAAAGAATTACAAGAATATTCCTGGCTGGAAAGCGTCGCTTTGTTGCGTGTAGCCAGCACACGAGTTGAGTAAGTTTGTCAGGTCGAAACACTGCAGTCCGCTGTACCCTGAGAGAAACTGGACCCAGAAGCCGTAAATTCGTCAAGGTTAGGGACTGGGCGTGTCGTGACACAGCTTGGCGATAAGTCAATCTTTATTGGGAACGAAAGATCAGGACCTTATACCATTGTGCAATATCTGGAAGCATGGAACTTTCTCGGTAACGAATCTAGACTTTGGGTGCTGGGCTTAAATTCCCAACATTAGAATGACCACGGTAACGATTTTGAACCCCAATATCTGACGTGTATTAAGATAGAGATATTCCAAAAATTCGATGTAAACGCGCGATAACGTATTATAATTTTTACAGAGATACATGTGTTAAGTTACGATATACGTATAAGTATATATCTGTGTATCTGAAACTATATTTTAATTGTATATATTTAAATGTTATAAAATAAATTTTAATTTTAGTTCATGACAATAGCAATTTAACGAGCGCGGTAGAGAACGAACGATCAAAATTGCGAATCTTAACCTAATGAATGTTTTACGTAGATTACGTGGATTAGGAAAAACGTTCACATTCGAAAATTTCATTATATTTCATGGAAGAATCACACTGTTTAGTACACGAGACACAGCGTTTTGCTATTTCATCGAGGATGTCAAGCGTTTTGGATCTTTTTAGTGGTTTTTAAAAATTGTAACGCTTTAAAATAAAATAACTGTGAAATTAGATAATTATAACATAAGAAAACAATCGCGAGGTTACAAAGATTTCAATAACGAAAGCAATTGCAATCGTCGACCATTCCCAGTTCTCCACGTAATCGTATCTCGTAATTACATCTCATTCTTCGACGTATTAAAGTCTCCTTATACTTCGTTCAAGTATCGTATCGTTCTATGCAAGAAAAATATACTTTACCGCTGCAACGTAGAATATACCTCAAGAACGAAAAAATTGCAGATTCGTCAACTCCGCTGTACGATCTTTCAAACATCCCAACATTCGACAATTCCTCTAAATTCTGCAAAACGCGATAACCACGATTCCTATAATTACAATGTAAAGAATCTAATAAAAGTGGAAAAGATTTCAAGCAAACCCATTACGACCATCGACCTCTACGTTTCTCTGCGCAAACTACCATTCGCATTCGAAAGTTTCATTATACTCGAGCAAAGAAGCATGCCGTTCGACAGAGCGTTCGAAGACAAAGCGTTTTGCTATACGACATCCAGCTCAACCATATGGAAAGTCGACTGGAGAGAGCGACTGATGCTGTTGCTGTACGTGTCTGCTCCAATTGCGATTTCTCGCTTACGCGTGCTAATTAACCCTAATTGTAGCAGCCTGGGGAGAGAAGCGGGAGAACCAGAGACGATTTCACTCGTCGGGGATCCTTCTCGTCGATCTTCGCGATTCGAGAGTAAGATACCATTGCGATGTATCGTCCACGATCGTAAACAGACACACATACGTGTATACATACACGTGTCACGCATGCCTGGATTCTTTCAACACCGAAAGTTCCGTATTTCGGTGCTCGTGTATTACTCCTGGCAAACCGCTGGTTACGTGGAACGACAATTACGGTTATGTCAAACTTGGTTGGTTTGGCTTGTTTGCTATGATGCTTCTAACCACTCAACGTCGTAGCGTGTTAAGTAACGAGAGTGCAGAAATAAAAGACGATTATTAGACTGCGAATTTTTATGCATTTTTATATTTTTAGAAACACAACTAGACGGATGGAATTCAAATAGAATTTCGTTTCATCTATCGTTTGTATCGTATTCGCTTGTCGTATCGAGACTTATGCCTATTACCATATTTTTCTATATGTACGCGCTCCATACATTTTCTCTTTATCTTTATTACTATTCCGTTCTATGTCTGTTCCTTAAAACTAAATCTTAATCCGCTTAATTTGTCCAAACTGTTCATATTTTTTTAATTTTCATATCTTTTTCAATTTAATTTTATTTATATTCGTCCGTATCTTAATTTCTTCATTCCTTAAAGCCATATCTTATTTCGCTATCTGTCTTTGTATATCTATATCTTAATTTACTGCACGTATTATTATATGTCTTCTATGCGTTAGTCTTTGGATTTCACTTACCAAATATCTATTCTGCGTGTGTTTGCATCGCGTACGTTTATGCCGAATTTACAGATACAAAAATGCTTGCGATTCAGAAAAATATGACTCCTTATATCAAAATTTGATATTTAGTGGTTACGAGATAACGATTTACTTTTGGAAAATATGCGTACAAGTATTAATAGGCATCTATTTGTATCGCCTTTTATTCATTTTGTAACATGAAACGATTTTATATAACGATATTATCTATCTATCGTAAAAAAAACAGCTTCTTTCATTTATGCCACAAGATAGCAAATTGATAGTTTATGGGTTCTAATTAATGTACTCTAACGAGTCATTTAAAACCAATTATCTATTTCAAAATATTATTTCATAATATTCCCCTCAGCATCTTTAGCTTTTAGCGGTTCTTTCGAAGAAACGTTTCGAAGGCACGTTCTCTCTGAGAGCTAAATTCTGAATAGTTTTTCTTTTACTTAGCACAATTATTAATTGCATAGTATAAAATTAAGTTCTATAGGCTCTAAAGTCCCAGAGACCCATTATTTATTCCTCGATAGTCCGCATAACAAACGACATCGACTGTGTTTGAAACTTATTCGTGCATCGACGATGAATGAGGTCGATCATTGATCGATGGAAGATCATTAAATATGAAAGAAGGAACGTATCGGATGATACTCGTTTCTGTGTCATGGAATTGGTATTTTAATGATAATTGAATCATTCCTAAAACAAAGTGTCTGCTATGGAAATAGCTATCGCCCAATGTCCTTCGATCGCTCGTAGTAATTTTTTTTATCTTTAAAGTTGTTAATCTCCAGTCCGACTCTGTTAATGAGACGCACTACCATTATCTCTATTTAAAATCATCTTCGTACTCGGTGAAAGGCTCACCGCACTAAGATAGCATCGAGCAAGTCATCGTTTGCAAAATCGGAACATAACTTCAATCATGCGAACCATAATCGTTAAACAAAATTCTCTAAGAAACCAACCACGAAAAGAGCGATCCAAATTATCATTAATCGAAGATAAAATTATTACTCTTGCATAGATCCCATCTCGTGTTGGCGGCAAAGGACGCGTGTACCTTGTACCTTTAACAAAGAGGTTGAAAAAAATTCCTACGAGTAATCTTTGAGATCTTTCCAAGAAAAATCTCCAACTCAGGTGGAACAGCACACGGAAAAGCTTTGCTGTCTCACATATACTCGAAGTAAACGAGGAATTTCTTAACAAGGATCTAGTCACCAAGAACCTCGATCGTAGACATCAAATTGCATTAGCAACATGCATACCTAATCTGAAGATCTAACCCACCACCAGTCTGCGACATCTGCAATCGTTAAATTATCGTCAAACACATCCCTTTAAATCGTGTTAAATAAAATTATTCTCGCGACAAGTACCTTTTGAAAAGGAACTTGAAGCGAAAATCTCTGTGATAAAAATCAAGATTCGAGCGTTCTCTCCCCTCTGGAAGATATATCGTTATTTAATACAATTTAACTAGTAAATCTCTCTCTCTCTCTCTCTTTCTCTGCATTTATCGCATTATCGTCGCTAATAACCAGAAAGGTTGATGCGACGTTGAAATTTATACAAAGAGAAAAGATTATAATTTTTGTAAAGTCGATTTCGACCTCGATACACTATAATTAATCAAAGTTTTTGTAGAATGAATCTCGATCGCAGCAAATAAATTACAACTATCGACGCGATTTCCTACATTGAAACGCTTGTAGTAGATAAAGTAGAGGTTGAAAGAAGCAAGCGGTCGAGAGTAAAAGGATCGCACCCACGCAGCGATTCATAGCAATATTTATAGGGCGATGGAGTTAAGCGACCGGGTTAAGCGCGATGAGACGTTTTAGTTAAACGAGCTGCCTGCAGCGAATCGACCGACTTTGTCTGCGATTATATTGCCATCTCGGTACCTGCAAGATACCTCGTTAGCTAAGCAAGATTAAATTGAAGAGAAAAAATTATAATTACGCTTTGTAAGCGCATCAATGCGTAAAGCTTGTTAAACAATGAAAAATTGTTCTCTCACTGTAACGTTTTTTCTAACTCGATAAAATAACTTTTATTACCAGACTGCGAATATTTATGCATTCTTGAAATATCTACAGGCTGTATACGATTTCGAGATTAATTTCGCACAAATTATAGTTTGTTGATCGATCGATGGCCGTTCAGATTGTATTTTTGGAGATGCCTTAGATTAATTTGTTAGACAATTTTTACGTATTACTCGAAAGATTAGATTACACATTAGATCGTAGATATTAGATAGATAGTAGCATTTCTAGAAAATTCAGCAACGTAAAAATGTACAAAATACAAGTGGTACGCAAAATTAAACGTTCATTCTAACAAGGTGAAGCAAATTGCTACTTAGTTCTCATTTATTCGTTATATTGATAAAAAGATGAATTGCGCAAACATTCTTACAATCGCTTATTATCGCCCTTAAATGTACTTTCTCATTTGTATCTATGCATTATAGTTTTAGTAATTAGGAAGTAGACTTATGGGAGATCGAAGAGTTAAAAATGCTGTAAGAACGATTTCTTAAATCTTCTGCAAAGAGTTTCGAAATATTTGAACGCTATTCAAATTTTCCCCGCAAAATTTTCTAATATTTACGGGCCGGAGTGTACGTGTTAGAAGCTTCGCTTTTGCTCGGCAAAGGGATAGAATATAAAGCTCGTTTGGTATTCGTCTCGTTGCGTCGACTCAATCATTGATGACAGTCAGACCACGTATCGTTAATAATCGAGCGTTTGTGGACGCACGGCTAACTCGCGCGAAACGCTCGGAACGGACCATCAGCTTGCACGATACGCTCGCGTAACACGCGTGTATCGCGCAATTAGGACAGTCACACGCGAATACTTAAACGACACACTGCCGAGTCGAAAACCAGGCCGTTGTTCCCTTCCACACACAGGAAGCAAAACGCGTCGCGTTAAATCGACGTCCGCCAACACGTCATCGTCTGCTCTTGGGGGATAATCGAACGTTCCAGAGACTTTGGACGAATCTCCTCGTTTTCTTGCTTTAACGTCATCGTATCGTTTACGACGATTTGTTCGAGAAGCTTTCAATTTAGGGGATCATAGAGGACTACGTTATTTCACATCAATCTGATCGTATTAGCTGCTCGTTATTTCGCTTCGACGTCACTGTATCGTCTATGACAATTTGTTCAAAAGTTTTCAATTTATCCGATTATAGAGGACAACGTCGTTTCGCTTCAATACGATCGTATTATTTACAACGGAGAAACTGAAAAACGTAACAGTATTCTTCTTAAATACGATTTTATCGCTTCCTTGTTATTTTACTTCGATTATGCGATTATCCATGACGATTAGTTCAAACACTTTTCAATCGACGAAATTACAATGGACAACTTATCTTATTTGTCTCGTAACTCTCGAAAAATTATTAGTTTTTATAAAGTTTTTTTTAGATTCTTATCAACGAAAAAAAAGAAAAAGGATTAACAACGATCTATTCGCGTTTCGTCGATGGTAGACAACGTTGTGAAACGGTAGTCAGAAAGATTGCGCGGTGTCTTGCTTACACATTATATTATAATACCATTCAGATGATATCTGTCTTACGTCATCACTTTAAAATGCTGTTTTTATAATATCTATCAAGTATCTCGCGGTGTACGGATAAGGATCCTCGTGTTGGTTAAAGTCTTCGTCAATTATTCTAGGTTTCTCGATTTTTAAGCTTTTAACGACGTAAATTGACAGACCAAATATAGCAGATGCTATAAATTTCACTTGTTAAATATCACCATACGTGCGTCAATTATTAATATTCGTGACGATCGCAGAGAAAAATAACACGATGAATACGTCTTTCTACGTTTTTTCATTTTAACGCCAATTTTTTATTGTTGCGACTAAAAAGAAATATTTTAACATGAAACAGAGGGAAGGTCTCTGAGGCTCAGAAAAATAGCCAAAGTTTTGTGAAAGCCAAAGGTAAAACTGTTAGGGAAGAATATTTCAATAGCTTTCGATATTTTGATATCGAAATAAGCAATATTTTTGAAATTATGAAAAGGATGAGAAAGGTTTATATAACTGCGCAATATAGTTACAAGCACGGATAGTTACAAGTTTATATAACTCCAAAAAGGAAAAAGAAAAATGGACAAGTTTGATAACCGGGGGCTAATAAAACCTGGCATAAGAAAATACTAAAAAAAAAAAAAAGAAAAAAAGCAGAAAATGTAACTTGTCGTGTTTTTCCCTATAGATTCCACTTACCTGTTACTAAATTTCGTTTCTTTATTTCCTACAAAAAGTCGAAAACACGCGTGTTCTGTATCCAACGCGAAAGATTTTGGAAATCTCGAGAATACAGGGATAATTATCTTGAAAATCGTCGGTTCTCGAATCTTTGTCGTTTAATCACGCTGTCATTAATCGAAATCATACTCCGTGGATTAAACTTCGTTCGCTTTGATTACAAATCGTTTAACTCGTTGGAACGAGAGAAAAGAACGAAGGGTGAAGAAATAATAGAAAGACCTCGGCCAGTTGTTCCAGTTCGTTTTCTTTTCTACCCGTTTCGAAATTTCTCAGGATATCTGATTGTAATGCTTAGCCTTTTGGAATGACGCACGGTGAACATGCTCAGTTGATTTTCAGATTATGTTAATTACGGTTAACGTACGATCGAGTAAGGTTGAAAGCTACTATTTGCCCGAGGTAAATGGAAGAAGAGAGACTGTTGATTCGTTGCAGTTTTGCATATTAGGTTCGTAAATATCTATTCGTCCGTGTTTGGAGAACGAAACTGCAGTTTGCCTTCGTTTATAGCATTTTAAAAAACAGTATGATAATCGAAGTGTGATTAACTAAAGCGTGAATGATCGTTTAGTGGAAACCAATTATAGATTGTTCGATTAGAAGAATAAAATGCAAGTTGTCCGTCTAACTTTGCCATTAGAAAAGTGATATTACGATTTCTTCTTTTTATTTGAGATATTTTACGAAAGGGTATAACGTTTAATTTAAAATTTTGCGCATTAAACAGATACGTACAGGGTATATCCGAATAACATGTACGAAGGGATCGTGACTGGTTCCTTGTGAAAAAATAAGAGGAAAATGTAGAATAAAATTTTCGTTTAAGGCTTCGTTTTCAAAGAAATAGAATCTGAACGTGCTCGGTTAAACAATTCGTTTAGTACGCGCGTATGATAAATTTTGAAATTTATTTTTCTCGGAAACAGAGCGTCTTGCGGAATAATTTTATTCCACATTTGCGATTTATTTCCACGCGTAGAATAACGTCGTGTCGATTATTTGTTGCCGTTCGAAGTTAGCCGTGTTCGAGTATTGCTGATAAATTTTCAAACTCGATTCCCTCGAAAACGAAACGTCGTAGGAAAAAACGTTATTCTATATCTTTTGATAAAGAATCGCTTCGTTCGCCTGCACGTACGCGTTATTCCGCCGCACTCTTCATAGAAATGAACATAAATGGAACAAAAATAAAATAAAAGATATAACATAAAACGAATAAGACGAATAAAACAGAAACGCGTAACGTAAAATCCAACTTTGAAAGCGTTTCTTCCTTTCTAACCACATTGCAACCTCAAAGAGATAAGAAAAATATCCAAGCTTCCTCTTTGACACGTTGTACTCGTCGTTTACTTTGCTTTTTCCTCGACTTCCTCTCGCGGGGGAACTGAAAAACACAGCCGCCGGATGTTCTAACGAAGAAATAACAGCATGAACGATCATGGCCACGAAATTAATCGACGAGAAATGCTACTTCGAGATTACACGGATCCACGGTAAATCATCTCTCCTTAATCGTTTCCTTTCTTCTTATCTACTACTTCCTTTCTTATCTAAGAATAGGCAAACAAAAAATGGACCAAGATTCTTTCATACGATACTTTGTTTCTGACAAAATGAAATATGAAAATGTAACGAGTACGCGTGTACCAGTGCAACTCTTAAGTAAACGTATTGAAATTTTCTTAAAACGAACCTTTAAACGGGACAGTTTTGTTCCACATCTTTTATTTATTTTCGCGTGTACAATAACTTTCTGCCGATTGTTTGCTCGTATCCAGCCGATACTTTCGATCTGTTTTATCGATGATAGAATCATCATGATCGATTACTGATTATTATCATGCTTATATAATAAATTTCATAATAAATATGATGGTGTAGCTGCTACTAAAATGTAGTCTATAGGCACTTTGTGGCCTGACTCGTTAACAAATAATGAACGAATATTATAAATATACATAGAGAAGCAGGAAAATGTTGAAACCTGCGTTAAAGACGTGGATGGAATAACAAGACGAAAAAGATTTCAAATCGGAGCACAACAGGAAACGTAATAAGCCTGATTATGGTCGAGTATGGTTCTACTATCAAGATTAAAGCAAATTAATTAAAGATCAGGGGGCGTGATGAGAAGCATGAAATTGTTGAATGATATTAAATCACTTTACATACATATACACCTATGTAGCTACTACGTAATATTATGTACCTAAGGTGCAGAAATATTTTTAGTTTCGTTTTTACGAGGTTTTTAAACGTCGGTTCCAGGGATTTTCATCGGGAATTATTAAAACTTATAATGCTTGAATCGAATAAAAACTTACGTAAATACACGTGTACCGATGGATAGAAGAACATGGAAAGATAAGCAGTACAAAATACATGATTTTAAAAATTTCGATTGCGATTGGTAATGGTGATAGATAAGTATGGTAAGATCTCCAATTATTTTCGTTAACGCGATAAGAAATTCTATCACAAAAATCTCTAACAACCGTATAACCAAGCAAATATTAAAAATCTTTCCTCTATTCGTTCACTATTCGTAGGAATTGATCTGACTCTCAGAGGACTAGGTAATTAGTTGGTAGATTTTATTTCTAAAGAACAGAGATGCCTGATTTTTCTCGAAACTATCTTACGACCAAATACGCTTGTCCGGTAGGGCCGTCCTTTCGAAAAAAGCAAACATCGATAACGATCGTTCTCAAATTTTCGATCGTAAGAACGAAATCGGACGAGGAATTGAAAAAGAATGGGAACGAATTTTCCGATTGCGAGTCAAGTTTTAGATCGATAAGGGGTTTCAGCGATTTCGTAAAAAGTCGTCGGTCCGGTCGTTCAAGCGTATATAGACGATCCAGAAGCGGATCTATACAGAATCTATAGAGGCTCGATCGAGGTCACGATCACTTTAACGGTAGTTTTCTAGGGGACAATTGCTTTTAACCGTGAAACCGTCCGTATCGAAAAGCTTGCACCACGCGATATCGCGTTATAATTACGTAAGTCCGATGCAATTCCGTCTTCTCGCCAATCGTGCTAACCGTTAAGCTTCTGAAAGGCTGAATCGAAACAATCGATTCGATTCTTCTCTATCGCGTTCCCTGATTTCTTTCCCTCTTTCTCTGTTTCTTCCTTTGGTTCACGCACACACCTCTGGCATTTTCTTCGCGAGATATCGAAAGGCGAGGCGTGGCGAATATTTTTGATGAAAAAATGGCGTAAATGTTGAGAAAGTCGGGGAACGGGTGAGATTGGAATTAGAAAATTGCTTGGTTGAAATAAAAATGAAACGCATTAAGAAGATACGACGCTAAGAATTTTAACATTAATTCGTACAATTTTTCGATCGTTCTATTTTGAATAAAAAACCACTGGATATTTAAAGAACGAAAGGTAATTTCTGCAATAAAAGGAAACGATGTTTTCTTGGAAAAAACAAACGTTTCGCGAACAATGTGAAACGAGTTGAAAGTTGGTTTTGAAAGGATCGGTAACACGTTCTAATGAGATCAAAATAACGAGGACTTAAAAGGAATAAAACGATAACCAGCTAAAGGAAGATCATGTTTGAAAATTTGTTAGAAACGTTACTTCGTAAAATATCGAAGATCCAGAGGTTGATTTTAGAACGAAGAATAAATCGATTCTGCGACTGTTGGCAGAAATCGAAAGTACCATTCTAATTTACTAATTCTCTGTACCGGACAATGAATCATAGTGACGTATACGTGATAATTTGCGTATTACCGTAATACAACGACAAGGTTAAGAGGTTCTTAAACGACCAAACAATTCTCTTCTATCCTGCTTGAGTAAACTTTTGAATAAGCTGCAACAAGATTTGCATACAACGAGCAAAGATACAAATCGATCGAATCACAAATCGATTCTTAAGTTTTATATTCGATTATCAGTACCTACTTTCGCCGAAAAACCGGTCTGACAAATTATTTGCCTAGAGAATTATCGTCTTTCAAGCATAATATTGGCGTTGGTCGTTTGTTACGGTTAACGTTTCTTTAATCCTCGAACGATTCTCGCTAATAATTTGACAGCTGATCAGGACGAAATTAGGCGGGCATCGATGTTAATTTGGGTCAAGTAAATCACGGATGCGAGAACTGTCGCGAAATCAACGCGAATTTCACTCAAGATAGACACGGTTATGGATATATTTAATATCCATATAATAACAATATCAAGAGAAGCATATACGAGGAGTGACATGATCGACGCGATCGGAACAGAGCTAAGAAAAAAGGTCTGGAGTAACTCGTAACTATCTGTCGAAGTTCGCTACTTTTTTTAAACATTATTTCGAAAGAAAATGTTCAACGAAACAATTTGTTTCACGATTTATTATTCTCCTGGTTTTAAATGTTTTTGATCAAAAGAAAAACATAACATCAATTTGGAATACATTACATCATACGGTAACGTTGACGAGTTATTTAAAATATTTACGTAGAGATGGTTATTGGAAATAAATTTCGCCCTGCTCTGTTCCAGGTTATTCGTTTCGGTCTTCTTCAATTAAATTTAATCAAACGGAAAACATAACATCAATTGGAACATATTGTTTATCATACATCGTTTATTTGGAAATTATTTCAAATAAATTTCGCCTTTTTCCGTTCTAGACTACTAGTTTAAAATATTTTTACTCGTAAATAGATAACGTAACATTCGTTCGACCGTGTTATCTATATGATTTGCTGTTTGAAATAATTCCCTAGAAATTATTCGTTCAAATAAGCGTCGCGCTCTTTCTAAAGAGCTTCGCAAGTAAAGCTGGGAAAATTGAAATCGAATATTCGATTGCAACGATATTTATTCTACTCACGAGAGAGAGACGAGTCATCCAACACGAGAAACGGTCAAAACCACTTGGAAGTAGCTCCATTCAATCGGCACCGTGGAACTTCACCCGCGGTGCCTCTCATTCCTTCCGTTTCCACGGCGAAGAAGCGCGCGAAGATCATTAACAGGCCGGCATTCCTGCTTCCAAACCTCTCTCTTCGCTTTCCTCTTTTTTCTCCTTTCACAGAAATTCCCCACGAGGAAAGAAACCGAACGATGAAAGAGGAATTACGAGATTGATCGAAGATGAGCACACGATCGAAGAAGGTGGGCGACGTCTTTAACCGGATACAGCACCCAGACGAAACTTTCTTCTCCTCCGATTATCTGTGCCAGGTAGCTGGCCTTCGAGACAACCTCGCCGATTTTTCTTTTTTCCTAACCGTTTCTTCCAATTCTCCTTCGAATTCTTCCAACTTTTTCCCCTCGCCTTCCAATACGTTCTTCCTCCGTTTCAAAACTCTGTGAAATTTCGCCAACTTGTAAAAACCAGGGTTTCGGCCGCAGCCCGCGAATTGTCCGCTCGTCTAAAAATTTTCTTCTCAAACGTTTAGTTTCTAATTTTCGTGTGCCAAAAATTGCAGAGTTCCAGATTTCTTTGAAGATTCTTTCGAGTTTTCCAGATTCGACAGATCTTTATTCTGCGAGGAAATTTCTAGAGATTTAGCTTCCAAGAATTCTAAATATCGGGACGGTATTGCAGCTTCGGAATTTTAGATTCCTCGGTTCGAATTTTATTTTCCGAATAATTCGACCGAAAATTTGATCCAAGTATCTCTCTCTTGCTCAAACTTTTGGTTCGATGTTTATTTCAGCGCAATGCTAGTAAAAATCTCGTTAAACTTGTAAAACGATAAGCTGTCAGGATTTTAGACTCTCGATTAGAACGTAATTCCAGGATCTTGGATCGCTATATTCGATGCAGAGCTTGACAACTCGAGAATCTTCGTGGTAATCTTCTCTCAAGAACAATTCGTCTTCGCCAAAAAGAATCGACGAAATTCCGCACAGTCGATCGCGCGATAGAAATTCACTTTCTTGGAAAAACTTTGGTCGATTTTACGAACAAAATAAATAATTTTTCCCTGCCCCGCCCCGAAAAAACTTCCAACCAATTCTCCAGAAAGCACGATTAAATACAACAAGATGCGAAACAACTGGAAATAAACCTGTTGCACAGTTTTTCGATGCTCCAAACTGTTTAGTCGAACACGATCAACACTCGAGACCTTGATACAAGGAATAAAAAATAAAAATAGCTTGAGCAGCGTTAACCGCAGGGTTGACGACGAGGGATGTTTAACGACACTGTGGCTGACGAGAAATTAGGAACGAAGCAGAGACACGCGTTTCACGATCGAAGTGCCGCGACTAACTGCCGACAGACGCCGGACGAAGACTTTGAATAGGGGCCGTTGGAGGGTCGTCGCGCGGGAACAGCGGGGAAACGAAAAGAGGGAGGGAACGATCGGTCGACTTACGTGGCTACGGGGTGGGAGATGCCTGCGGGACCCCATGGACATTGGCAACAGATGGGAACATACCCGCAGGGAACGTACGTCATATAGGGTGAGTCATTTCGACTTGGTGCTGTATAGATAGAGTTTCGGATAGACTAACGCAGCAATCGTCCGACCTTCTTCGTCTCTTCTTCGTCAGATATCGTAATTCTTAGGAGACGAATTTTCAAAGTTACGATATAAGAATTAATAGGTTTGATCGATCGAAAGATTTTCACGACGGATAAGCGTTATAAGAAATTACAAATTTATTTCATTATCGATATCATTATCGATGATGGAAATTTATCGATATAAGCGATTGGATTTTTTTTTAATATCAGCGATTATTATCGATGATCCGAATTTTATTCTGATTGCCGATAAGCATTATCGAGTGTAAAAAACGTATATAACGATTGACGATGGTCGAATACAGGCAGAAAAAATATTGTCGCCGATGTCGTAACCAAACAAATTTTTCGCTATCGATAATAAGTATCGGTGGCCAAAATGAAATTCGAGCGGTCGATAAATGTTTACTGGTAGCCAAAAAAACCGAAACAATTAAAAATTAAAATTTGTTGACATTTATCGATAACTAGCTTCCATTTCAATAAAAATTAACTCTTTTTCATTGACCTTATTCCCAAAAACGCTAAAAATACCTGTTACTTTGAATCTCTGCATGGCACACATTATTCGCGTAAGCGACCAAACACTCTCAAACGCAGGAATAACTTTTTTAAAATTCAAAACCAAACGACTCTATTTTCTCGTTCTCCCTGAGAAGTTAGAAGGAATTGGTTTATTATTTAAAGTGACGAAGCACATAATCGGCGCAGCTGACTAAATTGTCGAATATCGCGCGTTTTAACAATTCTTGCGCCACAGCCGGCTGAAAATCGATCGGCGTCGATGAACTGAACGAAATTTGTATATGTAGAGTAGGTTTTCTTATATACATTGGATCAGGTGCACACTGTTAAAACTAAGTTATATGATGTTTTAGTTATACTTTGTTTCAGCTTTGAAGTCAAGTTTAAGGCACCGAGTGAACCGTCCTACTTTAGTTTGTCCACTTATTTGTATTATTCAGACTATTAAACGGTATTTTAACGCGTAGTACATTGTGCCATTATAAAACGTTCTCTTACGTTTGCTCGAAATAGCAAGGAAAAGTATTAACTTTATACGACACAGTGTATCACAGAATTAATATCCCATAAATTGATATCTTCTTTTAAATACTCTAAAAAATTCGCAAAAGTACCGTAACGAACTCGACCACGATCTCAAGAGACGCGTCAAACTGGTTCTATTTTAATCTCGTAATAACAGCAGTTAAATAAATTCAACGGCTAATTCCGTCGCACTTCTAAATCTACTTGAGGCGCCTCATGAATTGCAGATTTCGCACAATTCCACCATAGAATCACGATTACGTAGGCACGTAATTAGTAAATAACCTGTTAAGGTTATAACAGGTGGGAAAGTTAAGATTCATCGATCGAAAAATCAGTCGGGTTTATTAAAATTTCACAAGCAGACACTCGTATAAAGAAGAGCGAAGAAGAGATTTTTCATAACTATAATCCTGCCACTGTTTCCCTGCTTATTAACTCGAGGGCGTAATAAGCGCACGCGAAATTAAACGTTACGCGTATACGCGTTACCGCGATAATTAGAGTCACCAGCTATCCAAACACTACGAAGACGAAGATGTACACATTAAGGGAAAATATACCACTATGAGATAATGTTTTGACGTAATAGACTTCGTTAACATTCGTCATTAATGGTAACAGATGTAATTAATTCCACTTAACGAAAGTTGAAAAATATTTGTACAGCTCATAGCGTTTTAACCGGAAGTAATATTTTAATATTCGTAAAAAGAGGACCGCTTTAATTTTTCCTTCCACCTTCTATTTACGATGAAAACAAAAAAATAAATAAAAATATTTTACGTGTATTATATCTGACAGATCGATCGTGAATTCTTGGATTAATTAATATCTGCAGCAGTCACTACGTGTAATCGACCACGTTTAATTTAAATTTATAATATCTTAATAATTAGAATTACGTCAAATTCTTTCCTTTCGTATCTTTACTCCTCCAAAGATTTCTATCAAACAAATTAGAAGAATATAGGAACGTTGTTCTTGATATTGTCATGTCGGCTGTTAAAGAAGTTATTATAATTTTCCATAACGTTAACCAGCCTAAAAGTATCTATACGCCGTATCAATAAAACGCGAATATTACGAATATGTATAAATTATCGTTAAATCGTAAAACATCGTAACATGTGTAAAGTAATGACTAAAGGATTATTTATCGTCCTCTTACGGAATCAACAGATTACACATATAGAAATTTAAAATACATCGAAATTAAATATGCAGTTCATCGTTGTATAAATTAAATACGTATTATCGCATACGTATTAATTCCCGTAATAACCACGATCTGACGAAAGCTGAGAGAGAAATACGGAGTAAGATTAGAAGTTGAGAGAGAAGCGGGGAAAAATGATAGAGAAGTTAAAGCGGAATATGAAAAAGTAAGGGTGGATGGAAAATGGATAGAATGGACTGATGGAGCAAAAGGAAGGTCGTCCGACGGACGATTCCAGGTTTTCGATAAAAAGGTGGAGCAGGAACAGCGTCGAACGTAAATGAAAGTAAAAGCACGGGCAAAATGATTTTCTGGAACGTTGTGCGAGTCTCGAAAAAGGGACAAAGACTTCTGAGCTTGCAGATCGAGCCAGAACGCGTGGAAAGTACGGCAGGGGATGATTCGGTGAAATAAAAATAAAAAACAAAAGTATAAACGGATGACGTCGTTATCGAGTTGCAGCTTATTTTCTGACGCTAGTTCCAATTGTTAGTTATAATGGTATTTAAAATCTGTTGTTTATGGAACGTCAGCTGACAGCGTCGAAGCTGTTCGTCAACGTGACAACCAAAATTGCCGACAAATTCGTGTAAGCTCGATAATCTACGATGTTATTCGAATTTCAGTTGCATTCAAGCTAGACCTGCACGCTTGCAGCAATTTCCCTGAAGGTAGATGAACGACTACCTACTGTTAGTCGGCAATAAACTGAAATAAATTTGTGTATTTTCGTTTGAAATGTATTTATTTATAATACGTAAGTCAAATCCTTTTTCGCGGCCTGTAAATTCGATAAATAAATAAGATACGTTGTTAATGCCCATAATCTGTCATTCTGTTGCTAACTACATAAGAGGAACGGCCTACGGATAAAAAGATTTTCACATCAAAAACAAACGGTAATGAATTATTACTATTCGCGTGGTGGATAATCGAGACGACACATTCATCCTTCGATTAATCGACGTCGATAAAGTACCGTTCGAGTGGCGATAGATAAACGCAAATAATTAATATTAATAACGCCAGTTTTCTTCGGATGTCGGCGAAAGCAGCGCCGATCGAAAGAATACAGACGGATCGAGATGAACAGTTAGAAGGAAATAGTAACGGGTGTTTGCCAGAAGGAATCCGCCAAATAAAATTTATCTCGTTTCGCGTTGCCGCGTTCAACGATCCTACGAATTCATTTTCTATTCCAGTGATTAGCATTTCTTCCTCTCTTTCTCCATTTCCTCCCTCTTTTTTTTATTTCGATCTGTCGAATAGCTGGCTTCCGTTCCAAGGAACGTATCTTTGCGTCCTTCGTAAACGTTTGTCATTCTCTTAGAACTTTTGCCATTTTTTCGCGATTGTAAAACTTTTTCTGTGCTTCTTTAAAATTGTATCGACAAAGGGCATCGCGATTAAACGTTTATAGGTACGAAAGTGATAATATCATCTTAGATTAGAATTGCGCAATTGCGGAAGCGATACTCGTTGTAAGAAAACAAATATCTTTTATAGAATCTTTATCGATGAGAAGTATTGCAACAAAACGTCTAGAATTACGAAAGTGGTCGTATTTTCTTAGAATTAGCACCGTTTTTTAAAATTCATCAATATGGAAGGTTTAGAGCTGCGAAAGTGTTTACGATGCGATGGAATTTTCATTGTGGTGTTGATCGTGCGATCCGGCGAGGATTCAGACGAGCCAAGTGCACACGATCGAATGGTTAAGCGAATGGTGTATCGATGACGACGACGAGTCGAAATTAAGAAAAAGTAAGATCCAAGTAACTGCGTTATAATTATATGATCGACAAATATAGTAAATAGGAAAGATAAAATATTCAAAGATGCATAGAACGCATATCATACGCGAAAATATGAAACGATAAAATATAAAATATTAAAAGTATAGTAAAGTATAGTTATCGTGATGTTCAATGGGTAAAATAAATCTCTGTTTAGGTTGCATTTTTGTAGATGGGATCAGAAAGATCCGAGTTTGCGTAAATATCCGCGATCTAGTAATTATAATCTCTTCGTTCAGCATCGATTCGGAAATATTTGGTTCGCGTGCAAAGCGAGAGGGAAAACGTTGTTCCCGGATGTGTCTACCTTGCATCGAAACTGCCTTGAGCCAGTATCGACGTTGGTGCACGACAAATATTGACCAACGGAGCAGATAGCTGCGCGATTTTTCCGCCAGAAGCTATATTTCGCCGGTTTCTTTGCTTAACGGAACGGTCCTGCGGTACACGCGACGCTAGAAGCCCTGTTGCATGACTCGTTGTTATTCTAACCCTGTTCGTTCAGTTATAAATGTATCCTGGACAACCAAAGTGCAGTTAGATTGATTCCGTAGAGTTTGAGCACAGGATTTCGATCGTTTCGGCTTTCTATATCGCTGTTTGACGATTAAGAATGGAAACTCCTAACAGATATCGAAGACTTCCTCGTCGACTTTCGATCGTCGTAACTTCACAATAAATACCAGAAATCGTTCCATCGTGTTAGAAATCATGAAAAAGTACGCTCCCGTCTGAAACCAACGATAGATGAAAATTGGAACGAAAGACGCGTTCCGGTCGTAATTTCGAAAATCGGAGCAGGACATCCTGAAAGCGGTCGTCTTTGCCTCGGAGATACTTTTTCACCTTATAATATCTTCTCTTTTTTCTTCGAATCTTCCAACAATTCCTCCGTCGTCGAAGAAACGGCCCGTAAAAAGAATTCGAGGAGAACAGAACAGTTGGTTTCGCGGAAGATAACGATCCTATTACTCCGCGTATTACATCCGTTTCTTCCGATGATCTTAGAAGCCTCTTTCGCGGCTCAATGGATCGTTATGCGCTCGGTTTTCGCGTGAATCGGCCTTTCTCGGAACACTTTCGAGCCGCAGACGCTTGCCAGCCGTGCCGCCGTTACGTCGTGCACCATAAAACTCGAATCTGCCGCGCTTTTTATCCGACAGAGACTTTCGAAACAGGAAGCGTTTCGCCGGCATAAGAGATCGCGGAATATTAAAAATTCGTATAACGAGTCGCGGACTCGGTCTGTTTCGTCTGCAACAACTATACCGGCTAAACGATTCGCGACTTCGCATGCACGCCACTCGTATTTTTTCTTTATTTCCCGAAACGCTCCTACATTATGCAAATGGTTTCACAAGTATAACGTTTTACCGAACGATATGCTTTTTTCGCGTAGACACGGAATGCTTGATGTCGTGGTCGATAAGAGAAGACTGCAAGATATTAACATTTTGAAAAGAAACAGGATCCTATTTGCTATTTTTAGTTCGCTTCGAACTTAAAGGTTGTAAACTTGCTTCTCTGTAAGATTTTCAAATTTTTGGTACTCTATGCGTTATATAACGTTGAAGAATAGCGGAAATTGGCGTTCGAGAAAGAGAGTCGTCTTTTATATTTTTCTCTAGCTTGGAATTTAATAAAGAAACGTTAAGCGATGATTATCGATAAGCGAGTGGTTGAAGAATAATGGAATATAGTCAACTTTGATCTTGTTACTTCGGTTAAAATTTAATGGGTGAAATTTTGATATTTTTTATCGTGCTATTTGTTACGTACGACGTACGTCGAGGAACGACAGAAAGTGGAAATCACGTTTGGTATTTTTCTCGTGACATTGAAAGAACGTAAAAAATATCATTTTGAAGAGAAGAACAAGGTACTTGATTTAAAATCCAAAAATCAGGGACTACTTAATAATACGAATCAAAATTATAAGATAAATTACAAAGCGCCTTCCGGCCAAAGAAACTCTGTAGATAACACAAATGACTTTGTAACTATTCTACAGAAATACGTACATAAAAGAATGGAATATAAAAAGGTATTAGATATTCAGCTTGATAAGAGGCAGAATCTCAGAAAGAAGCAGCATCACCTCGGCTACCTCTTCGCTCATTTAGAATGTGGAAAGGGAATATTGCACGCCCTGGAAAACCCGCTGGTATCTCATGACGAATGTAGGAATAAATATGCCAGTGAAGATCCTCGGATTTATATTTAAATTCCACATTAAATCGTTGGGAAACGGTCGAGTAATATTCTTTACATGTTGCAAAGAATATTCTTCGTAAATAAGTTTTCATGCCAACTTATTACAATAAGATCAACATAATTTATTCGTTCCTATTATACTGAAAAAACTAGGGACAGTTTAATCACGAAAAACGTATATATACTTTCACTTCCTAAAACGAGTTATTACGCTTATCGATAGTTATTCGAGGGAAAGAAGGACGAAAACAGGACGATTAATATATCTCGCTTATCGTCGTGAATTATCTTGCATCGAGTCCCGTGTTACAATACACGCTTTCGAAAAAAAAAGCGGATACATTCTGGTTACATTAATTAATTGATCAACTAATTATCATAATTATTTAACGAACGTCTTAACGTAATTTGATACGGGAGAAAAAGCAAAATGTACCAGTACGAATATAAAAGTATTCGATTAACCAATTTACGTGGAGAAAATCGTCCATGACTGGTTTGTACAATGATCTATTGAAAGAAATTATGGGATCGGCCAGGAAACAAGGTTGATTAGCTTCGTTAGATCTACGTATCTGCAATTTAATGAGCGATTCGATCTTCCGATAGATTTCAAATGGATTTCTCTTCTAGAATTCGAATCGATGATTTCGTTGCTCAAGGTCGTGTTTCCCTCCACTATTAACCAGCGTAGAATTTCCTTTTCCCTTTTACTCGGTCCACCCTGTTAGTTACCCCGCTGTGTCCTTTAAATCAGTTTCGATCCAACGGTATCTTCCTATCGTTGCGCGATTTATCAAATCGAGGAAAGATACGAACAAGTCGTTATTAATACGCATAATCTCTCACTCGAATTTTGTTTTCTCGAAACATTAAAAGATCTCTTTGTTTGTTAGTGTAAAAGTAAAGTTGGAATATAAAAATTCGAAGACTCTAACATAATTAACGATTATGTAACGATCTCGATTGCTTTCTAAAAAATTAACGTCAACAATAATTGTCAACATTCTTTGAACCATTTTTGACTCGATCGTATTTTTTTATCGTTGATAAATTTTCCCAATTTAGGAGACGCGTGAGAAAACCGCTACTGATAATACTATAACTTCTCATCTCGATTCTATCTTACGGATTTTCTTAAAACCGCTTCAACCGTTTCAACCGCACGACGCAAACGTCAGAAACGAACGAAAAATGAAGGAAATTGGCTCATTGAAAAAAAAAATTGGTCCGCGAACGAATCGCTGGAGAACAGACGGGACCACGATGGCAGAGATGGAAGACTGCAGAAAATTTGTGTCAATGCCGATGGCTAGAGCAAAGAAAATTAAGGCCACGAAAGGAGGCACACGTCAGCTGTCGCGCAAAACGCGAGTAACACTTTTGGAACAGATGGTAACGCTGTACGAACGGTACAGTATGCGAATAGCGTACCACGATCCCTCGTACTTTGGCTAGCCTAGGTCTGGGTTAGGCCTAACAGGTCTTGGAAGTAGGCTGATCGTTAGGTCTAGGCCACGTTCAGTTCAAGACTGGATCACTTTGGATTACGTCTGGTTTGGCCGGGTTAAACGGCTGAATTACGATTTAGCCTAACTAGAATTGGGTCTGTGTCGAGTCTAGCTTCTGCCTAGCTTCTGACTTGAATCTAGATCTCCATTAGTCGAATCTAAGTTTAGTTCTTCCGAGAATCGATCTTCCTCCCATTTGTTTCAATGAAGTTTACACGTCCGGCAATTAAGACGAGGAAACTATATCGCGTTAACGCTAGAAATTCCGTAATTTGCACTTTTTGCTATTCTTCGTGGCTCTAGTATAGTATCCGGGTTGAAAAATATTCGACTCGTTCGTTGTCGAAAATTGATAAAATGTTGCGTCAAGTGTACAAATTTACAACAAGGAAAACAGCCGAGCAAATTCAAATTTTCAATATATGGTAGTCAAACGGATGAGTTTGATTAAATTTTCTATTTAACGCGTAATTTAAAAAAGAAATTATTTCTACGCCCTCTGCTTCCTTCGTGGATACGATAGGGTTGGATTTAAGGGTTGGGTTTTAAAGACTACGAGTCACGAAACGGTTGGGCCAATAGTAATTGATAAATTATTTTTTTATCTTTCGTCCTTCTATGCGTTCGTGGACAAAATTGCATTAAATAATTGCGTTTTATTATTTGCAACGACGTTCGGATTCATCGAAAGCGAGCAAATAATTTTAACCATTTGAGCCATTGAAATATTCCAAACGAAACTTTTCGTTCTTCGAAAACAGGACACGGTTTTCGCTGGTCGCCATTGCAAATCGTAATCGTTTCAACGGATTTCCTTGGTAGCCACTCTACAGAACATCACAGGGTTGCAGCAAATAATTTCAACAAATCAAAATTAATTTCAACAAACATCGCCAGTCGTGTTTCGCGATTATGGCGACACAGGAAAATCGCAACGATGCGGCACTGTTATTGGTAAAACCGGAGATTGCAAAGTATTTCGCGAACGTATGTACACTGTTGTTCGTAAGTATGTGGACACTTTAGAGTTTGCTTCGTTTCAATTCTGTGCTTCGCGTATAAAAATGAGAAATATCATTTATTACATAAGATCATTTATTATGATTTAATCATAAATATCATTTATTACGTAAAATTAAGTAGCTTAACATAAATCCAACTTGAAACGTCGTAGCCACTTTTAATTCGATAACGTTGAAAACAGAGCAACTACTTAATATTTCGAAAAATATATCATAGGTCAAATATAGTAATATATTTATATCGAATCTATAAATTTTTTTTATAATTTTGATAAAATAATCTCAAGATAACTAATATGATATAATATAATAAATGATTTTTAGGATAATTTTCTAAACAGACAAGTGGACACATAATAATTTTCACCTTAACGTTAATGTTGGGTGAAGACTTGGCTGAGAGCTTGGCTGTGAACTTAAGTGGATATACACTCTACTACTATATATATAAATAAATAAACAATATGTAAATAACAAATAGATAAGCGTTAATATATAATAAGACACCTGAACGATAATGTACACAGGCGTTGGTACGATCCATCGTGGGATTATGTCATCGATAACGATATTCGAGTAACCGCCGCCAATTATTCGCCATCCGGCTGATGTTGCGCGATGCACGCTTTAAGAAAAGATGATAATACATGCCTGGAATATATTATTTAGCCCGTAACGATTTGTCCTCGTTGTATACGTATACGTTTGATAAATGTCGCTTCCTGGATGGATCCACGGTAGTAACGGTACAAGGAAACTAAAGAGTCCCTATCGTCTCTTCTTCTTACGAAGTCTCCGGTCAACTGCAAGTTTATAAATCGTTTTGTCCCGTGGTTTAACAACAGTGTTTTTTAACAACAGTGTTTGCAACTTTTATGTTGTCTTCTTAACTTTAACGGAAGTGTCCATGATTCTGTACTCTATACACGTTGTTTACTATTTTATACTACACTTTTGATGATTCACGAATAGATTGCTTTTATCACGATCGCTGAATAAACAAGCGAGCTTGATGTTCGTCGATTTTATCATGATTTCTGACAAATCTTGTGCGACAAAACCTTCTCGTTGCTCCGAAACGAACACCGTGCCAGTATCTCGTGGAAAATTCATCGTTTATACGCGTCACGTTTTTGTTAAATTACTCGCTTCATCTATAGTAGAAGCTTCTCGATGGCTGAAAGCAACAAAGAACGAGGAAAAGTAGGACCACCATGTCGTTTCACGAGTTTCTCTCTATAAATAACGATCCGAAAAGAGGACGAGGGTGCATCAATCGAGCCAAACTGTTATCTAACGCCACAGAGGGACTCGTCCCGCTAATCCAGCAGATTAAACACGGCCTAATCGTCTTCCTACGTTCATTTTCATCCTGTCATCGTCGTAGAAATGTCACGCGATCCATCCTGTCGCGAAACAACGTAATTACGTTTACCTTTCGTTCTTTCTGAACGCAATCATTCCTCTTCTAATGGCTATCGCGATTCCTCTGTCGTAAGACACGAATTACGCAAAAATATAGATTCGTATAAATCACTGAGGACTTTGATGATTCGCCATACGAATACGCTCACTGTCGGTATAATCTTCGACGCTGTTTTACGTCCAAAGCTACGAAAAGGTGTAGCGTCATCGTTATGGGCAACCGTCGATTTTAGACAAATTCGAATTATCCGACCTCCTCCCCCTACCAGTATAAATATACGGACGCGATCGCGGGAGAGGCAGTAATATACCGAGTGACACGTGTTAGCGAGCAATATGTTGGAGTCGAGTTTTCCGCGAGCGAACATATTCTATCGGTGCGAATGCAGTAAACGAGCGTCTTACGACGGTTTGTACTTTGTTTATTTATTTATTTGTTTAATTTATTCGAAATATATTTGACGGGTTGCGACAGCAACCTTTCGCTCTCGTAATTTCACATTGTCTATCCTCGACCAATCCTCCGCAAAGGTTTCTAACGAAAAGCATCAGAGTTGGCAAGAAATCGAAAAATTGTATTGGCATTGTATCGCTTTGAGACAAAGATACTCTTCTTTCTTTACAATCTCGGATAATTATCGTTTAATTTGTATCCACACTGTCGTATCGCTTTGAGATAGATTAAGATACTGTCCTCTCTCCAAAATCGCGATTAATTGTCCATAAGATATGCTTCGATAATTCTTTAACCGTAGAACGTGGTATCAACTAAAGTTTCGTCACGATCAATCAGAGAAATTCAGATAAATAAAGTTCTACCGTATTATTCGACTCTTTCCGATGTATGAAATCTTTCGGTCTGCCTTTTATAATCGATCTAGCCGATATATACCTTGGAAACGTCATTCTGTCCCAGTTCCCAGGCATCGAGGAGCATAGAGTTCGTTTTCACGATGATTCTCGTGCACGTTTTCTGAGGATCGAGTTCCGTCGGTCTCTATATACATATATGTATGCACTTCCGTAAGCTGCCATTCCAACGCAAATTTATTCCACAGAGTTTCTGCGTTCTAGTATCGTCACCACTAGCTTCAATTCTTTCGCTTCCGGTTGGTATTTTGGCAAAAGCACGTAACTGATTTAGCGAGATATTATTACCTATGACTTCTATTATATCAAATATTTTATTATTATAAATTTGTATATCGACATAACGTAAAATAATATTACGCGCTATTGTATCGTATCACGGACATCTTGCAATAATTAATATTTAATGATAAATTTATACAGTATATCCGTTTCAAGAGCATACACGCGATTGTTTCTTCGAGTATCAAAAATACGGAAAAATGTTGCTGACAAGTGTCGTATGGTATCAAAGGGGACGTAATATCGTGTAATTAATCTTTTTGTAGTTGTTCCAGTAGAGATATATCTCATACGAAGATGTTAACGCAAGACATTTCAAGAGCATTCACGCGGTTGTTTCTCCGAGTATCAAAAATACGGAAAAATGTTGCCGACAAGTGTCGTATGGTATCAAAGAGGACGTAATATCGTGTAATTAATCTTTTTGTAGTTGTTCGAGTAGAGATATATCTTATACGAAGATGCTAACGCAAAACATAAAGATATTGACTACTTATTTACGTCGATATAATTTAGAAGATACTTTAACGTATGGAAGACAAGGAAAGACGCGAGACGGTATTATTGCGTTTACGTTGTCTTTGCGTTTCATACGTTAAATTTACGTTAAATTAAAGTTAAAATATCTTCTAAACTAATGATTTTTCGATATAAATAGGTTAATACTTTTTTGTAGAGTCGGCTTTCGCCTATTGCGAACTTATCCTATTTATTTTATTTATTATCGGTGAACACAGATATTTTTCTTCTATTTTACTCCTACATCTTCATCGTCCTTGGATCTGTTCGTTGGGAACAACGCGATAACGTTAATATCGTATTAGCTCACAGGCTCGCAAAAGTATTTATTCGCACACTTGCAAACACTTCCAAACATTTTCAGATTCCATTAGCACTGTTATCAGATGGATTTTTAAGGATTTCTAAGCTTCGTATCGTAGCTATTCCAATTCTTTCAGCGTAAATACCATTTCTTCGCAATGTCTTTACTGTATACTTAATGCTTTCCAATTCTAAGGTTAATACAATAATTGTCTTAAAACGTTTGAACGGTGGTGATGCCGAATCTTTTTGAAACGATCGGTACGGTTCAATGTCTTTGAAACACAGACAACGATTTTTTCTGCATTAACGAACGATTACTATCTCGCGTGATGGATCGAGTCGCGGGTTTGGAGATGCGAAATATTAATTCAGACGGTTGTAATTTTCACCCGAATAAAGCGAGACTTTCGCTTATTACGCTCTCATTTTTACGTCGCCGTTGTTTAGCATTTCAGAATAGCGTGATTTGAATTAATTGAACTTCCGCGGTTATACAGCCGGCTACGTAATCGCGTCTCCCCGAGCCGAGGATACGTTCTTGCTTGGAAATACGATGGATCCCTAGATAGGATCTCGTTTCGTCCATATACATATCGGGAATTTCGATCGGTTACGAGGTTCCTTTCTTTGGACTTCTGCTGAAAAATGCCATTCGACTCCGATTGTATTAACGAGAATGGACTAAGAATTCCGTAACGATTACTTAATGATTCTATCGAATTAGAAATTCTCTTTATAGGATTTCATAATTCTCTAGACTTTTTAACCTATTAACTAGATCGTTCCATTGGACGTAACAAATTTCTTTGATACTTCGGATCGCAAAGTACGTATCATGCTAATGAAAAAGCAGTCTTGCGATAGAGTAACTAGAAATCAAAAGCAATGGAAAGCACGCGAATTTAGAAAATTCGCAAAACATTAAAAAGCGTCGTAGCATTTATGACAGAGAGCGTAGATTCATCGATTTCCACGCTCGTCTAATTTGAATTCACTAAAATTTTATTTATAGAAACATCGTTCTATCTCTTAATATCCTATATATATGTATTCTTCGAAATTCTCAAGTTATTAAATCAACAGAGTTCAACGGCGTTCTTTTATACGTCTCTCGTCTTCAATCGTGGAAAGAGATAGAAGAAACTTGTTCGCGAAATCGCGTAGAAACAGCCAAGTGTCTCGCCCTTAATCTCCAACTTCGCGAATTATCGCAGATACAATACCACTTTTACCGTTATCTCGAATCTTACTCCGCAGTTCGAAGCGATTTAAAAATGCTCGTCGGTTACGTGAATCGCGAGGAAATTCTTATCCGAAGATGCGATCGAAACCCGAACGTTAAAACTCTATTTTACGATCTAACGCGGTAACTGCCTACAATTCGGCTCTAATTATCGATTTTTCCCCAAATTTCCGACGATCGTCCTTTTTTCAGACACACTCGCTATTCCGATCTTATACCATAACTTGTACTAAACGAAGTTTTTGCTTCTTTTATGGAGGTAGCTTTATAACTAAATAAATATTATTCATAGTAAAAGGCCATCTTTTATAGCGATACTTAAGCTATTAAAAATCTCAATTTGTTGGATGAATTTTTTTTAAACGCTGCAAGCCAAAAGGTTTCGAAAATTATTTTCATCGCTTTTACGAATTTCCGATCGTTTTATAATTGGTTTTACGATTACCATCGTTTCTTCGTGTGAACTCATAACGCTAAAAGGAGTACGCTATCCCATGTGTAGAGTAACATTACGTTACGTAATATTACATAATATTAACATTAGCGAAAGACAATTATTTTTAAGTGGAATAATTTTCAAATCTTCGCGTTTCTATCTTTTCTTACTAATTTTTCGAAAGAAAGCGCGGATCGGTGGGAAATGGAAAAAAATTCACAGTTACTTTTGCATGAAATAATTTACAAATCTTGGCGCCTTTTCGATTTCTTGGGAAATTTTTAAAAGCACGTAGATACGCGATCGATGGAAAGTTTGCGCAAATTTCATTGTTATTTTTCAATGACATCATTTTCAAAACCTCCGCGCTTTTCTCTTCTTTTCTCGGGAAATTCTCAAAAAGCAACACGTAATCGATGGAAAATTTCATCTCTTGAAAAATTTTCGGAAGAAAGTAGGTACATGGTCGGTGGAAAGTTGAGAAAAATTCACGGTTCAGAAGACAAACTATATAGATACACGGTTTTCATTAGCCTACTTGATTCTGACAGGCCTGGATCGAACGCCGATCCGGTAGACCTCGATTGGATCTCTTACTTTGCTTGCCATGATGCACGTTAATGGGCGACAATGTAGTATAATCGACTACTCCGTGTTCATTACGCGTTACGATACTATAGAAACGCGAACGAAAGCGCGAGATTCTTTCATCGGAACCGCCATTTTCCTCCGTTCCGTGTGCCTTGAAACGGAACAAAAATCGAATTTATTTTTACAACTCGGCTACTTCAACAAGTACTTAACCGGCTTAATCAGTGGACTGATTTGTTTGCGTAACGAATAGGATGTTTATATAAATTGATATTTTTATCGAGTAAATGAATGGAAGTTGAGTTTGTTCTAGCTGCCAAATCAATCGTTAAATTGGATACTTTGCGGCACAACGCGTTAAGAACTAGTCCACGCTAACTGCTATATCAGAAATGAACAGTTAAGAAACGATCTGAAAATCCGAACCGTTATTGAATAAGTAGAAAAATTCACCGCAAGATACGGCAAGGAAATGTCAAATTACGTACAAGCAGTGGCAAACGAGCTAGTAAAAAACCTTAAATGCCACAGATATAGCGAGACGATTCAGACGCGGAAAACATCCAATCGACGACACACACGTCGCTCTAAAATAAAAGAAAGATAAGAAACTAAACTACGAGGAACACGGTAGCACTCGCTGGATCGTTAATTCAGAGGACTACCATCGTTTTATCCGCCAAACAAATTAAAAGATACGCGAAATTCCCGGATGGCAGATTATAAAAAGAAAGGAAAACAGTTGGTTCTTTTATAAGTAGTCATGAATTTATTGCCTCGTAAGCAAAGAAAAATATTTTGGATGAATTGCGAGAGATCGTCGATCGTCAACGAATACATTAAATTACTCGAATCGAATAATCACTCGCGAAATTTCTTCTTCTCTCATAGGCATAGACACGTTGTTTTAGTCGATTTATGGAAAATTAACAAGCTACGAAATCGTTATAATTCAAACTGTTTTGATTTTTACGCGCAATTTAAGACAGCTTGTAGTAAAGCGAAGCACAGAAGAAAAAGAAAAAGGATGAGAAAAATATCAAGCCGTATAAAAAATAAACGATGCCCGATCGGTATGCTCTCCGTCGTACACTTAGGGTCATTGTGCAAGCCTCCGATTCTTCCACTTGCCTGCTCTCCTCTTGCTTTCTTTCTTCGTTCGTCGTGCACGATCCATGAACCGTGATACGAGATGCGTTTCAGCTTCTCGAGCGTGCACGCCGGAACGTGCGGTCGATCAGAAATTGGTTCACTTTCGTTGCAACCGGAGGAGCCTTCTCCCGACTCGTTCGAACCGATTCAGAGCGTGCTACGTGGCCGGACACTTTCCCGTAACGACTAGAACCGCCATTTTTGGTAAACCGCTGGTGATCGTCTCCAACCGGTTCGGATAATTACATCGGATGCAGTCAACCTCGATATGTATTCTTCGTTACAGGTCTATTTATCTCGACGAAATTTTAATCCGCAGACTTATAAGCCAGATTTATTCTTTGTTTACCTTGTGATACATATTAATAGAATAGATCCTTGTTGCGATACTTGTCGGTAGAATATGTATTCGCTTAACGCGAGATACGTAGTTTACTCTTTTGAAAAATACCCAAGTATTTTAAGCGTTAGATCGAACTGCTCGTAACGGGATTTCGCACACTCGCAGATATCAGAAAAGCTACGAAATTACTAAAACTTTCCGACTTGAAAAATGATCTGTCTTGTATACGGAAGGATGTAGTAGGCTCAACAGCGATTCAATAAGTCGCGAGATTCGAAGAAACTCGCTAATACGACATTGATTTAGCAAGAAGCTGAATCTATTTATACTTTTATCCGAACGTTTGTTCTATCGTTTATTTATTTTCCACCATTGGATATTTTGTATTATATCGATGAAATCTTAAATCTTTCCTTCTCAATTAATTCAAGCAGCGATCAATGATACTGATTCTTATAAATATCGAGAGAATATAACGATATTAAATCCTCTAAAAATTCTACTAGGAATTTTTCTCTTGAAAGACGATCAATTTTAGTATCACAGTGTTCGCCGATCCGATAAATCGCAAGATCGAAGGAAACCGCGTTAGTGGAAGCGATGTATATCGATCTTATAAATATCCAAAATATAGCGATATAAAATTTTCTGAAAATTCTATCGAGAACTTCTCACTTGAGAAACGATCGACCTTATCGACGCCAGTACCTGTTGATCCGATAAATCGTAGGATTCGAAGAAACCGAGTTGATAGATGCTGGATTCGTATACGGGCCGAGAACCCGAATGGCTTCGTGCAATGGCTTCCGGTCGACTTTGAACGCGGCCACGCATAAATCTCCGAACCGCGTGATCTCAGCCGTGTATCGGTCCGTTTAGCAGCACAAAAACAGACGTCAACGTCGAATTTACATATTATCTTAGACTTGGCGTCCCTATAAATAATAAACGAGTCACGAACCAAGCGTGAAACAGAATTAACGACTCGCGATTGTTCCATGATTCACGGCGATTGCCAATCGAACGAGCCACGGAATCACGGAACCATTTCTCTCGTGAATTTACACGATCTTAGATCGAAAATAGTGGCGTAACGATAGCGTGTAATTGTTACTGGGACTTGGAAAAAATCTGATCGAGCGACGAGTATGAAGCTTCGTCTGGTACGGTTTTCTATTTGGATGCAAGGCGCGTATCGTTCGGAAACTTTCTTCCGTCAGTGACAAAGGCTCGAGGTATTTGTAACGCGATAATATTTCTCAAAAGTAAAATAAGCCGAGACTCGAAAGTCGTACTTTTCACGCACGTCTGAGATTCTCCCGCGAGAGATTTCTTGGTTGTCCGTACTTTCTACTAATTCCCTTTCCAAATTCAATTCTAATTCAATTATAGACATAGCAGCAGATTCACGTTGTAAAATATCGCATTTTGGACATCGAAATTACCGACACGGCGCGTTTCACGTTACTTTTATCCGAAGGCGGTACAGGCGGGGGACGAGTTTCTCTCGAAAAAGAATTCTTCTAACCATTTTATACGACGCGTTAGTCGTTTAACAGCTTTGTAAGAACGGTTTTTGTAGATAGTAAAGAAGTCATTTTTTGCAACGGTTTATTACAGGGATTACGCGTTAGAACTTTCGCTATAAATAATATACTATGGATGACGAATCGTCGAAATTTCAAAGAAATCGTAAGAGAGTCGATCCACGTACAGATCCATGTACAGATACCTTAACGAGCTTAAATGACTCGGTACTAGCTCTCATATAGGGTGATACGATTATCTCGTTAGCTCTGTTGTGGTCTTGGGAGACGCCGATGTCTCGTGAGCAATCCGAATGGTTCGATCGAGTAAAGTTAAGAAACGAGGGACCGTTGTAAAAGTTCTGAGAATTTGTGGATTTTCTTAAAAAAATCTCCCAACGACCTGAAATTTAAATGGAAGTCGAGAAGAGAATCCGTCGAAATAAGCAGAATGCGTGCTTAAATTTTCCTTTCCTCTTTCCTACGAATCGATATGTTTAATTTTTAATTTAGAAAATATCAAAGCTATAATTTATATTCTCGATAGTAAGAATTAGTAGATTTGTTAGAACGATGGATTTAAAACGAGGGCAGCTTATGTCGTAATTATTACGTCGAAACGAAGTTAATGCTTGCTAATCGATTATCCCGTTAGAGGGAAAGTGTAAATAATTCTACGTGTTTTTCGCGAATCCTAGTTATATGTCTCGATTTATTCTTTTCGAAGGTTGCAATTATGCTGAAAATTCCTTCGTTATAAATCTTCTACATATTATAACGAAACGATTAATAAACGAATCCTGAACGAAGTTGATAAAAATTGTTGTTCGATTTTACCAATTAGAGTCGCCATTACCGTCATTTAACCAGGATTGATCATTAAACAATTACAAGCAAGAGATTCCAACGACACGCGATCTTTCGCTGGACAAAATTAAGGCCGAGGACCGGAACAATTAGATTTTCGTTTTAAACTCTTAGATCGAAGAGTACATATGTATTGCGCAAAGCGAAAGTCGCTTCTTTTCAAGCTCCATCGTGTGCCATCGTCTTTACGTAAATTACCACGTTAATTTCGTTCAACGATGTAAAAAGACGAGAGTGCTCTTGTAGAAAGAGGAGAACGAGCATCGTTCGTTTCTTCCTCGGCTAAACTCGCTTTCACAGTGAAAGATGAAACATTTTTCAAAGGAAGACTCGTCGTTTTCCTTTGACAGCGGTAAATTCTTTGTGTGAGAGTCAGACGATCGATAATTGTTCTCACATGTACGTTAAATGTTGAGTCACCGTTTCCAGATATTTCGAGCTGTAGAATATTGGCGAGTTTCGAAGGCAGATTAGATAGTACGAACGCTGGAGAACGCTCGCCTGTATTTGCATTATTATAATCTCCGGCGCATTTGCATATTCTGGTAACATCTGCAGGATGTTTCACAATTATGGGAGAATATATCGCAAACTGAAATTCTTCCTACATAACGCGTGGACTTTTTCTAAATAAATATGAAAGTCGTTTTATAGACGTAGACACGGAAAATGTATCTACGCGTTAAAAATCATTTTTCAGCTGAAAATTATCTTTCGATAAGCGTAAAGAATACTACATCGAGTCTGTACGCTTGTATCTTGTGGATATTTTTACGAATATCGAACGAGATCGTATCGAAAAATATTTTTAAACGCGTCTGTAAATATACGTAATACGATAATTGTATCTTTATACGCATTTTTCGACATGCTCAAATTTTAAGATCTTCAACGACGAATTTATTTAGATCAAGAGAAAGATAATTGCTTTATTTTCCAATTTAAAATGTATCGACGGATATATAGTCGGGTTCAGAACGAGTCAGAGATCGCGTAGCAGAATGTGTGGTCATTATATGAATTTTGAAATGGAAATTTTAAGAAATTAAGGCACAGGTTCGATAAAACGCTCGTTTCGAAATTTCTAGAACGCGCTTTTCAATTTAATGAATAAAATATTCTTTCAGAATTTGGGCCTCTGCGTTTCAAACGTCCTCTAGAATCTTCCACTATATCGGTCGAATAAAAAGTTATTACAGAAACTTTCTTGCATTACGAAAGTTATTACGCGAGTTTGTGTAAGGTCTGTTTGCTCTCTTTTTACTAATAAAAAGATTACCCATAGCCTGCAGACGTATTTCATGCAAGTAGAAGAAATTTATAACTCCACGACGAGATTAAAAACAATCCCGGGAAATTTAAAAAACTTTCACGGCTCAAAGATTAACCACGGTTAATTTTAACCATTCAAAGGAATCAATGTCCGTGATTGTACGCCATTATCGCGGACGTTGATTGACACGGCTCGACGATATTCTCTGTCATTAATCTGGCAGCCGGTCAAAGACCGTAATCCAAGCAGACGGATGTGCAGAAAAATTCCAGAAAAGAAGTTTTACGACAATTGCGACACGCTAGGGAAGTAGTCCAAGGGAATCTTTTTTTCCAGAATCAAAATAAATATAGAAAACTACATTTATAATGCAATAACGTTCTAACGCTTGTAGACACATTTTATGAATATATTATGTGCAGAACGTATTGTACGAAACATTTTAAAATTTCATTGGCATTGTTATAAGACCGTCACGATTATATGGATAACGTTTAAAACCTATAAAAAACAAAACTTTCTCCACGTACTTCGCAAACGCTCGTTCGAATCTGGAAAAGTACATCGATACGACGTTGTGATCATATGTTTTGTTTAACAAGATATTAATCGTGAAAGAGATACAGGGAGAAAATAGGAAATCGAACTTCGATCTATAACGATGGTAAAATTTCTATGAGAAATTAGTTGAAATAACTCTGGTATAAAAGGATTTATTCTTTTTCGCCATTCTTCCTCTGAACTGCTAAATTATTCGTCGCTATCTAAAATAGCAGGAAGAATTTTGTACAAGTTCTTTCCTTTCTGACGATGGAAAAAGTTGGTGAATCGTGATGATCGTGCAACGAAAAGAAACGATCGACCCTCGTGTACGTATTTATGCCGTTTGAGTAACATCGATTAAGTTATAGTTAGCAGAAACTGAACGCGAAGGCAATTAAGGAGGATTGCGAGAACGGGCCAAAGTACGCCTGTTCGACGAAGAAGTGTAGCTTAAATGGCGTTAACATTTTTGCCAGTGACGAGATCTGACTGTAATTGTACAACGGTACAAATAACTTTTATATATCGACTTTTTTAATAAACAACGACCTTTTTGCGTAAAAAGGAAATAACGTAAGAAGAATTTTTACCTACAGGAGGATTTTTCTTCTTCGTTTGTCTCTTTATTCATCTTTTCACGCGAGTAAGACAAATAGAATATCAAAGACTAGAATTATTATTACAAGACACTATTACAAAATAGACATACAACGTGTATACCAAAAGATTCGAGAATTAGAGCAAACCGTCGAGAAAAGCTATTGAATTCCACTTTTCTTCTCCTCTTTTTGCCTCTATTTGTTTAAAAGAACGAAATAATAATAACGCGATAAAATCGAACAAAATTTGATGAAAACTTACGTGAATACGTTAAATTCTCAAAACGACTACAAATGCTTCGATAAACTGTGTTATCGAACTTTCCATCAAACTTTCCATTTCGTACGAACGAAAGACAAATGAAACATTAAAAAAATTTGTCTCGCAATAACGAAGCTTTCTCGAAATCAAACGAAACCGCGCATAAAATACAGAAAGTAAAGGCCCCATTGTCATTGCGTAAAATTGCAGACACAGAGCTATTCGAGTGCATCGATACAAGTCGGTGCACGTGCGGCCATTGATTGTTTTCTATTAACGTTTCACGTCCCCGACAGCCATTGCGTGTGTTCGAACAGCTCGTTTTACACGTCCACGCTCGCATTTAAGTCGTATAATCGCAGTGACATGTACTCGATACGATCTGCTATTCAGCACGGTTTATTCGATTTTAGTGTCGCAAAACTATATACCAGATCTTGTACGGAGCATTGGAGGAGAGAAAACTGAACGTAATATAACGCGGTTAAGAGAATTATAAAATAGGAGAAGATTCTTGGAACTCTTTTTATAGAGATTTGGCTTCGTGATAAGTCAAAAATAAATTTTTATATTTAAAATCACTACATCTGCAAATAAAGAATTGAGAAAAATTTGAATGTTCAAGGTTTGCAATTTTTAGAAGGCCGCAATTAGTATTAAAATGGCCAAATTTAAATTTAAGAATCTGTACGCTTGAAACTTTGGACCCACCAAGTGAATCGGAAATAATAAAATAGATACCTGATACTAAAATTTTAATTTGGAGTTCCAAAATCTGAAGAAAGCTGGAGGTCCTGAATTTCGCATATACCTACACAGACTAGGTGTGCCAGGAATAACCACGTAACGCTCGAATTTAAATTTAGAGTTCCAGAATCTCGAGATGTCCGAACGCTCCACACTCCGCTTACATACAGTGTAATCAGTGTATCAGAAATAACTATGTACCTGGTCGTCAAATGTAAATTTAGAGTTCTTCAATCTGAAAAAGACCAAACACTGGCAACCTCGTATTTACTCAGTCACCGAGTGTATCAGAAATAACTACCAGATTCCAAAGAAACGCGAGTCTCGCGAGAAATTGCCGTGTTCCACGACCAAAGAAACTCGTTCCAGGATCGAGGTGAATTACCTCTGAAATCGAGGTATCGCGATCGTTCTCAAGGCGAATAACACGGAATAACACCCCGTACTCTCGAACGGAAGCCGAGCTGAAACGAGTGGCGGAGCAGGAAACCGTGCACTCCGTCGAAGGTAACGCGAGCCAAGGTCGTTCTACGTCCGAGAACCGCTTTTCGGTATACGGAGTATCGCTAGGTAGAAACGATCTCTGTGGAAAGTTGGTCTCTCACCTGACACAGAGCCACTTAACCATTCGATGACGTCGTTCACTGGTGATTTTGTTGCGGTAAGCCTGGAAATATTATCGTTTCCGTTTCGCTGGAATAATCGAGTTCCTTTCGAACGATCTCTAATCATATAGCGATGGGACCAAGTTCGACGTATGTATGTTCATAGCGTTCGAGTACCACTCGTAACTAGACTGCGAATTTTTACGCAGCTTCATATTTTTACCAACACAAACAAGGGTTGGAATCTAGTAGACCGATGTTCGAACCTATTTGTGACGCACTTGAGCCTATCGCTGCTAATCAGCCTACAGCAAAGGGTCTGTAAATATGTTCAGTTTGCTTTAATGGAACTGTACGTCGTTAAAGTGGACCATCCGGTAAATTGCGTTAAAGTTGGGTTCCACGAGATACTAATGGATATTTCGAACGTTCGATGGTCAACGATGTAAACAATGGGATTTCAGTATACCGGTTAACGATACTCGAGTTACGTAAAACTTACTCCGGGTTTTAAGTGGTTCGAAGTCTGAAGAACGGAACTTGCAAATAAAGACATTAACTTATACTTGAATACACTGTGAAATCCTCGAGAACGTAAATCCTGATCGACAATTTGGAATCAGTGTAAATCGAGATCCTAACGAGAAATAAAAAAATTATCCATTCCGTTCTATTTATATTCTTAGGGATAAAAATGTCAATAAAGAAATGTAAATCGTCTGCAAACGATTCCTAAAATACAGTCACGGTATGATCGATCTCGCATTAATATACGAATAATCGCAATGATAAAATAATGAAGAATAAAGGAATTCATATTCTTATAGATAAATACTTTGATAAAAGATTTTATTTCGTTAAAAACTAAATTTCACGAAAGAATGATCGACCTTACACAAAAGACACCAAGTACCACATTTAAACAGCCTCGTGCCGAATAACCATAACGAAGAAAGAATTAGGAACACAAAAGCTTATGTCACCGCGATCTGTTTCATCACCGATAACATCGGCATTGTCGACAGGCGTAGCTATCATCCGCGTTGATACTTCGAGGCATCACTGTCTCTCGTCTCGATGAATTTAACATTTTGTAACGCTGGGGAAATCGATACACGACCGTAAGTCGACCATGACAAATTCGTTTCGATTGTTTCGTATGTTTAAACGACGATCAGGTAACCGACCGTATCTGCTTGTAGTAGATAAAAAATTCCGCTCGTTAGGACGCCGGAACGACGGGTTTTCCAGGCTGTTGATTGCTTGTTTAAGCTACCCGTTGATTTCATGGGCCGATGAAGAGACCTAGACGCCTGAACGCCCTGATTTTTCCGTAAACCTGCCTTTAAAACCTGTCCTAAACCGTGTTCGCGATCGTTTAATCGCGAATTTTCTTTCGTGGATTTTATTCGACCAAAAATTTAGCATGTATTTTCAAAACCTGCCTGTCGAATTCTCGTTGGAAGATTGGCGCTATAGTTACCACTCGCAGATCGATAATTTATCACACACTTTCGATTCATCATCTGTAAAATTGGAATGCATCTAAAATGAAAGTTTATCGCGCGATTAAAATATTAATTAATGGTTCGTCGATTATCGGATTTCCTAAATATTTTGCATATGCGAAAGAAATTAAGTGCCAATATCGAAAATTATTTCCATTGAAAAATGTCTACGAAATCGAAACGTACGTCGAACGTAATTTTAATAAATACTAAACTATTAAATAATAAATTATTAAGTCTGATGAATCCTTCAGATACATATATACGTATATTTTGAAAAAGAATCGAACATTGACACGCTTCGGTGAATACTACTTTCGTTGAGGAGCTGTACCTATATGCATAGAATCAAAGTACATTTAGCAGGAAATTTTAACATCGTCTCTTAAATTCTCACTAAAAGACCGATAAAATAACAGCTATTTGCAATGTATATTATTCCGATAATATTTCAGGTATTGGAGAAGTAAATTAAGTAGGTAGCGATAATTTTCATTGCAAATAATTTTCATTAACGGGTGTTTACAAAGAGAAAAAGTTCGTTCTAGGAAAGTTAGACAACATTTAGCACGAACAATTTTACCGGTTAACCTTTTACCAGAGTCTACTTCCACTTTATTCGTCCTCTTAGCACAGCCGATTGCTCGTAAATCAACTTTTACCAACATCTTCGCATATTCACCGATCACCTATAGCTAGAATAAGAATTAAATATGACCGCTCAAGGCCGCTCTCCCCACCGCTATTTCAATCCACAACTATCCTTACTTTCACGGTTTTATCAAAAGCCTGAATTTTCTCCCAAACAGACATCGCAAATGCATCGTCTTCGATCTTTATTTACTTTAATGTCCGAACCTTCCATATTTCATTCGCAATTTATGGCAACGCTTTACATTTTGCAAAACCAAATTTGCAAACGGGGATACCGGTGCAAGTAGGAAATCGTCGATTTATCATTGAGCACGTAACAAGCGTGCTGTGCAATCTGTTGATCTGGAAGCGATCGTTTCTCGTTCTGTTGTAAATGTTCGTGCATCGAGGCATAGAAAGTGACGCTTTCTCCATTCATCTTCAAAGAATTTTTAACCCTCGAACGGTATGGTTCGATCGTAGGTGGACAGAACCATTCGGATTACGTTACTTCATCTTCTATCGAGACGAATTTCTTTCTTTTTTAATAATAGTTGCAACGATATAGCAGCTCGAATATAAGCACAGCCTCTACATTTTCGATAAGATCAAGGATTACCATAAAAGATCAGAAAAAATAGGAATAACCCGAATTATGTAATTAATTGTCGAATCCATCGACCTTTCGTTAATCATCCGTCAGGGTGAGCCCAAGACCGATTCGAATGTTAATAACGGTGTTTCGTTACTATAAATAAATGCACGCGTGAGCAGCAGAAGGTGAACGTAAAATACCTTCGCAAAATAATGCTGATGTCGGCGGCGTCGCGTTCGGTCTGACGATGTGCAGAATGCAAATTACGAAGCAGTTACTTCGTGAAATTCTTTTTTGTGAAAGATTTTTGGTTTTCAGCATCGTAAAGTAGATTAATAGATATATAATGTCTACAGAGTACTGGATGAGGATCGATTAACTTTTAGAACATTTTATTGAATTTTGTAAAATTTATACAAAAATAAAACTAGATACATGCAATCGTTACACGAACTTTTGAATTTGTAGGATTCGTTGAAAGTTATATAGTCAGATATTTCGTTTATAATCTTTAATTTTATATTTTGCGCGATCTTTTACACACGATATAAACTGCAAGTAATATTTGTTTCTCTTTTTTATCAACGACTAATAGATCATTGCGAGTGCCGTGTAAGAAAAAATTGGAAACGAAAGTAGTATACGGAAATTTCACTCTAGAAAGCGTAAGTTTATGGATACCTCGACCACCAGATGATCGGACGATCTTCCTACGATAAAAATCTCAAAAACTCGATGAAAAAATGTCGATAAATCCGCCATTCGTCGCTTCTCTTCGCGTGTTACGCTTATACAAAGAATTGTTTTTGATTAATTGGAAAAATAAAGGGGGACGAGAACGTATATTTGAAAAATATCAGGAAAATTCAAACTTTCTCTGTCTTTGCTATACGTGTAATCGAACGTGCGACAGTAAAACACGAACGAATCTCGTTCTATTCGCTCTCATCCATCCTCGTTCTTACGTGAAGTTCATTACGAAGTCGAAGTCCGTCTCGGAATTCCGTTCAACTCTCTCGAGAGTCTCGATCGTCCGGAACGATCTCGTTTACGTAACGATCTAACGGATTCCGTGTGGCATACGCAGACAATTGCACCGAATCGCCCATCAAAATGGAAATGTATACCCTTGGCGAAACGTTCTGACCAGCCGAAGGAAAACACTGATTCTCGAATTTTTACCGAAGAATCGAGATTTACCGGCGGAATCGACCGATCGGTGTCGTTGCCTGTGAGAATCGAACGGTCATGACGACGATGACGGTTTGATGAATCTGCTTATTGATTTGGAGGGCAATGGCCTTCGAGGATGTGAAATGGTAATAGCTTCGGAGAGATCGGAAGAGCAAGAGTGAGAAAGCAGGCTGCAACAGCGTGACAAATTGATATGGAAACTAGGAATGACTAGGAATGACGATAGTTTTCGACAAAGATAATTAGTACGAGTGACTTTTCGAAGAAAATCGTTTAAATGGATTTTTGCTTCGAATTGGGACAGAATCTCCATCGATTTCTAAAATGGCCTTGAACACGCTTTTAACATTTTATGCTACATATCTATCGATATATATGTGTATGTGTATGGATTTGGCTATATTTTTGCAATATCGTATTACGTGTAGTATCCGCGTGGATGATGTATGCAGCGTGAAGGAAGCGGAACATCGTAATCCCGTAGGGAAAGGAATAAATATTATTACTACGTATCTATTGCGAAACGACGTGTTCGTCGTTGAGGATTGTAAAATCAAAATATCCATTAACTCTGTGAAATCTCAAAGGTGCTTTGTTATACCAAATATTCAGCTAAGATTGAATTCTTTATGCAAAGATAAACAAAAGCACATTTACCTCGTCAACTTGCTTTGGTTCCATCTTAATAAGCGACAGTAAGTAGTAACGTTATTTTATGTACCTTCTTACGTATCGACATAACTGGGACCGCGTAAAATTTCCACGAATAAAATGAGATCGCAAAAGGAGAAAGTTTAAGAAGCGCTGCTTTAGAGGATGTAGGATATTTAGAACGTTTAGCTTCCTTTTAGGTTCGAGTTTTTAACATTTTGACGATTACAAGTATTTTGGCGGATTTATCGAATCTGACAAAATTCTTCCGAGAAACACCGTGTCCTGATTTTCTCAATCGATCGTCGTCATGAAGTCCTTGACCAGTGGCGAAATCTCGAGGTCGAATCAAGATCTATAGAGAATACGTTTCTATGAAATTCAAAGAACCTCGTACCGGGCGCCACGAACCCAAGAATTCGGAAAATATTTTAGAATTCTGTCAGTGGCTGATTTGAATCGTACAACGAATTCGTATTGTTTTAAGCGGGACGATCGAACGGTGAACGGAAAAGACTGGAGACGAAGGAAGGACACGATGTACAAAATGAAGGAAATATCCCAAGAAAAGATAGAAGACGAAAGTCCTAAAAATGGGAAAGATCGTGAAACACTGAGGGAAAGACTGAAAAAAAAGGAAATATCCTAAAACAAGAAAGATAGAACAGAAACTCTGGAGAAAGAAGAATAAAGCAAAGGAAAAGAAAGCGAAGAAGAAAGGTGAACAGTATATATCGTATATGTACTAAGAGAGGGAATTACGATAAAAAAATGTTCATTAACAACTTCGACTAAACTTAGTACATAGAAAAAATGAAAATGTGGACAGGGTGTGCTGGACGAACGACGACGATACCGTGGAAGACGACTGGAAAGTACGGTAGACCAAGGGGGAGTATGTCTCGTGGTGAAAGAGAAAGGCTATGGGAAAGGATGTATAGCAGAACGAGTGGCAGTCGACGTCTCTCTTCACAGTGCATCAACATAGTGACCTTTCGTCGTTACGAAACGCTTAGTCCTGGGAGGTTAGGCATTAGACCGACGCCGATACCGATTCCGCTATATCGTTTAACTTGCGAAACACGAAGCCTCTTTTTCTTCGCAATTTACTCGTAATTACTTAAATTCGATTCTTCTGCCACGTAACGCTTCGTCTCGCGCTTAACACACATCCTGGAATTCGAATCCTAATCGAAATCACTTAACGATGAGTCAATGATAGCATCGCGTCGCTATGAGCGTGACTGCACTTCTTTTATTATCCTTTTTTACACTCGAAATAACGAATAACGAAATTACAGTGTCGTACAAAGATGGGAAAAAATGTTGTCTCACGGAATGGATGGCGAGCGATAAAACGGCAAAAGCGATGAAACGATAAAGCGATGAAACGAATCAGGTGTATTAGATATTATTAATTAGGTGTAACGAAATTTGTACTACACGGATTACATGGACACTGTGACGACGTGTGATGATACTAACATCTTCTAAAAGAAAAGATGACAAATCTGTATTTGTTGATTCTTTGAAACGACGAACATTCTTCAACGTCGCGAATATCATTTCGGTCACTAAAATCCATCGCTTTTATGATCTTCTATCGGTCTGATATTTACATCGTCCGAATCGTAACTATATTTGAAAGAACTGTCGATATCGTCGCTTGGGCGATCGCACAAAGTGTGTATATATTTAGAGGAAATTTCTTCTTCGCTCAAAAATGCACGATACGTTGCTAGTTTTAAAAGTTTAGCAGTACCAAATCGAGTACCAAACAACGTACAGGAGATCGGAAAAAGACCTACCGTGACAAATGGCGAACGACGAAGACGATCACAAATTTTGCAACGTTACAACGTTTTACGATAAAACGTACAAGTTTGGAGCTACGACAACCTGACCGTTGACGTACGGTGATTTTAAAGACGTTTTAACGAAAGTCGTCCCCGACCGCGAAATACGTATATATTTACTGAAAATAACTGAAAATATCCAAAGTCAATAAAATAATGAAATTATTCAATCGCAAATCCAAGCTTAACCTCGCAAGCCCATAATCAAACCGCTCTAACGAAGGTTATCTGAAATTCCGACCGAGGATATCCACAACCGATTAAAAAGTTCAAGTCCAACAACTTCGTAAACCAACGGACAATCTCTAACGAATCTTCGATCCCTCCGTTATTGGCCGTGCGTTTTCGCCGTGTTCATCGGCGTTTATCGCCAGAAGCGAAGATATTACGAAACGGCTAGCAGCAGGTAGGTATCCAGGTATCCACACATCGAGGAAGATCGAAAAATTCCTACGAGTTCCTAACGGTTCCGTGTACAGTACATATAGCCAGCTCGTTAACGCGTATCGCGTCCACAACATAACGTCGAATATTAGATAACAGAATGATGGTGTTCCACGTGATTCTTCGACGTGGACTGGTCAACGATAATAACGGGTTAATAAAGATTAGATGCCGCGATACGGACACGGCGGTGAGGACAAAACGGGGCAAAAACGTCCCCGGATGTTCTACTTGTTTCTGGTAATCGTATCCCAGACCGGTGCAATTCCGTTATGCAACGTCGCATCGCATCGTATCGGGGAGGATGTGACGATCGTCGGCGACGTTTTTGATTTCCATGCAATATACCGTAAGACGTATGAAAAGTCACGGAAACGCGGCTCGAACATCGGTACGCGAAATCCCGGAGCAAACGCGAGAACCGGTAATGCGGTGCACGCATGGATGACTCGGCGCATCCTGTCCCATCTAACTCGATTACGCTTCCGCGAAATTTTCATATACAGATAGCGGATTTTACCTACCTGGTTGACCTATTAAGGCCCAACGTTGTGTCGCAAAGAAAGATTTCTTCCTTCGAGATACCGGTTTCCAAGGCTTTGAGCTTCTACACTTTCGAGTCTTCGTATTCTCGTATCTTCGCAGGTTTCTAAATTTTATAATTTTCAAACTTTCTAATTCGTAATTGAATCGTACATTTTCAAATACGCAGATTTTCAAGTTTTTAAAACTTGAAGTTTTTAAGCTCCTAGACTTTTCAAGTATTCGCATCTCCAGATGTTTAAATGTTCGAATTTTTCGACTTTCCGATTTCAAATCTTCCAAACCTTCGTGTTTTCGTATCTTTCTATTTGCGAATCGTCTACCTTACAAGTGGATCGTTCACCTTCGAACGTTTAGGTTCTCAGAGTTTCTCATATTTTCGAATGTTTTCATTTTTGCCTAATTTCATTCACTGCCTAACTCGTAATAGGTTGCGCGAAGCGTATACGTATATACGCGTTACAAGTGTGACAAAATTTCTGTTCATCCGTATACTTAACTCTCCTGTCAATGTACGACTCTATAAAATTCGATCGCGTGTTTGGACCTGTCCTCGAGTATCCAATTTTTAGCAAACGTTACAACTCGAATTATCGCAACTCGATTGCAGCTGAAATTCCAAGAAAATGCTTGAGAATTCCAGGATCTTACGAGTAATTTGAAAAGGAAAAAAAGGAAATTGTGCTGTTTTTGCATACAGAAACGATTTACGAAGATCAGCTGAGCGTGCGAGCACGAAGATTACTTTAAAATGGAGTAGCAAGGTTATGCAACGTAATGCGATAATTGCAGTCAATAACGTGGTTCCGTTATATAATTCCGCATCCTTCGTGTGCCTCGTAACGACAGAAATTTCATGTGCGCGATCATCTGTTGATTTATCTCGTTACAATCGCCGGAAATTGATAATTGCTGTATAATTGAAACCCCCTTAAACTTCTTTGCATTCGTTATGTTAATCACTCCAGAATGATGCAATCTCTGAAATTGCTGTTTACGAACTCTCGTGAAACAAAACTAAACTGGACTCTCTTCAAAACCCATCGCGACACCTAATGAATACAAAATTACGGAATAATATTTATAGAATTATTATAAATTCCACTAGAATTCGTAAATCGTAGAAATCGTAAAAAATTTGACGTTCCATGTTCTTCCATGTACGTACAATCGACAAGTAAAGTTTAAATTAGGTTTCAGCTCTTAAACATTACGTACGAAAGATGTTAAGCTCGACGATTAGAAGCAGAACATAGTTTGTCCTAACCCAGAGAAGGAAGACCATGAAAAAATAAATAGCAATTCTATGATCTAGAATACATAGCTCGATTCTATAAACTAGAATAGTCGTGCAAAATACGTTTCGTTGTAACAAAAAATACATAAGAGATGTTTGCAGATGTTCGAATACTTTCGCGAGCCTCTATAATACGAGTAATAGATTTGTTCATTAGCATGCAACGTTAGAACGTTGTCTCGATGTAGGATTAATTTCTAAAGAAGAATTTGTTCGGTTTACTTGAAACTTTCACGTTACACCCCGTATTGGACTCGATCCCATCGCTACTTAGTCACGAACGATGTCTAGGACGAGTCTTCGAGCTGTTCCAAAGTCGAATCACGCGCGATTCTTGGACTCGTCGAAGGCAGCTGGCCAGACGGATTTCTCGTTGCTTTGCCAGAGCATCTCTGGACGCTAGCGTTACGCAACTCGGCCTGATATTCGCGACGAACGCCGTAAAAAGCTTCGCAGAACAATCTTACTCATCTTCTGCTTTCGCAACGAATGATCATCAAAGACGTTTCAAAGACGTTTACGGTGTCACGAAGACGGATGGCCACCTAATTTTGGTGAATACTAACGATCATGCACGAGTTTCTCTGATCGAATCGATTGAAAATGGGAAGAAAAAATTGCGCGAGAAATGGTTGTACGACGAACGAATCGATTTGTCTTTCCAGCACCTCGTTGAAGCTGAGAAACACCTGCGAGCAATGACTTGGACTTCCTTCTACGAAAGAATTCCCATTTTCAGAGCGAATCGATCGTTTGGGATATTCCGGTGGTAGAATATATTGCTTGAGAAGGTATCGGGGTTAAGGGTTAACTTAATTTTGTAACGTACAATAATAATTTATTTCTTTGTACATTAGGCCCATAGTCTATTGCGAAAAGTTTATTGGGTTCTTATTTCTAATGTTTTACGCTGTATCGTATTGAGTTGCTTTTTTATTTGAATATATTTATAAAATAAATTTTCTGAAATGTTTTGGGATACTTCTGTGAGCCATTGTATATTTCAGAAGAAATAATTCTTACTAACTACGATAACTAAATAGGTAGGAAATAATGATTAGATTGTGATATGCTGTATATGTAGCGTATATATATACCACAACAAATTAACTAAAACTACAAACTAAAAAATATTACGAAGGTTGCTAACACTCGTATAAAGAAGAACAAATTTTTAACTTTCTGTTATCGGTCACTGTATCTCGCAATTAAAATTGGGCTTTCGTGCTTATTGCGATCCAAGGAGTCGGCATGGTTGAAACAATATTATGTATTAAAAACTTAAATAATAAACAATCAAAACTCGTTACGCTTTTCCACGACGATGGAAAATCTAAGAATTCTACGATGCAAGAGCGCACGTAAATTGTTCCAGAAGATAATAACGAAACGTTAGACAAAGATTACAAAGGAGCTTTGTAAAAGGTTATCAGAATACAGGCTGGTTAGTGAATAGCTTTCGGTGAATGGCAAAATCACTGGAACGAGCGATCTTTTAACTTTAAACAGCAACGAAGAATACAAAGACGAAAGAACATTGAAATGCACCGGCACGTTTCGAGTTCTCTGTTCTTCGCGTGGCCCATTAAGGTGCGTTTAGACCAAGCGAATGCTCCTTCTGCCTGCACGTTTAGTAAAATTACGCAACATAACACGACAAAAGCTGTCCAGTGTGAATGCCTTGTCTTGGACCGAACATCGATGCACAATTATCCAACGTCCACCAATCCAGTTTTGTGAAAATTGAGATTCTATATGCGACAAATAATTCTTGACTGTTCCCCCATGTGGTATAAAAATCACGTTTATATCTACTTTATCGATTTTTTCAAAATAATATTGTCGTTTATCGTATCTGTTTGGTGTATTGTACAGGGTGTCCCGCGTGACACGACTCGTTACTTTTCTACTATTTGCGATCGTGCGACAAAAAATGTTTTGCAAACGACGATAAAAAGGTATTCCAAAAATACTTAGTTTTTATGGCGAAACCAAGATCAGCTTGATTAACATAAATAATACCATGTACTGCCCTTTCCATGAGATCGTAGAGGTCTTTCCGAGAAATTCAAAAAGCACATCGCACGATACTTTTATCAACTCGATAATAGGTTTACAGCAGCGGAAATAATAACGTTTCATCACTCGATACATTTCAGAATTGCTGATATTTCGATAAGAGAGAATTACTACGGCGTGTGCAATTGTATGTACATTCAGGTACTCTGATAATATCAATTTACTCAATCTTCTGCGAAAGAACAAAATGTCACATCGCGGAAGGCGATACAAAGTTTAAACAAGTGTTAGGAAAAAATGTATCGTAAAGCTGGCACCGAGTTAATAAAAGGATTATATAACGTGGTTTTCGAATCGGTCGGAAATTCCCCTATAATCTGTTGAAAACATATCGTTCTATTTACGTCATATATACGTTTTTATCTTATATTATCCATCTATGTTAAAAAAGAAAATATTTTCAGAATCTTTTTATTGCCATCTATAAAACGATCGTCCTGTTAAACTCCTAAAAAGGCACGTTTCGCAACCAATTTTATAATAGCATTGACAAAGATAAATACAGCGTAAAAGGTATTTATTTCGTCGTTTGAAACCATTGAAATTTGTAAACCTCTTTTGTCAATACGTGTTTGTGCAATAGATGAGTCGTCGGCAGAATCTATTCTCTCTGGTAGTTGTAGTAATTAATTTACACGCGTGCTGGGACAAAGAAACGTTGAAAATCGTCAATCTCTGCGAACGTTCGCTCGCTTCCGTTTCACGCAGAAACTCTTTTAGCGTAAATGAGTTTGGCCTTGATGTTCCCCGTATTTCTTGCCCGTTTGATCTAAATGCACGTTTATACAACGTGTTCCACCAAAAACGGAACATTTCGTTGCCCCTTTTGTCGCAGACAAGACGCGAAAGAATAAAGGACGGTAGAGCGAAACTCGAATGCTTTGGAGAGACGCGGAGGTAATTAGACAGAGGTGCCATTTTTCTACCTTATGTTCAGGATAATCGATGTTTCTTCATATATGAAATTAATTGCCTCTGTAGTGTCGCGAAAATTGATTTAACGTCTAGTTTCAGCTTGCGGTTCGGGAGGGTCAATTATATCATTTGTTTGGAAATCTTGGAAATTGCATGAAATTACCATCTCAGTCTTCGAGAAACAAAATTAGCCAAACTTCCTTTCCTAAGTAACAATTAGATCGTGAATGCTTGGGAAATTCAGAGTTTTTGAACGCAACTCGCAATTCGAACTAGCAATTTATCAGCTTTTTATACCTCCTATTTGGGAATTGCTCTAATGGTTCAATATTTTAAAAGATAAATAGTAGAATTTCGTTCTCTATAAAAGAATTTCGGCGATATTATACAAATATTCTGTAACAGAAAGGTGCGAAAAATATCTAAAAGAATTTTCGAGAAACCACATTTCGAAGAATTGTTCATTTAGCAATAGCAATCTGAACATGCGTGTTTCCACGTTGCTTATTTAACGACGGCACAAATATATCGCAATCTAATGTTCCGCATTAGCGTTATCTTTCTTACTCGTCGTTTTTCCGATCTGGTGTATCGCTAAAGAGCCATTAGCTGGAAGAACAAGAAAGAGAGTCTAAAAATATTAGAAGTAATACGGTCGCTGCGAAGATGTACAACCAGGAAACGTTGTATCGCGTTGCTTTCTCCGAAAGACCTTTCCTCGACGCGTGAAAGCGACGACTGCCCTTACGATTCCTCTCTCGCCTCTCTCGATTCCGATCATCGAGATCCGACATCGACGCGATAGCAAGAAATATCATATTTCTATTATGGATCGAGTAAAGCAAAAGAGGTTGGTAGATGGAAGGAATCGAAATCGAAATTGAATACAGAATCGTTCGATCGACATATTAAATTTGGGTTAGAGCTTTTCCGAGGTGGCAAAGTGACGATTGTCGAATGTTATCGTGGATGCGATTTCAGAAGAACGATATTTCTGCTATCGCTGGTTTATTAGTGGGTATTCGACAAATTTATTGTTCTTATCGTACATCTGTAAATATATTTTCATAAGCGGTGAATTCTTTTCATTCTATCGATAAAGTATCGTTTTTCCGATGAAACAAAAATATTCTTTTAGTCGTTTTGTTTTCTTAAATAACGTTTAATCTTTGACTGCTGCAAATTGTAACGATATCAACGATCCAAAGTCCAATTCCAAAATATTTGCGACACTGTATCTTCATGCACTCTTTTCCCGCTTAAGAATTCAGTAAAGAATCGAATGAAAAATTATTTCAGCTGGTCTGTGCACCTTTACCTTTACTTATCGCTAAACGTCTTCCTCGTGAATACGCGAAATAACGTCAAGAATCGATGATCCACGAGTGTAAACACCGATTTAAATTCCAAAATTATTCTTAAAGAAGAATTTTCGCGTAACAACGATAAGAGCAACTTTTATGAATTTCTTTTACACTGACTGCTGGTTAGACGGAATTGGCCGTTTCTGGGATGAATAAATAGCGTTGAAGTACAAATGTGATTCTCTCGTTTCGATTCTTTCGATACTGACCATTGTTGGCACGCGGTTTGGCATTCGTCACAGTCATCAGAATGCAAAAGTTAGGAAATTTTCTCAAGGATAGTTTACGCTGGCATTGAAACTATTTTTGAAAAAAAACATGGGAAATTGGAAAGTTGTAGCGTTTAGAAGAAAAATTTGCTTTCTTCCGCGGATAAATCGGGTTTATATCCTTTAAAAATCGAAAGAAAATTTCGCAATAATTTAATCCCCGGAAAATTTCGCAATAAAGTGAACGTGCTTCGTTCAAAATCGACCGATCGATTTGTTTTTCGGTTATCGTGCACGTCGGTTTAAAAAGTTGATAAACAACAAGAAGGATTCAACTAAAAAAGATCACGCTTGTACTTCGAAGACAAATTTACACGCCATGAAAGTATAGTCACATATAACTAGTAATTAGCCTAAAAAGATTCTTAAGAATCGTCTTGCTTTTATTGTTGTTACACCAAGATCTTCCCTTAATAAAATCGTTCTCAGCCCAGACAGTAAAATACGAAGGAAAAGCTTCGTTTTCAATTAAGAACGTAAGAGCGTGCGATGTTGTGTAATTTCTCGGCGATGCTATCGTCACGCGCATCTTTGTTATCCTCTGGTCGCAAGAAAAGAAACACGGGTTCTTCGACACGATCAACAAACCGACGAGAATGTCGATGAAAATTTTGATGCAGACAACTCGTAAGACGCTTACCGTGAATCGCGTATCGCGTTGTAAACGATATTTTTCCACTTTCTAGGCCGTGTTCGAACGAGGATTCTCGTGACTCCTGGAGATCCCAGCGGAGCACGTACAACGTTCTCGTCTGTCTCCGCGAGATGCTGGGGCAATGCCCTGTCAAGGTTGTGAATGTTCGCGCGTATCGACGAACTTCCTTAACCCACGACCGTCATTTTTGTTCACGGCGTTTCCCTTCGTTAAGGTTGCTTTATAAACCCGTTCTGTTACGTTCCAGCGAGAGTGGGACAGTTCCGTTTACATTATAAATAGATCATAACGTTGTTACGTGCAGTCGAACGAGATCAAACGTCGTTGCGCTAATTACACAATAGATACGCCTATATTTAAACTGGAGGATTCGAATGGAATTTATACATTTTAAGAAATCGTCGCTTTATTCGTTTCGATAGAAATTTAAAATGAAACGTGAAACATACGGTGGCTACAAAAGGCATCGGCGCACGCTCTTATTTTCCAACGAAGCGTCTTTTTACCATATTCCACGCATTTTATTTGCACAGTATCTCTGTAGTCACGCGAAAGTAGTAACTAAATAACACGATATTTTATTTTTCACCCAATTATCGTTCTTCTAGGAAAGACATCTTCGATTTGAACAGAATATGGACAACAAACATCGGCTTAAAACGTTACAAATTCTTTTTCCTTGCTACGATCAGAAAAAGATCGAAATATAAAGATTCGACGATGCTGGTAGGATCGATCGATTACAATGCAAATGTTGTGATAAATACAACGTTGTGCCCATACTTTTCGTAGCCTTCGTATCGTCCATTCTTTGAATACTTTCAACTTCGAATCTAACTAATCGTTCCTCCTTTTCAGGCATATCAAAGGTAGTTTTATTGCACGTGTCTTGTGTGGTCTGCGTTTATGAATATTAAATTCATCAAGTAGTACGAAATGACAAAATTATACCGCTACAAGTACGCTAGCGAACGTGATAAAAATTCATTTGCATAACTCGAAGGTCGACGATATCCACGCGTTCATCCAGCACGCGCGATGAAAGTGACGGAAGTCACGGACGCGGATGGCGCGTTTTCGCGAGTTTCCGCGGCAGGAATCGCGCCACGTTCTCCGATCGATCGAGGATGCCAGGCTGTATACCGTGAAAGCGCGAAACCAGCCAGTAAATGTCGTTAAACGTGCTGTTTGATTCGCGGCACGATCTGTCCTCGATCGGTATGCGAGCGCCGAAGATCAGACTCGATACTTCGATATCGAAAACGAGTCATACGCTGAAAACAAACTCGATTCGAAGATAATCTCTATCCTCCCGTGCCTTCTGCTTCGTTGCGAATTATCGTGTATTTGGTTGTGCGAATTCCCGAGAATAAGATCGGATTTTTGGTCAGTCGAAGAGGAAGCGGAAGATCAAATTCGAGTCGCTAAAAAGCCAAACTGATCAACGCGATTATCGCGACTTTTATCGCGTGAACGTGAATTTACGAAAAAGATCGAATCTTTGATCGCAAGGATCAGTTTTTCGTATCTCGAAACGCAAATTCCGATCGATTCTACTCTTTACAATTGCGTCTCGATTTCATTATACAGATACGTGGTTGATTTTCAATTCTCAGGAGCCAAATTGATCAACTCCGCTCTTTATAAAGCTGTGAATTCCACATTATTCAGGTACCTGATTAGTATTCGACATCCCAAACAAGAAATACGTATTATTTTCATAAATTGATTTATAACAAAGAAAAGTAGCACGCGTGATTCTAGATTTCAAGGAACATTTTCAAAAATAATATTTGTGACTCTCGTCCTTTCGTGCCTCGTAATTTATGACTCAAACGATACTAAATTCGATACTAAATACTAAAATACAAACGATACTAAATACTAAAAATAAAAAAAAATATAGAGATAATAGAACTATGCTGATGATAGCTATATATCGATAGATACGTATAAAGATGAATTCGTACTGATGGACGAACGGATTCCGACTCAAAGTACCAGTTGAACGCCATAGTTAACAACCTGCACTGCCAATCTATCTTAATAGCATGAGAATTATTCCGTCGTTTCGAGGCGAGTGTCTCCAAATGTTGGCAATTGACCAACTGGCCGCTCGAAAAGTCTCATTCGACCAGCTCGTGCGAAGGATTTTCTGCGAGTCGCGTGACAGCCGTTTCGCAAATCCTACTTGTTTATGCTGTAATATAGGCTTTAAGAAACTAAGAAAAAGAGAAGTGGAAAGACGAGGAAAGAAGGAAGAGAACAATAAGGGAGGAAATGATGGGTAGTTATTGAACGATCGACGTTCATTTAACAAACTGTTCCACGATTCGAACGATAAGGAAGAGAGGAACGATGAAAGGACGAGAGGGAGAAGGACTAAGGAGAAGAAGGAAAAGGGAAAAGAAGAGATACGGAGCTATTGATACTGATTGACCCATGATTTGTACCTATACGAAGGAGAAGATGAGGATGAAGATCGAAGAAAGGAAAGGAGAGAAAAAAGGAAAAGGAAAGGGAAGACGCGGAGCTGTTGAAAGATTGACATGCTGTTACCGAGCATAATTTATATTCTAGGAAGAAGACGATGAAAATCAAGAAGGAAATAGGAAAAAGAAGAACGAGGAAACGCCAAGTTATTGAACGATTGACATTCGTTTACCGAGCTCCCCCGTAATTTAAATTATAAGAAGACGAAGGCAAGATACAAGGCGAAAAGGAAAGAATAAATATGGAATGGACCATAATTTAGATTGCAAAGAGAAGAAGAAGAAGAAGAGGAAGAAAAAGAAGAGGAGAGGAAAGTGTAGAGAAGAAAAATGAAAGAAGAGGCGCAAGGTTGTTGAACGATTGTTATTCGAGTCGTGAGCTGGCCCATAATTTAGATTATAATTTAACGGGTGCCTGCAACGCGCGGATGATGATCGGCCAACCATTTTATGCAGACGACATGCGTCAAACGTCGACAAGATGGCTCACGCCGGTGGAACGTCCCTCGTCAATATCCATAAGTCAAAGGACATCCGTCTTTGCGTACACACGCGGAATAATTTACAAGGATCCGTGATAACCAGCCGAAGGAATCGTTGCCGGACAACGTGCGCGAGGTAATAATGCACGGGAACGAGATGACGCTGTTTCCTTTCGATGAAGCGATAATAAGGCGCAACGAAGGCTGCCTTGTATTTATTAATGGATTGCACGGTAGCGTACACTACTAGAATAGAAAAAATGTAGAGAAAGAAAATGTAGGGAAAAATAGGGATACGAAAGATGATAGTGTAGTATTCGGATAAGTAATCGATGGCATATACCGTTGAGGACGAAAATAAGTGGAAAGGTAAGGTAGAAATAGGTATGGTCGAAGTTTCGTTAACTACGATTTAACGGCTTAACTACATAAAAGAGTAAGTATTAATTTCAATTTGTTTGCTACATATTTTACGTACAATAGGGATATATAATAAACAAAACTGAAGCATATAACACCAGTATTAGCACGATCGAACTTCATCTTCCACTATCTGCCACTTTATTTTTGTGCCCGACTGCATAAACGAGTATTGTAATTACCGAATATACTTGATACTTATCGACCGCTTGTATTACAAGGAAAACTAGGTTGTATCGTGCTTTGAAAATTTCTATACAGATTTAGTACAATTTTATCGAAGCTAGATTTAGAGTTAACAAAGTCCCGTTATTTATGGTCGACAGTGTACTTAAATATAATTGGTGGAAAATAGAGCGAAATAACGAAGATCGAAGAGGATCGAAGCGAAACAACGCGAGTTGAGGCTATTAGAAGAAAGATGGTATTTCGCTTACAATTAAGCAAAGTTGAAATTCCTCTCTCGAGGCATTTGCTTTTTCCTGTTTTCCTTTTTTTTTTGGTTTAATTACATCACTCTTGTGTCACGCACGCAATCGTACAACCTTCGGTTACGAATTTTTTACTTCTACATTAACCTTGAGTTAAAAGACGAGCGTACGTAACAACAGTTAGTCCAACGTTTTGTTGCACATTAATACCATCTTAATCTACGATGCTAGTTTATGGAGCGGTAAGATATGATTGGATCATAATGGAAAATGGAAAGAATAAATAGTTCCTGTTGCAAATAGAAATTTTTTATCTATCCAACTATCTATTCGCGGAATAAAAATTGCGTAAAACTTACGACCTGTCCTAAATTTTTATTTTTATGCTACAATACTGCATTTTTTTGTATCTTTAGTCGATAGTTTGACGTGTTATTCGTCTAATAATTAGTAGCATAGATTTGCCACGAGCGAGACTGCTAAATTTTAGTAGAAATTAGAAACGTTTGTATTTCAAGATTGAAAAATGAATTTCTCCTTCTTGCGTTTTAATTTAAGGAAACGAAAGGAGTTCGTGTCCTTTTATTGCGATTTTATTAAAGCAAAAAGATAGCTGTTTGAAACTGTTCAGACTCGTTAAACACGCGTCGCAAGATTCCCTCATTCCGATAGCGCGGTTCTTTCAATTTAGATTCGTGACTGGCATCTTTATAATATTTCTAGTATGTACGTACAATATACGCGGACATCTTGTACCTCGTTCGACATCCATTAACGATGGTTTTTACCATCCGTTGGGGATAAAGAGGTATTAATTCGTTTTAACGAAACGTTCCAAAGATCTTAGTATCGACAGTCGTCTCAGTAAATTCACCGTGTAACATGTAAAAATTACATATCGACGTTTAAAACCGTAGTACGATGGATGACTCCGAATAAAAACAAATAACAGAAAACAAAGGTTAAAGCATAAATTCAATATTTTTATAACTTTAAAATAATCGATTTTATATTATTTAGAAACGACGTTTTATATTCTACCCATGTTCGGTTTCGGTTCAGTTTAGTTTCAGTTCGATTTCGGTCATAGAGATACAAAGATAGAGTACGCGAGTCATATCTTACCGTGTAACTGAATGCGACATGGGCATAGAAAGAGAACGCTGCATAGAGACCCCTTCTGTTCTGGTCTAATCCGCTAACGCATGCACACTGGCGCCGCTCATTGATCGGTGTTACGCTTACATATTTACTGTACGAATGTGCATACGTCATCAGACAAGGACACAAGGGGCCTCTATGTAGAGTTCAACCTTCTATTCCTATAGAATCGCTTTTCAGTTCACTCACACGCTCTATCTTTATATGTATCCCTATAGTTTCGGTTTGATTTCGGTTAGATCGCAAAACCGTGTACAATATAAAGTAGAATATTCACCAATGGGTGAGTATTAACCTAGTGGGTAAAACAGATTTCTACCTAGATTTCGTTTCTTTAGTTGTATTCATAAGAATAAATTGCATGAAATTTGGCATGAAATCGCATAAATATCCGTAGTCTAATTATATTTAATATCTAGCCCATAATCGTTAAAATAGACAGCCTCTCTACCCCGATAAATATATAATTAAATTAATTGTTAAAAGTATGTATATTTGTGAATATTTGTAAAGAAAAAGAAATGTTAAATCGATCGTTTTGGTAGGTTTGGTAATACTAGTGTAATGTAATCGTCTCTCTTCGAAATTTGTTTTATTCGAGTCACACGTTGAACGATCAAGAAACACATTCCCTTTCATGGTAAAAGCACAAAGTATGCGGGTAACGAGATCCATTGAGGACAATAGAAAAAGACGAGTCGCGGATCTAAATTGGTTTCGACAATCGTCGACCAGTTTGCTCAACGACGAGACGACGAAAAGAGTTGCAGCAACCAGCCGGGATGAACAGAGCTAACCGGTGAAGAAACGAACTTAAAGACGAATGCAGATTGAAGATCGTTTCTGTGTCGCAACAATTGACGCTTTTCAAACGACAATTTCTCAATCAAATCGTCATTGAATAGCTTAAAATACGACGATTTGAACATTCAACAAGTGCATGCAACGTTTCGACGCTTAAACGTTTGAAAGATTCAGAATCCTTGAAATTTTTAATTTAAATACTCGAATTTTTGGTTCTTTAAATTTATAGACATATTTGCATTTTAGAGTATCGGAGCTTTTTAATTTTAGCATATTTCGATACTCGATTGCTTTACCTATAAATTTGAGATTTTTTAATTTCAAAGTTCTTGGATCTCTAAATTTCTAAATTTTCAGACTTTCAAGCTACCAACTTTTCGAATCTGTCGATTCTTCAACTTTTTAGAACTGAATTCCAATTGTAAGTGATTGGTAAATAAAAAAAAAAATTCACTGAAAGAAGAGTTTAGAAATGAAAAAGGATCGAAGGATTAGTCGATCGCAAAATTAAAGTCTCGTCGAGATCGAGATACCAACTCCGCCTTAATTCCAGCCCGGAACCCACAATTTTCATTGCCGACGACGCTTGTTATTTCACGATTTTGCAAACAAATTTGCGGTCGTACAACATTGCGTGATTTAACCACGAATTCATTCGATATTTTTTTTCCATGGATTTTTATCTCTTTATTACTTATATTACTATCATGCCGTAAATTTAAAAAATGGAATAAACGATAGGCTATTAAAATATTAAAATACACAATAAAATTCGCATTATTCCTGTTCAATAAAAGACTTTATGGTTTGAAACAAATGTTCCATTCCAAATTATAAAAATTTCGCTTTCGAGAAATATCGATGTAAAAATTAATATTAAGCAAGAACAGTTGCACACGCGTCAAAACGAAATATACCGAGACTATACAATATGTTTATACATATGTGTAGGTATAAAATTATAATATATCACACGATAACGTTTTTATCCGGCGAATTACTGTTTTATTTATTGATTTTGAACTCACCGCATCGTCGTCTTGAAACTGCTCTGACAGGTTTCATAGTAAAAAATGTCCGAAAGAGGTTCGTTTCTTCTTCACACGCGCATACACACACACACACACACGAGCGCGCGCGCGCATGTACACTTCCTTCTCGATAGGCTGCTTACAAGTGACGCCTCACATTTCGTAAGCCTATTTTCAAAAAAATGATATTACATGTCTTTAAAACTCGCTCTTGTAATCTATGTAATCGATAATTAGAATAATATTGACAATTAACATTATATATATATTAGATGTTATTAGATATTAGATACAATACACAGAAAAGAAAACAGACAAAAAAATGATACATTTTTTTAATATACCTGTAGTAAAATACCGAAAGAAATAAAGTTGTAATAAGGCACTCGGAACAAATATAAATATTGAAATTTCTACGATAAATAAAATGTTACACAAATCCTACAAATATTCCCCAAATTTATGTAATAAATAGCAATCGAATCCCATGAAATGACTTGAATTAGCAAACACATATTGAACTATTACTAACCTAAATCTTACGTTTCCACATTTCTCTGTATGCATTTATTTCTAGCATCGTGTATGTTGCTCATATGTATACAAACTGCATGAATGTATCTGCTACACACGTGTAAACACTTTGGTTAACTAACTTGAGTCACTCGAATGTCACTACGTTCTGTATGCTTTACACAGTATATGTATACAAATTAGGTTAGAATGTACAAAAAAAGTACTGCGTATACAATTCGCTATACAAAACTTTCAAACATCGTATAACCCGAATATTTCGTGATTAATTCTACCTTCAATTTGCGCCGACTTCCTTGAAGCACATCAAACTGGCGGGTTCGAAGCTTATTTATGACGTCATCGAGCATTGGTCGATAAAAATTCAACATTTACCACAAACAGCACCGTCTGTCGCATTACTGACTGTCGATGCTTACAACGGCTGAACTTCTCGTACAATCGCAGATGTCACTGTTTAACGATGAACCTGCCTAACGTGAGAAAGTGTATATAGGGTTTTCATTACAAATTTTACTATGAGCAGGCGATAAATAGAAAACGCTTGAGAATCATTTTAGTCGTATAATTCTCCAGAATTTTCCGCGACCACTGATTCAAATTATTTTTGTAATCTTAACGTTGCAAAAAATCACTTCCACCAATTCTATACTAGAATTTTATGTACGTTAACAGATATACCGGATGTGACAGGCAGCGTAACGATCTTTAAGGTTAAGTGACATTACGCTTTTTTTTATACTCCGACTTTTTTTTTTATATCGCTAAACTATTCGAAACAATGCCAACGCCAAACTCTATCAGCGTAGCTGTGATATGTTCTAGCAATATGAATAGAAGCATGGAAGCTCATGCCTTCTTGAGGTAATTAGTCTTAATTGCAATCGAACAATGAATTATATGAAATATTGAATAGACGAATTCTTACTTTATTGTTCTTTTTCAGTAAAAAAGGTTTCAATGTTAAATCCTTTGGAACTGGCGATAAAGTTAAGCTTCCTGGAAATGCACCTGATCGTCCAAACATTTATGACTTTGGAACTTCGTACGATGAAATCTACAATGACCTTTTATCTAAAGACAAGCAATAGTATCCTTTCTATCAAATAAATGAATGAATTTTTTTTCTTCTTTTCACAAAATCTGTACGAGGAGTCCATTGACTTCGAGGCAAAATAGATATCTTTTTATTTTTATTTTTATTTCTTTCGCATTATCTCTGATAAGTATCATAAAGTTTATGAAATAACTGAAACTAAAATTCCTTAACTGTAACATTAGCTATACACAAAATGGTTTGTTGCACATGTTAGATAGAAACCGTAGAATAAAACCGAAACCAGAACGATTTCAATTATCCAAGGACAAATTTGACATTTTAATCACATGCGAAGAACGTGTTTATGATCAAGTAATCGAATGTATGGAATCTAGAACTCAGGAAGATAGTCAACCAGTACATTTGATTAATATTGATATTCAGGATAATCATGAAGAAGCTACAGTTGGATCGTTCCTCATTTGTGAATTAGTCACTGTGGTAATTTCAGAATTCATTAAAATTTATGCATTTGTATATATTTAAGTCCTCCTGCAATTATTTCTCTAACTAAAAAATTGTTTTTTTCCAGCTGGCCAATAGTGAAGATTTAGATAACGATATAGATGAACTACTTCACGAATTTGAATCAAAGTTTGCAAGAACGATCTTACACACGGTACTTTTTTATTAAGAAGCCTGTTGTATATCAACAACTTGGTGTTCATCAACGACTTAACTTATAAAAGCAGACTAAATTATATATACTATAAATGTAGCACCACATTATCTGAATCAGATTATGTGAAGCGAATTCCGTTTTTACGTAACAAGTAAGAATTCGATTCGCGCTTGCTGTTTAATGAGATATTGCTTTCCACGGAAATCGTTCTAGAAATCTGCTGTTACATTCATACTGTATCTCTAATCCGTGACAAAATATGCAAAAGCAAGATTATTGGATTCGTTCAGGTTTCGAAACGCTAGTATCAGAACGATTAGAAAAGATTAAAAAGCAAAGAATACAAATTATAAAATATTTTAATTTTATAATATATACGCATATAAGTACAACAGCAAGCTATTCTTATATGTGTATGTATGCCGTTATTAGAATGTATTTGTAGTACATAGAATCAATATGAGTCTCTGATATGCTTATAAATTCAGAGATTTGTATATTATAAAATATGATCCGCTGTTATATAGCGAAAAGGCCTTCAATTCTCATAATACAATATAAATATTCGTAAAATCAATGTTGATCGAGATGAGCGTACAATCTTCTTGTTTTTTCGCGTTTCTTTTTATTTGAGTGTTTATTAATCTTTTTCCACGGTTTCCCTTCAAGCAACAAACTCTGTGTAGAACCTGTCATCGATCCTGCATCCCTAAAAAAATAATTACAATAATTACCAAAGTATTCGAAACGAAATTCGTATACACGCTCCATTACTTATTATTATATATGAGCAATTATTGTCAATAATTATACAAAAATGACTTTATCAATTAATAAATATACAATAATGTTACATACTTTGAATTAATTCTATGTAAACCGTGCATTTTTCCAATTACTCCTTTTACATGTATATTCGAAGTATTATCTTGAAAAAATACTTTATCTAAATCTTCAGACGTAGTTTTGCTCCCTTTATTCACGCGCACTGTTCTAGGTGGAAAATGCTTATTTTTCGAAATTATTCTTCTTCGCGGAGGAAATGTATGAAACGTTTTTTGTTCTGCTGTAGTGGGCGCAACGCAATACAACAATTTACCGTTTACAAAATCTTTCAGAAGATATCGCGCCGCACGTGGATTATCTGGTTGTCCATTCTGTGTCATAAAACCTCTATTATCTAAATAAAAGTATAAAATAAATTATTAAACTTATACAAATTATCATGCATTACTATCATGCTTAATACATAATTACATACAGGCATAAGCATTTAAAATTTCTTCTGCAGTTGGAGGACGATCAGCATCTTCTCCTTCTAATGGTGGAGGTATCATAATTCCATAAAGATCTTCTATAATGTGCCTTGGTATTAAAGTACCCAGTAATGTAATTGGAGGTACATGATCCCTCATTTGATCAATTGGCAATATACCATTTAATATCATTTCTGATTTTGTACAAACGAAACTAGGCATTACTAATCCAGGGCAATCACAAAGAAGTAGGTCCTTATCCAAGAATAGTGTTTGAAAATGCTTTGTTTTACCCGGTGTTGCAGACACTGATACCTTTTTGTCCATTAATAGGGCATTTATTGTGGAACTTTTACCTACATTTGGATAACCTACCAAACCAATTGTTGTGATTCCTTTCGTATATGTCTCACCCTTATAAATCATTTTGAAAAATGATACTAATTGATCTCTGCTCAATAATTCTGATGAATTCTTCACCTTTGTATTATCTTCTATATCTTTTTCACTTAATTTCTCTATTACATCATTCAATTCATTTAAATTACATTCATTAGATTGCTTAGAACTTACTTCCCCATTTTCAGTTATGGTATTATTACTACCATCATCTGCACTTTCATATTCGCTTTCTGAAGCAAATTCTGAAGTATACAAAGATCCATCACTATCATCATCCTCCACTTCACTCCCTTGTTCATTTTCACAATCTTCTTCCTCGATTATATCTTTTATCTTTTGTTTTTCAGCTGCCAATGTCGCGGAAAAGAATGCAACTCTCAAATTAATATCTGTAAAATATTTTGCCCATGCTTGTCTTTGTTCCTCTGTTAAAAAGTCTGCTTTATTAATTAGTATCAGATTCATTTTTTTAAAATCTACTTCTTTAACATATGCTTCTAGGTCCTCACAACGAAAGAGCAGTGGATTTCTTGCGTCAACTATCTGTACAATAACATCACTACGCTCAACTACTCTCCACAATTGTCTCCAAAATTCCAAATTCTTTTCATAAGGAGTTAACATCAATTCTTCGACTTCTTGCAACATAGCAAGAGAACGTCTCCATTCTAAAAATTCTTCTCTCTCTTTGCTTTGCAATTCATGAGCTGTAGTTGAACTATTCCATTTTGGCCTTCTAGGTATTTTCAGAAGGGCTTTATTCTTTTTTTGCATCTCCAGTACCTTTGCTTTTTCATCTTTCGAGAGTAATCCGATTCCATTTTTTGGATTAACGAATTTAATGTTTAATTTTTCTGCATGAAACTCGGTTCCTGCTAACTCTGCAGTAGAGAGAAATTCTTGAAAAGAATTTTCTTCCGTGACGGATTGAAGATTGAGACGTCCCCAGTCGTAGCCATCGTTTAATTCGGCAGTGTGAAGCTAATTAAAAATGCAATGTCAAAATATCGAATATTTATAGTTTAATTCATTTTAGTATGTACCAAAACAAATAGGTTATGAAAAGGTTATGAAATAGGTTATTATTATGTTACCATAGATAAATCAACATCTTTTTTATTTCTCGATGAACCGAAACGGCCCCTAATCAAAGCCTTTCCTAAATTGTTGCCTTCTACTTTTCCTTTTTTACCCATTGCGTTTGATTTTATACGACTTCAAGAAATAACAGCCAAATCACAGCCAAATCACAGCCATCGAACGTCAGCTCACAAAGGATATAACCTAACAAACACGAAGATGGTACCCCGCTAGGGGTAGCCACCCACATGTCCTACTGGACAAATTGTAAAATTTAAATAAATAAATAAAAAAAAATCGAACGTTAGAAGTAACGTGATGGCAGCATGAACGGAACATTAAAGAAATAGACGTAACGTATATTAACTAATTAAGTTATAAGAATCATTGCAAAAAGATATTTCAAATATAATTTCATGCACGGTGAAATATTACAGATAGAATTTAAAAATATATATATATTTATGCATCATACATTTGAGCTATGTCTCTATATTCGTATATATAGTTAAGCTAGATCTATGTCTAATATCTATAAATTAAATCTGGGATAGAGCTTTCATGGAATAATTTCTGCATCTTAGTTCATTTTTATTAATAATTGATAGGTAGACTGTTCTGGTTCACAGTTTTCTCGACGACCAGCAACAATTATGAAACGTTCAACATGCTTCACATGCTTCTCTATCCTACTCCCGCGCGCTCATCAATTCTCGAAATCGGAACAAGAAAAATTCTTTCGCAAGGCAGCTTGTGAACAGTTGTTTTTTTCTTTTTTTAATCCATTTTTTCTTTTTTTTTTTTTTTAATCAGAATTATACCAGTGTGTCATTGATTATATTTTATATATTACAATTTCTGTGACTTCGTATAGATTCACCACGCTTGTACACCACTTGCAAGTATCACAAGTCGAGGAGAAGAGAAGTCTCACTTGCATCCAACACGAATTCATCTCTCGCATTATTTAGAAATCTAGCCATCTATAATATGGATAATCAGTCGCTTTTTCTGGAAAAAGGACATTGATCTCCTCAAATAAAGTCTCATCGGAAAAAGAAAATATACTTTCTTCCAAGTATGCTGTACTCGAACGCCTACTTTTGAGTTTCCTTTTTTAGCACTGAGTATAAAGTGGCTCGCAACGTGTCTGATATGGGCCGTTATTTTACACCCGCGATACTTTTATGGGATACCGCCGTTCTACGGTCTAGAATTCATTATTGATCAACTGTACAACCCAGCACGGAACAATTGAATTATTCGTGCAAAACGAACGGCAGTATGTTAACGTACACATAACATACAGATACTTCCGTCCCGAATAATTATTTTTCAATAATTGTCTCTTCCTCGAATCCCTCGTGGTTGATCGCCGTCACGTCCTCTACCACGATTACTATAACCGCTCCTTCCCATTCTTCCCATGTTATTGTCGTTGGGACCTCGGTTCATACCACGATTAGGTCCCAGTTTATTTCCAAAATTACCAAAATTCGAATTAAAATTATTTGGCGGGTTCTGCCCGGGGTTTTGACCGCGGAAACCAGGACCAAAACCCGGCCGGTCAAAATTTGGCGGGCCTGAGTTCGGCCCCCGGAAATTCGGCAAACCTTGAAAGTTATTACCGAATGGTCCTTGGTTTGGTCCGAATGGAGGTAACGGGCTCGGCCTAAAGTGTTGATTGGGCCCGAAATTACCGTTTGGCGGTCTAAAGTTAGGGCCAAAGTTTCCGGGTGGTGGTCCGTTAGGACCAAAACCGGGATGCATGTTAGGATGGTGCATCATGTGCATTGGACCGTCAATTCCTTGCATACCAGGATGCAGCGGTTTATTTTGCATAGGATGCTGAGACATATTTGGATGTGGTACTAAACTTTGGATCGGGGGGGTCATGTTGGGATTAATATTTTGCATATTATGGTGACTCGACATGTGAGATATACTGTTGCCTAAATGAGGTATGCTGTTACTTATGCCGGAGCCTATAGCCAGCGGCATGTTATCACGTTTATCAAAGTTCCCTGAAAAACCACCATCCCCTTTTCTGGGACCATCATTCATCGACTTCTCATCGTCCCACCGCGAATTACCGTCCCGATCTCTGTCATCGTAAATGTCGTTATCCAAAGACTTCTTCAAGGGGAATCCATGCGAACTTCTAAAGTCCTTATCCGCGTAATTACTCCTTACGTCGTAATCGGAACGTGAACTGGGCCTTCCAGGTCCGCTAGAGATGTTAAACCGTAAATCTTCATCGCGATTCGCATTTCGAGCATTTTCACCATGAGGAAGTTTCCTGAGATCCTCGTCCTGTCCACTGTGGAAAGAGTTAGTCTCGTTGGAGTGCTGATTTGATTTCGTTCCCGTGTACCTTAAGTCGGTATCACTGGATTGTGAGTCTTCCGTCATCACTCCGCCAAAGACCGGTTGATGAATCTTCGATGTTCTGTCGCTGGCTCCACCGTCGCTCCAACCGATTAGTTGATCGAATTTCCGCTTTCCACCGCGATTCAGCGCTTTCAGCAATTCAGGATTCTGTGCAAATTTGGAACTGGGTAAAGGTGGAGGAAGTTCGATATCGGGAACTTTGGAATAATCTATTTCGCTGTCGTCTTGCAAATATTCTTCTGAATCGTCCATGTTATCTGGTGGTCCCACAACGTCTCGTAGCTCTTCTATTTCTCCGGAAAATACTAGTTTATTTATGGCATCATTTCCTTTGCTAATTGCTTCTGCTAACTTAGAACCGGCTGCAATATTAGCAACGATTTTAATAATCTTAGAATTTTATTTAATATTACAGTACTGAATGTTCTCATTAACAATAAATAATGCTTACGTTCGACAGGAATCATTTTTCCGTACAATATAATACCATTAGGTGTCACTTCATTCAATGGTACCGCTCCTGGTGTGGTTTCGATCAACTGATTCACAAATGCATTTAGAGCTTCTACCTGCTCCATATCCTCAGCCTCCATCTCATTCCATTGAGCTTGGAAATTCCTTGGAATTGGTTTGCTATATGGAACTTTCTTGTTAGCGAATTTCTTTCCTTCGTCGACTGCATGATCCAAATCCAAGCCAGGGATACCACCGCTTTTGTCTTCTGGTTCGCCATCGGCATTGATTCTATCTTCTGGCCCCATACCAGGTATTACAGCTGCTTCATCAGCTATGAAATAATCGAAACAATAGTAAAAAAATTCAAAATTCGCTTTTTTTAAAATGTGAAATTATTACATAAATTTTGTCCGGAAGTTTTTCATTAGATTTGCATCTTTTCAAAGAATTACGAACCGATGGTAAAAAATGCAACAAGTTATTTTGTTAATGATAAATCTAAAGACTTTTATAAAAGTAGCATTCGCATAAATTGATATGGTAAATCTAATTTGTGGAAGATTCACTCTAGCGGACATAATTTGTGCAGTAACTTAATACTAATAACAATATTATTGTGATTATTCGCATAATATATTGTGTACCAATTTCATGATCATCAACGCCAGCCGATCCTGCAGGTAAAGTGTTGAGATTATACTTGTCTCTCATTAAATCACCAGGCCTGTTTCGTGTCCAAAACTTTGAAGTGTGATCATTACTACCGGAACACAGGATGTGTCCCAGCGGGTGCCAAGCTAACGTCCAAACTATACTGTCGTGAGCTTGTTCTATCGCACCTACCTCTTTGTCGGCTCTAAAAATTAATCATAGTGTGAGTAATGTGTAATAAATAAGATTAAAAAATAAGATTAAGAACTGCGGAAAGCGTACCCGACGTGCCAGAATAAAATAGCTCCATCGCTACCACCGCTACAAAATAGACCCTCGTGACTCGGGTGCCACGCGACACTAGAAGCTTCTTTTTTGTGACCACGAAATGTTTGAACTTCTTGACTTAAATTTCGAAGATCAAACAACTTGAGCAAATGGTCCCGCGACGCGGTTACCAGCCAATTTCCATTTTCATTCCATTTAACATCCATTACTGTCGACTTGTGTGCATGTAATGTTGCGAGTGACTGGCCAGTCTTTGGATCCCATAATTTAACCGGTTGCTGATTATCTTTGCTTCCAGAGATGACTAGACTTTTTTGTGGATGCCAGTGCACACATTTCACATCAGCACCATGACCTAAACAACAATTATATGAATATTGAATTCATTGAAGTTTGTATTAATGATTGAGCTGTTCGTTGAAACCACAATTAATTAATAAATAAAATGTAAATAAAAATATTGTTTTCTAATGTTAAAGAGTAAATATAATATAATAAAAGAAAATATAATATAATATATACCCCTGAGAATTCGTTCTTCATGACACCGAAGAAAGTCCCAAATTCTGACTGTTCCATCATCACTGCATGTTGCCAATTTGTGATCCGTTGGACTGAAACTACCCACCCAAAAAGAAATGTTATATTCAAACAATACGCTGTCATGTACTTATAGAGCGATTCTTTATTTGCAAATGCTCACAATGAGAATTTTCTCAATGAAACAAGTATTACAACGTTATGGAATGTATAATACATATTTGGTAATTATTATCCCATGTAGGCACATGTATAAAATATTAGATAATAGAATAGTATGATGAAAGATTGATTACACGTTGAGCTTTATTAACTTTTATTGAAGTTCTATCCTTATACAACTGCAATATATTCAAAGTGGAAGGAGACAGAATATGAAAAGTTTATTAATATTCAATAGAACATTTCAGGCATATGGTACACCTTACGGACATTATTATGATATGACATCAAAATATGATCATTAGAAATTGAAGTTAAAGCATATAATAGCTTACATTTATTACTGATTTGTCATTGGTTATTAAATAGATACTACACATGCAAAGAAACAAGCAAAGAATACTATAAATATTTTTCTTTTTTTTTATGGTACCATCTGCTAAATAAATTACATATTTGTATGTCTACACATGCATCCTTGATGAATCCTAAACATATCATGTAGAAGTTAGTTAGAATCAACCGACAAACCTATAAAGGATTATAATTTTCAAAAAATTACTTAAACCAGATACATAACAAGCGACTATTATATGTTTGCTAAAATTCTTCATGTGTATGAAATTTTTTGAGTTAAATATATGCTATATGTGTGCGAAAAACGTGTATAGGACCGCGTAAAAATACACGAATGAAATTCAATTTCAGGACAATTTAAAAAATTATTCACATAACGATAATATATGTGATCTAAGAATGCGCGTAGTGGGCTTTTACTCTGAATTCGTCTCGCGGAATAGACAAACATCAGTAATAAAAGGAAGATCTATGTGTAAATATTGTAAATAAACAAAAAACCATCTTCGACAGTCATATCTGGCACTCAAACAAAATTCACTGCTGATCAAGCAACAAACTGTTCCATTATCATGAAAGTAGAATCTCTTTTTGATGCCACATGACCACCGAGTGATATACCAAGATTGATATTTTTTCAAAAGTTCAACATTTATTGCACAAAAAAAATGTCCGAAGTGTACATGAAGTTCGTTATATCTCTCTGTTACTCTCTCTCTTATCTGCAAAAGGGCACAAGTGACACAGACCAAAGAGAAAATACTTTATTTTTATTTTCAGAGACATATGATACTGTAACTGCCTTTATTTAACTTTATTGAAAACTTGGATGATGTAAAGAAGGACACAGGATATTTATTTTTATTTAATTCCATGGGAATCTCGACTAGGTATTGCTGTATATTTCTTGTTTGTTTATTCTTCATTCTAAATATACACATTTTACCTAATAACCTGACCATATAAATTCCATAAACTATGAGCCATAAGGACCTAATTTCTTTTTTCCTACAATTTGTTTTGTTTTTGTCTCAGACCTTTCTATATAAAAATAATAAATTCATACTACTGTAATCTAGTGGACCATGTAAATTTATTTAGGTCCCTAAGACTCTATGAATACAGTTGATAAATTTCATATTAACACACGTACAATATATTTGGCAGAAAAATTTACACTATCCTTGCTGATCAACTTTAGATATTATTAAGATACATGAAGATGTAAAAATTTCAAAAATTATTAATTTTGGGAAACTAAGCAAAAATAACTGGAATTACTTGTAACAACATTTATGATAGTATTATAGCACATTAAGTTTTTTTTAAATATAGAGCCTCATAGTTTATATCACAATTAAATATCAAAATTAAATATATATATATATATAGGAAACCTTAATAAAAAAAAGTAAGAAAATCAATTTGTAATAACACGGATGTCATCACGTAGTATAGGGAATGTATTTTCATCACAGACTTTATATCACAGAAATTTTTCAAAACTTGAGAATATCTTCACCATACATCTAATATATCAGGAAATCTTTCAAATACAATTTATGAAAAATTTTAGAAATCACCTGTGTACCCATACAAGAATTAATATTTTTAAAACAAAAATGTTGTAAAACCAGAAGAGGAAGAGAATGAGAGTCATGTCCAATATCTTAACTACAGCAAGGATGGACGGATCATCGATAACAGTGGCGCAAGAGACGTAAGGACTAGTGTGGTGGATGGTATACCTGAGTCCTCTAATCGCTTCTTTGTGCGCCTGAAACATCTTGACGTTGTTCATATTGCTCTGCCAATACTTCACATAGCCTGCATGATCTCCTGTGACCATCCAGCTCTCATTGTGCGACCATACCATTGTTCTCACTGGACTATCATGTGCCTAAACAGACAAAAACAAATATTTGATTAATGCATCTAAAACTAGTATACATTCTACACAAAAAGTAATACAATGCATTCAAGCTTTAAAGTTTTGGTCCCTATTTATGTCCAAAGCTCCCTATTTATACATATAGTCTTTTATTTAAATCACAAAGTTACAAATGATGATAATAAATTACAAAACAATATTAATAATATACAGAAATATTTAATTACTGTTAAACTATAATAAGGGGCATAAAATACCTGCAAAATAGTTTCAAAATTAAAGGTAAGACCATTCCACAATGTAAATTCTCCGCTAGATGCACCAGTAACAAGGCGTCTTCCCTCTGGTGTCCAAGCCATACAAAAAATAGGGCAGCGCATTTTATTTGTTGCAGTCTTCACAAATCTTGTGGTGACTGCATTTATAGGATTGTCAACATAACTAGGTGGTGGAAGCAGATCAGGGTAATACATCACATCTGGCTGTAGGGCGCGTCTGTCTCTGTAATCCCTCTGCCATACTCGATTCTACATATAAAATATGTAATAACACTATTCATCACTGATATCACAAAACTTTGCAAACCAAATTAAGAATCCTACCTCTAAGCTTTTTATAATGGCAGAATTATAATCCACAGTTTTACGCATAACAGATTTCCTAAGTCTTTTGCCATCAAATTCATCTTGTAACGTATCTTGGCCAGCCGCAACAATTTTGGGTGCATGATAAGGTCTGAATGGTTTAAAGAAACCCCTTGTTCCATCTCTATGATTAGTGTATCTGTGCTGATAACTTCCAGATGTGTTTATTGTAGTCAAATTAGGAGGTGGAGCTGATAAATTTGGAGTGGCAGGAGGTGGAACAGACATATTAGGTAAACTTATAGCTGGTGGAGGATTTGCAAATTGAGTATTTGCAGACATAACAGCAGTTGTTAATTCTGTAAATAAACACAAAATATGTTTCTTATTATTATTCCATAAAGTAAGTTTAACATTATTTAATCTTTATTAATGTTATATTTTATATATTCTTCAAATTATTTTTATTCAATTCACATATGGTATATGATACTCTATTGGGTTATCCAATAAATGGAAAAACTTAGAAGTCTGACCTAACTATTTGCTCTATTTATTATGTTTAAAAAGACTATTTAAATTTCAATAAAGTAGCAATAATACTATGGTTGTTTTAACACATTTTCTGATGAACTAGAGATCTACAACATTCAAATATAAACGAACAGAAACTGTACTTTCACAATATGTGAAAATCTAATACCGATTTCTATTGGTAGAAACATACTTCATGCATTATTTATCTTTATTATTGTAAATTTCAAGTTTCCTTTAATCATATAGTATAGCAATGAAATATATAATAATTAAGAACGAGTACAAAACCTATCGGAATCGGAATGTTACTAAAGGTTATACGAATTATTTTTCGAGAGAAGCTAACCAATTCGACAAACTTTATTAAAAATTCTACATTTCCCTAATGCAAAGTGAAGCTTGTTTACAAAAACTGATAAACAACCTGCTCATTAATTGTGAACAAATTTTCTTTGATGCTGTTGCACTGTAAAACGCTTGTCACATCTCCCGAACGTGTGTGGATCGAGCGAGTGGCGATAATTCAGCCCGCCGCCGTTAGATGTCTAGCAACTTTCCTTCACTCCGGCTTTCTTCTCTATATGTTCTAATATCCCGTGCAATTAAGGCAGGGGTTGCGAGCATAAGGCCTACTGATGAGTCTGGTTGGGTGGTTCCGAGACGAAACGCACCTTTCTTTTTCGTTCCATCCTTCTCTTTTGTTCTTCGGGATGCGACACGCGCTTTAATGTTGTATCTTTTATAGCTTACAACTCTGCAGGTGGGGGAATAAGACACAAGCTAAAAACTTAATACTTCCTTACGTTCTTAGATTCACTATCGAATCCGAACGTTAACACGTTTTTGATATATATTATACACAATATCACTTGTTATTTCCACCGTTTGTATAAAAAATGTTTTCCAAGTAATATGATGAAATATATGTATTCAAATGACTATATTATTTTCGAAATAATTTTTGGTTTCACGCTTTATATTGATGTAAATTTAAACACACACGAGCAAACAATGAGAAAATTATATGTCCCCTATATACTATGGACGCCATTACTCATTTGGATGATCACATCCGTTTCATTCGTATCCACTTCCGATAGTGATTTTGATAAATTGCTGTAATGTATATATTATGATAGAATTTTATTAACTAATAGCGTTTCATATATAGAATAGATAAAAGTATATTCGTATTAACCTAATGTTTCACTTTTATAATGAAAATTTAAAAATTTTAAGAATTGATAGGGATTTTTAAGATATTTTAGAGATTCTAGGAAATTAATACATTTCATACATCATATCTAATATACCTGAATGTTACCTTTTTGAGTTATCTGATTTCTGTATTTTTAAGATACATATTAATAAAATTTTTATTATCATTACTATATTTATTTAATTTTATTTAATTCCACAAGAATAAAAATTCATGTTTCATTACTATCGTAAAAAGAGCCACCTGTTATAAGTTGCCAAGTTAGCATCTTTAGCACAATTAGCATTCTTGCGTACAAAAATGTAAAGTGGTGCAACAACAATAATAAATATAAATATTAAATATATGAAATTTTATTAGAAAATTAATTATAACTACATATATTTAAAAAACTCCAATTTTGTAAAAGAATATAGTAAAAAAAAATATAAATCATGGATGATAAATGCGTCATAACAAAGCTTCCTCATCACGTACAACAAAAATTGTGTCATACACGACCTCCTTATAGACAAGGGAAAAGATTGACGTCTGTGAAGGTAGCATTGTGAACTTGTATCCTATCATATATAAAATTATGCTTAGTAATAAGTAATATTTTATAAGTTACTTTCTCATATTGTATATATCATTTATTATAAAATTGAATACAATTTTCATAAATCACACGATGAATTTCTTTAAATAATAACAAATTTAAGTTTACAAATAATTTTATTTTAAATACGTAGTTTATTTCATAATTTGCTATCATTTTTGGTTGTTTGTAATATTTCCTTGACACTCTAGCTCTATGTAACAGGTTTATACAATAAATGATGAATCAAAACACTTAATGATATGTGGAGTACCAAAACTCCAATTAGGTGATGAAGTGAGAAAGCTTGTTGAACCTTATGGTAATATTAGAAAGATACATGTAGTGTCTGATTATCCCACAGAGGAATTTACAGAAGCATATTATATACAATATGATCGTATACAAAATGCAAGGTTCATACCTTTTCATATTTCACTAATACCTTTTATATAATTGAATTTTTGTAATTTGGTAATAAAATAATCCATGTCATTGTGTCTTATATTATACATTATATAGAATAGCAAAACGATTCATTGATGGCAAAAATTTTTATGGAGGTTCACTACATGTTTTTTATGCACCTGAACTTGAAAGTGTCTCGGAAACTAGAGCTAAGCTCCTTCAACGTCGAAGAGAAGTAGCTATACGTATAAGAAAAAATCAACAAGATATATTGAATCCAAATACTGATAAATTTGTTCCAAAGTATGTAAACAAATTATGCAATAGCATAAAAGACTTGGCTTGTTATTATAATGGAATAACAACTTTTAGAGAACAGTATAATAGAAGAAAAAGAACACCTGCTTTACCACTGACAGAAGAGCGCCTCTGGCAACAATATCCTGGAGAAACATTATTTTCTATTTATGATGGTATACCACAAAGTCTAGATCCAAGGCCAATATGTGAACCTAGTCTACCATCAACATCATCTGAATATCAAGCGGATACTGCATCTAATTCATTGCAAAGTCCCTATTATCCGACTGAAGCTATTATTGCTCAAGCAAGTGAATTTAAAGAAACTACATCAAAATTGGACTGTGTAAGAAACAAAAGAAAAAATTACAAGGGACAGCCTATTAATAATAATCTCAAAGTTAGAGTTGTCAAGCCACAAATTGTCGATACAAGTGCTATAGCAAAATGGGATACTTCAAATAAGAATATATTTTCTAATCCAAAGAAGGCTCGGAATAATATAATTATTAAATTAATACCAAAAAGTGAAAATGAGAAAAAAAGGATTGTAATAAAAGATCCAAGGTATATTACATATTGCATTTTGTATTAATTGTACTTTCATAACAAATTATTATTATCATATTGTTTAGTGTTACCCAGTTAGTACAACCAAGCGAAAATCTGCAATTGTCAATTGAAAAAGCCAAATCTCAGGTACGAGCAGCGATGCAAATGAACAACAAGGAAAATCCATGATTCTATATCAAGACAAATAATAAAAAGTTTATTCAAAGGATTATTTATTTTACATCAAGTAGATACGCACTATTCCAATCGAATAACACTTATGTTTATAATTAATTTTTACAATTATTTGAATTTGTTTAAAATATATAAAAAATATAAACTATGTCTAAATTTGTCCTATTATAAAAAATTAATAAAACCCTAAATGATAATCGTCGAATCTGGATCCCACTGTATACCAGCTAATTTCGATTTTGTAGTATGTTTCTTGTGTGGTGGTGTGTTTTCTTGCAATATTTTTGAGGTAATACCTTTGTTCCTAAATACCTGTTGTGGTGATTTTATTAATAATGTTTGTACTTGTCCATTATTTGAACGATTTCCGAGAGGAGTTCGAATCTGAAAATAAAACATGAAAACTTTATAATAGAGCATAAACATTTATATTTTAGAGTCGCGCTCGATTGACTGGGACTCAAACTCGTGGCTGTATGGTCAGATTTCGAATTTCGGTCGACTCTCAGTCGGCACCTTTACAACTCAATTATAAATCATAGTTGTATTGTGCTTATTTCAGCGCGGTTTTTGCTGGTTCAAAATCCACCAACTCATTTTCAAATAAACGAATAAATCGTGGTGATTCCGATTTACTGGATTTGTGATAATAAACATTAATAACTGAATTTTAAAACTTTGTTGTTAACAACTGTACTTCAATAACATTCAATTGTGATATTTCATAATATGAAAATTTTAGAAAAAATATATCTATACTGCAACTACCATGTCTGCAAAATAATTTATTAAGTACCTTTGTAGATTCACTTCCATCTTTATTAATAGAATTAGAAAATTTCTTTTCGTCTATTGGAATTTTCACTTCTGATTTTAGATTTTTTTTCTTTTTTCTAATTGTATCTATTTTAGTTCTTTCACTTTCAAAATTAGCTAGTTTTGCTATATTATCATCATCAAATGTTATAATTACTTCTTCTTTAGATACTTGTGCTACTTTTTCTTCAATAATTTGTACATTGTCTAATTCACTTGTTTTTAATTCTTGAGGCTCATCCAATATCAATGAATCTCTCCATACTTTAATTATTTCATCGCTAGTAACACATGTTTTCTTTTCTTCTATATCCTTCTTCACACATACATCATTGAACTTGTTTTGCCCTGAGATTCTTTGAGATTCACTCGAATCTTCCAATTCTTCCTTCGCTGATGCAAATATTTCTTTATTAGATATAATAAATTTTTGAAATAAGTTTTTTACATATTGTAATACAAATTAACTTTGAATTATTAAGAACAATTTCTCACCATTCACTGAAGTAGATTCATTTCCAGATGAAGGACTAGAATATAATGATTCAGGTGATTTGGATTTGTTATCGCAATTACTAATGACTGAATTCAAAGAATTTACATCAGTTGTGGCTAAACTATGTGAAGCCTGTACTTCAGTAACATTGCATTGTGATGATGTTTCACAATATGAAAATTTTGGATAAAATATATCTGTATCGTAACTACCAGCTCTATGTAAAAATTCTTGAGACCTTGCTCTTAAACGTTTTATAGATTTTGGCATTAAAATTGGCGTTCTGTCAAAATCCGCAGCTGGAGATCGAGGATCAAGTCCCAAGATATTAAAACGTTCCTTTTCTATATCAGTAATTACCTTTTCATTATTTAAATTACTAGTTGTTGGTGTTGAGGGAATATCTATACCTTTATCTTCCTAAAATAGTTAAGTGAGCCTTATAAATTATTGATAATAATACAATTTCTAAGCCATGTTATAATATACATAATTTACCATTGTTGGCAGTTGTACTTTTGGAATATCTATTACTTTTGGCATACAATGTTTTATTGGAGTTAAACATAGCATTATTTTATCTATATCTGTTTCCAAATACTGTTTAGTTTGTAAATGTTTTGGCATTGCTGATATCATTTTTTTATTTGTTCCAAGTGGTGTACAATTCACCTATAAATATTACAAATTTTATATATTGTGTATTATTATACAACTTGTGAAAATATATGTTAACTTGTGTTAAAATTACTTCTATTGGTGTACGATTTATTCCACTTGTTATTGATCTAGGATCAATTAATGTTTTACGGACTATTGGTGGAGTTTCCATAATGTCTGTCTCAAGAGTTACTTCATCAGTAGATAATGGACATCTTATTTCTTCTTTTTCCATTTTATTGTTATAAGCCTCAGTATTATGAGGAAAAAACTTATTAACATAATTTCCCATTATTACGTTTTCACCTAGTAATTCAATAAATAAATTATGAATATAATTAGATTGTACTTGCATAAATAAACGACACTTAAATCATTTGTTTGGATACATAACAAACAGTAGCATATTTTGCTTAGCATTTTAAAAGTATTTACTGGTAATTTTAGATACATTTAATATTGTATAAAACTTAAAAATTGTGTGTGAACTTACTTTATATATATAAATTAAACCCTTCAAAAATGCATACAAAACACAGTAAAATTCTTAACGGGCCACTGCTTCGATCTTAAACATGGTAAATCGTAATTACCTTTTGAAAATTAAATTAACCGAATGACGAAGTCTTACCAATATGTGGCTTTAAACAGGGGTACCAATGCACAAACTGTGTATCTTTGTATGTTTATTATCTGATTATATGTATATGTATACTTGAACAGACTTAAATAACATGTATCTGAAAATAACAAGCAAAATAATACGTTATATTTTCCTTAAATAAATTTGAAATAATGACACAGAATTTCAAATAACGTGCGAATTTCATTTAGTTTGTTATAATCATAATAAACCAATAAGTACGTCTATGGCTTAACGCGTACGTATTATAATTCAATGGAATCTATATCGTTCACTGAACTAAAACTTTAAACGCATCGTAAATATCAAATTGGAGCAATTAGTTTTAAATCATGTATAATGAGGGAATAAATAACAGAAATATGTAGTAAGCTAATGATACTACATCTTTTAGGTTGTTGATCTAATAAGACAAATGCCTAAGTGCTAGAATTGTTAACACTATTTTGATTGTTGTATTTAAAGTAAATAAAGTTTCTCTGTAAAAAAAATTCTCATGTCTGAATATGCGAGCATGTCATTCACTTTAAATCCAGAAGAGAATTGTAAGAATGATATGGTTCAAATGCAGTCTATCAATCTTGTTTGTCCGGTGTGTGATGTTGGATACATAAATAAAAAAGAATTCTATGATCATTTACGTATCCATGCTGGAGATGTATTATTAAAGCATGTGCAATGGTTAAAAAATGCAAACAATGAATTAGGAACAGTGTCAAAACACTATACTTCTAAAAAGATTGATGACAATCCTTATGAAACTACATTAAGGCCTTTCAAATGCCATCAGTGCAGTTTAACTTTTGACAGAGCTTCTCAATATGATTATCATCATCGAAGTATACATTTAGGCGAAAAGTCACAGCTCTGTGAAATTTGTGGCAAAGGTTTCTTTCGCAAGGCAGATTTAAAAACACATTTAAACATTCATTTAGGAACAAATGTTTGTATTTGTGAAGTTTGTGGGAGAAAATTTAATCACATATCTAATTTAATCAGACACTGCAGAATGCATGCTGGTAGTTATATTGTACATCAAATTTTCCACAAAATGAAATACAAATAATGAATAAAAATTTAAATGCGATATGAATTTTTAGGGGAAAAATTATATCCATGTTCCATTTGTGGAAAACGTTTTACTCAAATTAGTTCCCTTGCAAGACACAAACGTATTCACGAAAGGGTAAAGGATGATGTTAAACATCATTCGCAAACTAATTTCAACAATATCAATTTACAGAAAAAAGATCATGCAATGTGCAAAAATAAGGTGATGAGCAAATGTGATATTATGTAATATCCTTTGAATATAAGTATATCTTACTGTCAATGTACAGTTTGTTGAAGGTAATGCACCTAGTCAGCAAAAGATTGTTAAGAGACAACATTACTGTAAGATTTGTGGTGAAAGTTTCAATTTTATTTTTCTCTTAAGGGAGCACGAAAAATCCCATTCGCAAACCTTGGAGTGCAAAAACAATGAGGTGGTAAGAATTCTGAAAGTAACATTCAAGAACTACATGTTTTTGACCTATTTCTTCCATTTAGAGTTTTCAGAAAGCTACAGAACTGAAAGAACAAACACAATGTACTAATAATTTTGACTTTCTTGAAAATGAAACAAATATGAAAAAAGCTTCACCATTGGATGCAATTATTTATATCACATCAGAACAGGTAAATATTTTATCATTTATAATCATACAATTCAAAACTATTTCTATATATAGTTACCTTTTTACATGGAAAAAGTTAAAGAAAATCAATCTGGAAAACATTGAAGATAGTAGAAATCACATTTCACAAGAAGATCTATGTGAAACAAAAATTTTGGGGGCTGAAGAATTAAGTGTTTCTGAGGAGGTAGCATTTAACGATGAACAAACACAACTTGTTCATGATAGTCCGCTTTTATTATGTAAATCCAATGATTCTACAGAAAGAGAAAATGTAGCATATGCTGGTCCATTAGATGAAAATATTCTTAAAAATAAATTATGTATTCAAACGTACGAATCGGATTTACAAAAATCCGAAACAATATCAAATTATAACACCCTAATAAACACTCCTCTGAATGTTACCGATATGTTTCAAAAGATAGATCTCTCGGAATCTAGTAACAATGAACATCTTAATTCCGATTCAAATATACATAAAAATGAAGAAATAAATTTAGTACAAAGTGAAAAAATATCCGATGATTTGAACGACATAAATAATATTGTAAATCATGATGAACCAATGTTGCGTTTAGTACAAACAGAAACAGGGGAACAATTTTATGAATTTCTAATTAATAATTTAGTTGAAAAATTGCCGAATCCGCAAATTATTGAGTCCACAAAAAGCTCCGAGAGTAAAGATGATAGTACAAATATGAACGAAGAAAATCATGCAGAGCAGAGTATACGAGATGATATACATAACGATTTAAATTATTCACAATATGAATTACAAGGCGAAGAAAAAAATTTTACAAATCAGATTCTATTAGACACACAAAGTGAATTCGATAAATATGTTGAAACAAATTTCGAAGTATTTGAAAGATTAAATTACGACGATAGTCCCGAGCGATTTCTTGAATTTGTGGAATCAGGACTTGAAAACCAAAACTCGAAAATTTCAGATTGTAACAAAGACAGTGATGAATTCTTACAATTTCAAAATTTTGGTGAAATTGACACTGTAGAATCGAATGTAAAAGATGATATTATCGATGACAATAATAGTAATAATCAAATTGTTGAAACAGATGAAAAACAAGAGCAAAGTGAAGATGTGACAAATAGTAATGAAAAATTAGAGGATGAACAAGACTCAAGGAAATCGAAAACGTTTTTAATAAAGTTTCAATGTACAATATGTGAAAAGTCATTTTCAACTAGTTACAATTACAAACAACACATCGGTACCCATTTCGCAGACCAGCAAAAATTTCATTGCAAAGACTGTAAAATGTCATTTGCTTGGAAATCAACGTTAAATAAACACATTGCAAACAATCATAGACCAGATGGTCCACAGAAGTTTGCATGTGATATATGTAATAAAATTTATAATACTTCTTCACAAGTAAATGTGAGTATTTTTCGGAGGATATTTCTCTAATTATTAAACCATATACTAAATGACATAACAATGATTATTTTGATATAGGAGCATGTAAAACGAGATCATTTAAAACAACGGAACCATGTTTGTTCTCAGTGCGGTAAATCATTTTTTAAAAAATACGATTTGAAAATGCATAATAGGATTCATACTGATGAACGGCCATATGTTTGTCGCGCTTGCGGAAAAAGATTTCATCATCGAAGTCACATTGTTCGTCACGAACGCATACACTTTTAGGAATAGATAAGTTTACGTTATTTGTTTAAGGGCGTAGGGAACAAATTGTAAAATAGTTATAAAATTTTATCGAATAAAAATTAACGACGATGATGTTCTGTTATGTTCGTGTGATTTTGTAATATGTATCGATACATATATAAGGCATTTAAAACAGGTTTTGTAGACGATTATTTTTTAATAAAAGAGAAGATATTAATGTTTTATTTCTTCATTTCCTCTTTATAATATTGTGATTAAAATATAAATATTAATTAAATTATACTATTAAATTATAAATATAAATTGAATATTTAATAAAATAAATTTTTATTCCTATTTCTTACGTCATCATAACGTACGTATAGAAAGTAGAGGTACATCGGAGCTAGTTTAACGAATCAGTTACATTATTATATATATACTCAGCAAGTCTAGCTTCAATATGGTCGACAACCTGTGTGAAGACGTGGTGAATAATATGGAAAACCTGAATATGAAGGAAGACAAGGCATGAATACTGATTCTTTTTAATAAATATTTTCATTTTCATTTTTAGCGGTAAAATATGTTGGCGACTTTGCGTATTTGCAGTTATAGAAACACTTACAATGTTTCCAAGCGGACACATGCTTGGGTTGGTTATAAGATATACTATCATTACAACATTATGTTATAATATCACGTTTTGAATTCTCTTTTTTTTTTTCGGTTCTTAAACTATTCATTGATATAATTTGTACTATGTTAAGAATGACCACCCATATCATTGAAATCGATAATCTGATGCAATCCAACCTTATACCTTTTAACGATTGTTGCATTGTCCGCGAATGCATTAGCCTCATGTTTTTTTAATTTAGAAGATAATGATTAGTATTTGCGGTGATATTAAATATTTTATTTTACTCAATATTAGAAAATGAAACCAAAGAAAAAAGCTGCTGCCATCGAAGAAAGGAATGTTTCTGAATTAAATCCTTGGCCAAGTTATATTCAGGTATGTTATTTTGCTAACATTTGAAAATTGCGTATTTAAATAACTGACAACTGAAACAAATAGATTTAATTAATTGAAATCAATTTTTGAATATACTTATTATTTGATTATGTTCCTGAATAATTATTTTTTCAGGATCGTATTGCATTATGGGATAAGCTTAAAGCAGAGTATGAAACATCATTAGCTTTGAAAACGGTTACTGACATAAAAGTAACACTACCTGATGGAAAGGAAGTTATAGCTCAATCTTGGCGTACAACGCCATACGAGATTGCCAAAAACATTAGTCAAGGTTTAGCGGACAGTACTGTTATTGCAAAAGTTAATAATGAACTGTGGGACCTTGACAGACCCTTGGAATCTGATTGCAAACTTGAACTCCTTAAATTTGATCATCCAGATGGCCAACAAGTGTTTTGGCACTCTAGTGCACACATTTTAGGAGAAGCTATGGAGAGAGTATATGGTGGTTGTTTATGTTATGGTCCACCAATAGAAAATGGATTTTATTATGATATGTACGTAGGTGAAACAGGAATTTCCAATTTAGACTTCCCATTCTTAGAGACTCTTTATAAAAAGATAGCTAAAGATAAACAACCATTCGAGAGATTAGAAATGACTAAGGAAGACCTCTTGGAGATGTTTAAATACAACGAATTTAAAGTTCGGATTATTAATGAAAAAATACATACTCCAACTACCACAGTATATAGATGTGGTCCATTAATTGATTTATGCAGAGGACCACATGTTAGACATACTGGAAAAGTTAAGGCCATTAAAATCACAAAAGGTTCATCTACTTATTGGGAAGGAAATGTCAATGCAGAATCTTTACAGAGAATTTATGGCATCAGTTTTCCAGATACCAAACAATTGAAAGAATGGGAAAAGTTTCAGGAAGAAGCAGCAAAACGAGATCACAGGAAAATAGGAAAGGAACAAGAGTTATTCTTTTTCCATGAACTTTCTCCAGGATCATGTTTCTTTCAACCACGCGGAGCCCATATTTATAATACTTTAGTTGAATTTATTCGTTCTGAATATAGAAAACGGGGTTTCCAAGAAGTAGTTACACCTAATATTTATAACAGTAAATTATGGCAAACGTCTGGTCACTGGCAGCATTACGCGGAAAATATGTTTTCCTTTGATGTTGAAAAGGAAACTTTTGCACTTAAACCAATGAATTGTCCTGGTCATTGTATGATCTTCGACGTTCGTATCAGATCCTGGCGCGAATTGCCATTAAGGATGGCAGATTTCGGAGTATTGCACAGAAATGAGATATCTGGTGCATTAACTGGACTAACTAGAGTCAGGCGCTTTCAACAAGATGACGCGCATATATTCTGTTCAGTTGATCAAATTAAAGATGAAATGATTGGCGCGCTTGACTTTTTGAGACACGTGTATTCCGTGTTCGGTTTCACATTTAATTTATGTTTATCCACGAGACCCGAAAAGTACATGGGAGATATAGAAATGTGGGATCAAGCTGAAAAAGCATTAGCAGAGAGTTTAGATGCATTTGGAGAACCATGGAAACTTAATCCAGAGGATGGTGCATTTTATGGTCCAAAAATTGACATAACCATTATGGATGCACTTAAGAGACATCATCAGTGTGCTACTATTCAACTGGACTTCCAACTACCAATTAGATTTAATTTGTCTTATATCAAGTAAGTAGAACGATTTTAAACTAATTTTGTGATATAAGTTGAAATTTTGAATTTTAATTTCAAATGCAAATTTAAATTAAAAATTTTAGCGAATCTGGGGAAAGGACAAGGCCAGTAATTATTCACAGAGCCATTTTGGGTTCTGTAGAAAGAATGATTGCAATTCTAACAGAATCATACGCTGGAAAATGGCCGTTTTGGTTGTCCCCGCGACAAGTAATGGTTATTCCAGTAAGCTCTCAATTTGATGAGTATGCGGAGCAAGTAAAAGATAAACTTTGGAATAGTGGAATTATGGTAGAGATTGATACAGATTCAAGTGATACTCTGAACAAAAAAATTCGAAATGCTCAACTCGCACAGTTTAACTTTATTCTCGGTAAAGAAATGTCTTGTATAGTAATGCTTTATATGTATCATGTAGTACAATATTAATGTGTTTAATACATATATAAATATATTTTTAGTTGTTGGAGAAAAAGAACTTAATGCTGGCACGGTAAATGTACGAACTAGGGACAATGTGGTGCATGGGGAAATTCTTGTAGATGACCTAATTGCAAAATTCAAAGTATTCAAAGAGAAAAAGGATAGAAACTGCGAAGAGAAGTTTTAAATAAGCTTTATATACAGACAGAATATTTATTTATTTCCAGATTATAATTCTGACAGAATCAGGTGTAATATAGGTCGACAGGATCTAAAATCACATTTTTTAAATATATTGAATAATGCATAGAAACTTATTATAAAAAGAGTCTTGTTAATAAGATAACGATATAAAAGCATAAGATGATTATTTTGCATTTAATTAATTTTATTTAGTATTCAAACTTTGGTATAATATAATCCATGTATTTATGCTTATGAAGTAATCTGTAATTTTATTATAAAAATCTTCCTTCTTATTAAATAGATTTTTTTTATGCAAAAACATGAATATATTTTATTCATAGAGATAAATTAGACAACGAAATATATAGTCAATTTATTTAATTTTCTCCAAACTCTATTTTTTATTCGATGATTTGTAAATGCTATTACGATAAATAATTTTATTCGGAAGCTACAAATAATTTTTTATTTTTCGCAATTATAGCAGAAACATTGAGTGTACATTGTAACTAACGAAATGTTCATCTCAACGGCTGTGCTCCGTAATTTATTGCAGATATTGTCAATATATGCATATTGCTGTAACTGCGCTAATATCTTTTGGGAATAAATTATTGTTGTAAATTATAAATCACATCGACACAAATCGAAAAGTTGTCATTAAAATCTCTCATAATATCTTTCACAATAAAGTCGCATCTTCGGCTAAAGTTGTTCTTATTTTACTAATAATCGAAGTACTGTTTGAATAAAAAATAACTTTTAACTAGGAATAGTAGATATATTTATTAGATTGAGTATTATCGCTTAATTAGATGTATATCAGCCACAATCATATAAGACCGTGTATCAGCTTATACATACACATATATGTAAGTTTATATAATAGTGGTATCAGTTTTCTTAGCTTCAATATCTTTTGTAAATTCATTGAAAAGAGCATAAAAAAATTTTGCTGCATAACTTTTATACATAATCGAAATAATGTTATTAATAAAACTTCACATGTTGCAAGCTACAAATTGCTATAGTTTATCCAATGAGACGAGGCAATAAACGTAGTAAAATTTGATTGTTGCGACTGCAACTATTGGCTGCTGATTAGTGAAACTCGAGTGTCAATGCCTCGTCTCGTTAGATAGAGTATATGATAAGATGAGAATTTTAACTCAAAATTTTGCCAATAAAACTTTTACTGATATGTTTCTAACATTTTTGTAATTAAAATGACACGATATAATTTACAGCATATTTGCTTACTTATTTTAGTCGGAAAGATTTCACAAATATGTTAGTAAAAGTTCAAATTTAAAAAAGTCAAAAATAAAAAATATGTCACTTTTAAATTAGTATCTACATACATTGTCTTAACGATATCTGAAATTAGATCATGTTACACCACTCGATCGCGGCGGGCCGTCGAGCTTCTCTGTGTGTCGGGGAACCTCTTCTCCGTAGCGGCGACGAGCACGAGTGTGCAATTATGCAAAAGATCTTGTTTTATACAATTATCGAGTATTTCTTGAATTCGATAAATGGAAGCAAGATATAACGATTTTGAATCTAGGAATTACGGTTTGAAGTCCAGGAATCCATTGCACTGGTTCAAAAATTGTACATTGTTAAAGTTTGGTATTTCTTATTAAATTAATTGGCTTATTCTCCATGACCCCTTTTGTCATATGCGTTGTTTATTTTTGTTGATACTATGAACGTAACTGAATATTGTCTTATGGAGATAGAAAAGTACAAGTAATATTGGTTGGACCACGTACATAACATTTATTCAAAATGTTATTTGACAAATTGATTTATATATCGATAATAAAGCGAGATTCCGTTATTCTGAATATAATATGTGTTTAAATAAATAAGAAATTTATCGTTTAAATGGCTATCAGATTAAAGTAAGTTATGCAGTAGGCTAAAAGTACCAAACTTTGAAAACGCAGAACTTTTGAATCAATGGATTTCTAGATTAGAAACTTCTATATGTCGTCTCTATACTTCTCTATTCATATGAGTACTATCAGAAAATCCCCAAAAAGCATTCATAACACTTTACAACAATAAATGATCTCATATGTAAGGTCGTTTAATTTGTTCAATTTAGGTTCTTGTATATGCTAATGTCAAATAAACTCAGCATTTCGCCGTATGATGCAGCACTAGTCCGGGAACAACCAGGGCCATACGCGTGAGCACTTTCATTTCCTCTCTGATTATATGTTGTCTATGGTATATTAAGTACGCATTTCTGATTTCTGAGTGAAACGGACGCGCATGCCTGAAAATATGGAGCTCTGCTTCCGGCAAGAACAGTAAGTGGCGAGTAGAATCCTGGGAGCGTATTGTTTGATTATTATAAAATGACAGCCATTACAATCTCGCCGGCTGCACAAGGAATTATTCAAGTTGTAAATGAAAGCAATTTGTCTAAAATCGAAGGGTATGTGTTCCTTTAACTGTAAAATATAAATTTATTCCTGGTAGGATGTAGGACTTTACATGGCTATTATTGATTTCTTCACAGATTCCTCAATGACACAGCATATAGGGAAGCCATTGAAAATTCCTCAAATTATAATAGCCGACTATGCAGAGAACGACGTTTACGTATGCCTTTCCTCGATTCTCAAACAGGTATTAGTTATCATAATTTTTCTATAAAATTTTTATATCTGTTTTTCATGATATACCTATAATGTAATTAATGATGATTCGTTCGTATCCTTAAGGCTTCCTCGTTCGAATGATTGTTAAAAATGATTTAAACATTTAGACTCTGTCGTTGAATTTGTTATTTTTTATTGAAAAAGTTTTGATATAATTGAAAGAAGATATTTGGAGCAATTGCACTCCATACTTATTCAATTAAAAATGATAGGTATTAGTATTACAAATATACAATTATGTAGCATAGTTATTTACGGATGAAAATTGTTACTGTTGTTATTTGACTATATGAAATTACAGGTGTAGCACAGAATCACTCTGCGCTATTTATGTCTTCAAGAGAAAGACTACCCGGTTTGTTACATGGCCAGATATATACATATCCTAGTAAACGATGGAGGAAAAAACGGCGACAATACTTGATGCATTATTTACATCCAAAAAGAGGACCAAGAGGTGACACTGAAGACGGTAATGAAGGTGTAGAAACTGTAACACATGTAAATGACGATAGCAAAGATTCAGTGGCCCTTAAAGGTAATAAATAATATTACATTATTAGTGAAATAAAGTTAAAGATAAATTTCATTTGTTATAACGTGACGTATAATAATTTGATGCAGATGAACATAGTAAAGATGCATGGTACTATGACGAGCAAGACATGTTGGATATGGACACGTACGAAGAACCTGATGCTGAAAGTGATTATGATTATGAGGAAAGTTATAGTAGTAAAAGGAAACGAAGAAAACCACGTGGAGGTGGCCATCATCCTGCACGAAACCACCCATCTTCTACAGATAGTCCTGGGGGCAAACGTACTAAGGTAAATTTGATCGGTGCTGCATAGTTATGCAAACATTTTATTTTATTAATTTAATTTTTTCGGTATACGCGTGAGTTATGATCAACAGATACGAAATACACAGTCAATTGTTTATGCTTATATCCTTCGATACGGTTGCTACCTTTAGTGTTTTTGTTTATTTATTTAATCGTTTTAATCTGTCCATTTGTTTATAGATTAATAATACATATAATTAATAATAGAAGATGTACATACGATACACTTGCGCTACGTTACTCTCGCCAATAACGCTATACGTCGAACTGTCGCCGTACCGAAGAAGTTAAAAAGAAAAAAGAAAAATATTTAATTTGTTTTTCATTTAAATTCATAATTTAGTTTCTTTACATATGGCAGATATTAAATTCGTCATGCATATATTTTATTAAATATAGGGTGGGGGACGCGGGCGCAAAAAAACCAACTATGATGCCGTTGACACTGATAAGCCATTCGTTTGTGACCGTAAGTTTAATCACAGATACAACTACAAATGACCACTTCCTGTTACTAGTTTCATTAAAAATATAATTATTATTAGTTTTATCAGTTGTTAATTTTGAAATAAGAGAAAAGAAATGCATTGCATTAGAAGATTTGTTAATTTTATTAAATAACTATATTTTTACGATGCCTACGTATTATTTTACAAGATACGCAGAGGTTACTATATTAATATAAGATGATGATTGGAAACTCGAAATAAATTATTAAAGATTTAGTCTTGGTTGCCGCATAATTTTACATTTGGGGATGGTGATTGAACTAAGTATAATCTGATTGTGTAACGTGGGAAGGTACCCTTCTAGTCGTAAAATTAATTCCACAGTTGACTTTTAGTGCTCTTTCATTCAGTGGAATTGATCAGTATTGTATTGACTGCTGTTTTCCTTCAAGTTTATGAATTGCAGTATATTACTTAGCATATTCCAGTCCTTACTGTATAATTTCTGTTTGTATCAAAAACCTTGTACTCCATTTCTCTTTTCCTATTTGTTGAAGTATGAAGAGACATGGTATGATTCATGGATGAAAGGCAAAGATTGATTATCCGCATAAAAAAGAATTGAAGTTTTTATATAGAAGAATCTACGATATATTAATCCAGGTTGTGTGAAATTTCTATGAAATAGTACATTGTATGATTCTGTACAAAGACAATTACCCCCTAAAGTTATACTATAGTTTATCACGTAACTCGCGTTTCGTAAATTCACATTCATTCGAAGATTTATCAATCACGGTTACGAATCTGATAAATGCTATTCATTATATATTTGTTGTGTAATGGTTAATGCAATTTTTTTATTTTTTTTTTTTATTTATCATAACACGTAAGATTATGTTTATGACAGTAGCGTTGAGACGAGATATCGAAATTAGCTGAAGTATAATTTTCATGAACGTGTAACGTCGCGCTTGTCCAAACCTTGAAGGAGTATAATAGTCATTACTAATTTGATCGAACTTTTTCCAGACACGAAGTCTATGAATTAACTCGAATGTGCCTGCAATCTGTTTACTTCTTGAAACCACTCCTGTTAGATTAGCAGAAAATAAATCTAAAGACATTTGGTCTCGACTAGTAAGCTTCGATCACGCAACGATAGAAGAAACCTCACGATATTCGAAATTTTTTATCTCGATCACGTCGAGCTTACGAAATTGGCCAAATATCTTCGGACTTCTATACTACCTGCCAATAACAGAGCAAGAATGTACTGGCTCACACTGTAGCGAGCTCATTCTGTAGGAGTATACAAGCATCAAGCCTTGCATCGTATTAGTTTTGCTTCTTGGGCTGGAACTCCTTCACTGCTTGTCCACATATAGATTCGTAGGTGGATAGGGATATGTACTGGTGCGGAAGGTGTGCAAATGCTGTCCCTAACCTGTAAGCTTCTATCCTAGATTTACTTTAACCGCCTCGTTTCTTGAAATTCACCAAGAACTTTTTTATATCGTCGTACAATAGTTTAATCTTTTCGATGTTCTTTGTTATTATAAAAGGTTTAAAAATACATTTCTAACGCGGCGGTTAAATAAGTACATCCTCCCATATCGTCCAACCAACTCGTCGACCAAGATTTCTCTTATCATGGACGTTGCATTGGATGGTTTGTGGGAAAACAGTATTTGCACTTTTGCAGTATGCAGCGCACGGTATAAAACCAGACCTGGTCTGGTCTACCATTACGGTCATTCCCACTCTACTTCCTCCGGTGATCCTGCTAAGGAACTAAGTCCCAGTCCTGCCGAAGTTGAACCTAGGAGCGTTGCAGACACCGCTGCTTCGAACCAGCCAGGTTGGAGCCAAAATCAGCTCAATTTTCTCACTTTCCTTTAAAGAAAAAATACCAACCCAGAAAGAAACAAAGAAACAAACGTCAACTTGTTCCTGGTCTCCCGATGTCTTTTTTTACCTGATGCCTTATGATCTTTGATCTCTGGATCCCGATTTTTGCAACTACTTACTTGTTCATATAACCCTGAACAATATTTACCTAACTTGATGGAATTAAATATAATATCTTCTTCTTGTTCTTATATTCTTCTGTTGTTTTTACTCTCTTCTTAATTACATGTATTGCAAATGCATGTATTGCAAATAACCGTAGCCGTAATTGATTTTTGTGTTTCCACTTTTTTCCATAGCGTTTTTCATGCATATGGAATCTCTCATGCACAATAATCTTTTTTCATTTTTATTATCTCTTTTCGGATAATTTACGTGTCGCGTAAATATCATACGGAGAAGAATATGCCTAAGTCAGTATGATAACGGCGATTTTTTTTTTCTTTTTGATATATATATATATATATATATATATTTGACACATATATATATACGTATACCGTTTATATGTATACCAAAAATTATGTCTGCCTTTATTGTGCTGAAAATTTTTCAGATTTCTCTCTGTTTCGTCGATATATATATTTAACTATATTATATATATTTAAGATGGGCTGATTCAAACGAAATTATAAAAAGAGAAATGCAGCGATCGTTGCGAATGTTTTGCAATAGCATGCTTCTGCAATTCGCATCTTTTTCCTTCCAAAAAATGTTCTCGTGTGTTGGAAGAGTAAAAACCGGAAAATAAAGAGAGGCGACGTCATTTTAATGAAATCGGTAGTGCTCCTTGACGCGGTCATTTTTGAATGTTTGGTATGTGTGTGCGTCTTATTATTTCACCCGACGAGATAGTCGTCTCTTCCGTAATTCTCTATAGCATGCGTTCGCATTTATTCATTTCTAATCTTTAATAGTTACTATATAGTATTTCTTTTTTTACAGTTTGTTTTAATTTTTCATTTTTCTGTTTGCTTGTTGCTTCTATTACTGCTTTACTTTCCTAGAGCGATTTTGGCTTCGAGTTTTCCTCTTGACGAGCGCCTGCAGAGCTTAAAACTACAGAAAAAAAATCGCACGGAGATACGTTTGTCTTATATCCTTCTCTTTCTCTCTGTCTATCTCTCTACATGAGTTGCCAAAGTAGTTTGTTTTTCACGTTTGTGTAGTGCTGTTTTGTCTGATCTTTGGAACACTTTCGAATTATCCCGACTTCTTTATATAATCTTGGAATTGCTCTTTTTTGGTGATGGAATGCATATCGGATTGACATAATATGTGCACCCTGTTACGATTATTATATTTGTGTGTGTATATATACATATATATATATATATGTATATATTTATATACACACACATATATATATTATATGTATCTATATACGTATTATTTCATTTGTTTCCTTATTGTTGTGCCAGTTTCTTTTCATTAAAACATTTGTGATGCATCGAATGATCGATTCTGGTTATTCGAAATAACAATTTTCGTCATTTGTGTGGTAAGTGATTGCCTGTCGTGAAGATTCTCTGAATTTCACAGAAACGTAAGATTATTTCACTAATCTCTTTCGCTTCAAATCTGTACAGTGTCTAATTTTTGTATCCTTATATTTCTTTAAAAAATTACAAGTTAATTACAACGGCTAAAATTTCGTGAAAAATATTACATTTAGCCAACTAAAATTGTACAGCCGATTCCTCGTCAATTTCTTTTTTTTTTCACCTAAAAAATAGTAATTTCCACCACTCTGCCAAAATATCCAAAAGTCACTGATTACAAATAGATTCTGTTTCACAATTTCCTTGTCCTGGATAGTGATAATTATTTCAGAACCGGCAATCGCTCGCCAAGCAAAGCCACGAATCCTCAATGCTTATCAAATGTGATATTGCTGTCGACCCGACATCCGACAACCGGAAGGCTTGTAACCGAATCGATTATCGCTGTTCGTCATCACAGAAATTGACTCTAAATCATTGTTTCTAAGCCAGTGTGCATGGTCATTAGCTTGAGACGCAAAGCGCAACTGGGTATGTGGTCGGTTTGTGATCAGGTGGTACACGTCGGGGTCGTCAGAATGCAACTTCGTCGAGTACTTCGAGTCCCTCTCCCGCAGCGCCGTCCG
>NT_176801.1:420204-435887 GCF_000188095.3 Bombus impatiens | reverse complement strand
ATACCAGCCGTGAAGGAAGAACATCTGCCGGCGGTGCCGTCGCCAGGTACAGCTGTCCCCTCGCCTTCCTCGGTGAGGACGGAAGGCCCACCGACCCCAGGGACGAACGAAAAAAAAGCTGGCAAGTCCGCGCAACCGTCCCCATACTGCGACTTCTGTCTGGGCGATGCTAGGGAAAATAAAAAGACCGGCGGCTCCGAAGAGTTGGTCTCTTGCAGTGATTGCGGTCGCTCAGGTAAGCCAGAGGAAAAGATCAAGCGCAAGTATACGCGGAGAACGAATCACAATTAAGCCACGGTTGTCCCCTGGTCTGTTGCGTTTAAGCAACGATATCTATAGCGTTTTCCGGGAACGATAATCGTCGTGTATCGTATTCGTCGATTGAACATTCGCAGCCGGGGATGTGGCTCTTCTCGTTTTTCGATAATCAATCCCCGCGCTATCGGCTGTGTATATGGGGATGAGTATTTTGTTCGGCACGATTGGAGTATTTGTGAAATACCGTTGTTCGTTGAATTGAGAGTTAATTTTCGTTAGTCGAATCGAGTATTTATTAGCCTTATAGCGTTCTCTAGGTCGTTCGTATTTATGATCCTTAACAATTTCTTAATATTTATATTTTCTTTAGTTTATATTTTCTTAAGTTTAAAAAGAATATAAAAGAATTGTTTATGTGAAATATCAATGTGATAAAAATACTAAGGAACGATCTTATGCTAAAGATTATTTTAAAACGTTATATGTCTTTCTATTCGTTAAAACGAGATCGAGACAAGGCTAAAAAGATATTTTATGAACGTTGTGTTTTATATAGTGTTCGGTCATTCCCTTCGATGGACTTAAATGGACTTCTGTTCATCTCTTTCCGGAGAAGATATATCGGGGATAAATGTTATTGTTATGGAGGGAGCCACACCTTGGTGCTCCCTCCTTTTCCAATTGCCTATTTGGACCATTGTCTTCCGGAAGTATGAAATCAGTTGCGTCTACCTCTTTCCTTAACGAATTATCATATACAAAATATTTAATATTCCTTACTCCTTTATAGTCCACTTTTACGTGTCTCCTTTTTTCCAGTCTTCTTGTTGCCTCCTCTTCTCACGAAAAATCGGCAATGAACAGCAAGATTAAAATTTGTCAAGTCCATCAATAGGAAGTGATTTTAAAGTTTAAACTTTTATCGCCCCATAAAACACGGTCAACAGCGCGCGTTTTCATCTCTTGTGTCTCCTTACGATCCGCGACTTGTGTTCATACGAGGCATAAGAGCCGAGGAATTATCGCGTTTCTTCATTGTTCGTTCGATCATTCGTATTGATCGTGGTCGATTAATTAACAATCGTTTATGGTTGAACCGTTCGTTTGTTGAACTAGACTTTTGTATCCGTATCGTAAGGATCGTTTTTTCTTTTCTGTTCGTTGTAGACGAATTTCGTAGACGAATCATTGTTATTGTCCATCGTCGACTCGGAGGTTATCATACCGATTCGATCGCTATTTTTCATACCGTTAAGGATAATTCGATTTGTCCGTGAGAGAATCGTAATGAAAGAAAAAAAAGGGAATTTAAAAAAATGGAGAAAAGTGCTGAAAAAAAAGTAAGAGAATAATATACTATTTTTCGGATTGAGGTTAGGTTGACAAACTAGTTGCTGTGTCACATACGTTCGGAACCATCGTTAAAACGTAGTTCATGTGCAATAATTAAGGGATATCGATTATCTGCACGGTTTTCTAGGCGGACAAAAATAAAAAGGTAGAGAGAGAGAGAGAGAGAGAGAGAGAGAGAGAGAGAGAGAGAGATAGAGATAGAGAGAAAGAGAGAGAGATAGAGAGAAAGAGAGAGAGAGAGAGAGAGAAAGAGAGAGAAAGGAATATGAATGGTTACGAGCTTTACGTACACTAGTCAAGGCACGAAAAGCAAAAACATCACTTTGTCAATGGTGCAACTTGTCGCATCTGAGTAATAGGAATTTTCCACGAAATTCCTTTACTGCACGGATCAACTGTGATTTATTGTGTAATTCAATGATTAGTTTTTAAGGGATAAAAAAATTTTTACGGAGGAAAGAGGAACAAAAAGAAAAATGATAAACAAATAGAAAATGAGGAAGGTTAACTATGTACAAAAATCAATTGAAGTTGAAGATACACGAATCTCGCTCTGGATATTTAAGAGGGAAAGAAAGAAATGCGAATGAACAAAAAAAGATTGAGGAAGAGAGAAAGATAAATCATCGATAAGATTAATCGTACAATTTACGCGAAAATTTTTGATGAAAAGAGAGAAAAAAAATTTGTAGATCGCGAAATCGACGTGTTTGAAAGTTTTTTAAAGAAACAAAGAAAACAAAAAGAAAAATGAACAAAAGAGAAGAAAAATAACAAAATTCCTGTTGCACAGTATCACTAGAGCACATATTGAAGAAGATGTGTTTGTGTTCTCTGTTTGACTACAGTGTAATCGTGTGGTTTTTTTTATCGTTGTTTCGTTCAAAAATCAAAAAATAAAAAAAGGATCAATAAAAAAGGACGAAGCTTGCCGCGAGAATTGTTCGTTCCATATGATCGCGAAGTTTTAAGAGAGCTTAAAGAACAAAACGATACGATATACAATATACATATATTATATATATACTTTATATTATTGATATTATCCAGCACAGTCGTGAATCGTTTAACGAGAGCAACAATATTTATATATAGTAAGACGAAACAAAAGAAATAACAGGATCGACCATGTTTTTTCGATACTTCTACACTTTTTCAAATTTGTAAATATCCTTTTTTATTTTACGTTTTTTCGAGTGTTTCTATTTACAGAATATATTACCATAGAATACCACAGCATAAGAGCGCAGCACATATAACGCTAGTAAACAAGTACTGTCGTTCAAAATACTCAATTAAAAAAGTCACAAAAAGAATATTCATTTTTGCGATTCGACCATAATTCATTATCATATTATTTTCTTTTTTAATATCTTTGCTACCGATACGTTGCATTTTTCTTGGAAAGTACAATAAAGAGGAAAGTTGATTTTTCGTACGAACGTAGCAATGTTTAGTAAACAGTTGTGTCAGTAAATTCACGATTGATTATCCGTCAGCTTTTAATGCAATAATCATAGATGGCATTAAATAATCGATTTACAGCATTTTCGAGAATCGTAACGAAAAATCGCGGATTAAAAAATTAAATAATATTATTAAATATTATTAAATAATATTAAATTAAAAAAAAAAATAATTTTTCAATTTTCAATTTCACTTTTTTTTCGCGTAAACATTCCACATATTTATAAATCTGCTGCTCTTAAAATCTTCCGTTTCGTTCTGGGCATTAATCGTTTCCGTCTCACGTTGCAAATGTAATACATAATATAGTAATCGCCTTTTTATCATTCGTAATCGTCATCAAATGACGAGTATATTTATTGCATACATCGAGGGAGAAAGAACAAGTGAAGCGACGACATATGCAAGCGAAACATGCGTATATAGAGTGAGAGAGAGAGAGAAAGGTTGTAAAAACTATCGATAATTCTTCCTTTTCTTTCCAAACGAATTTCTCCAGTCTTTAGGCAGCATTTCGACCATACGTCGTGTTTTAACGATATGAAAAAAGATGAAGAAAAAAGAGATAAAGATATATCACGTAATCTTAGAAACTCGATAATAGCTTAGTTTTATACAAGCTTTGATATTCGTACAAGAAAATATTCTATATCGCTAGAATTAACGAGAAGAAAAGAATACAAGGAAAGAAAAAGAAAAAAAAACAGAAAAAATTCGTCATTTTATTGTTTGTACAATATTCCACGAGTTTCTCTCGTCGTAGCGGAGAGGTCGTCGCCGTCACCATTCGTATTTAATTAATCAACTCTCCACTCACCACTCCCGAACGGTACTGCAATCCGCGCGTTCGTTTTCCATTACTAGTAGCTGGTTTCCAACGCTAACGTTATATCATTATCATAGATTTACGAATAACCGATGCAAGCGAGTTGTAACGTACGTACGTGTACTCGACATTTTCCCTTGTTATCACCTTTACATCCGATGTGTAAACAAGCGCAGTGGGTAGATGGTTAATTTCTACGGTGCGTCTGATTAACCGACCGGAATTGCACAGCGCAGAAACACACGCAGAGGAATTACCTAGGGTTTATATCGTCTTTAAGTGTTACACGCAAGTTCTTTTGTGTCTTTCTGCTGAAAAACGTCGTCGACGCCAGTTTCGCGTCTGATTAACCGACCGGAATTGCACAGCGCAGAAACACACGCAGAGGAATTACCTAGGGTTTATATCGTCTTTAAGTGTTACACGCAAGTTCTTTTGTGTCTTTCTGCTGAAAAACGTCGTCGACGCCAGTTTCTCGAGTCTTACCAAAAAAAAAAAAAAAAAAAATGGGAGAAAAGAAATGAAAAAAAAAAAGTGAAGATAGGAATAAAATAGTGGAAAGAAGAATATATATAGAGAGGGAAAAAAAGAGCGAAGGAACATGAAATGTGTTTAACCCCTTACCTTACGATTTAAATTCCAGTAGTGCGTGCCATAAACAACAATAAGGTCGGTCACACGTCGTGCCATTTCACGATTTGGCTGTGCAAATCGCACATGTTTCTCGATACATAAATGTATGTATAAGGTACAACTAATTTTATTTTGCAAGATGTTTGATAAATAATCACTACCAATTGATCATTTAACAAGAAAGATTGACTATCTTGAAGTGAATAACAAATCGATAACATCGAGGTGTACCACGTGTCTCACACGTGTTGTTTATGTTTGGCCCGATCGACGTTCCACGTCTCTCACACGACATTGTAGGTTAAGGGGTTAATAACACGAGATCCTTTAGGTTTACTTTATAGCTTAGTAGCGCTCGTGCGTCGAGAGAGAAATAAATCTGAAGGTGAATCACTATCGTATCTTGATGAACCCTTCTGTTTATCGTATTAAGAGAGATTCACACACCTAGTATAAGAGAGAGGATGAAAGATTAAAAAAAAAAGTAATTACGAGTATGAAAGCATGCAGAGATAGTTCCTCCTTGTTATATAAAAGAAAAAAAGATCGAAGACTTGTTATTAGGCAATTTTAATTAAGCAATACCCATGAGGCTTACAAATCTAGTATTTAAGTAACGCTAGTTATATATAAATATATATATTATATATATATTATATATATCAAATGTGATACGTTATATGAGTTACATGTGTGCGCGTGTGTGTCTGTGTACATTTTGTGTGCGCGCGAGTGTGAGTGTATGGGTGTCAAGAAAAAAATATAGCACACGCACACACACACACACCCGCGCGCACTAAAGGGGAGAAAGCGTGAGTGAGAGAGTGAAAAAGAAACGAAAAATAGCGTGAAAGAGGTGAAAAAGAGTACGAAGATTTGAAAAAAAAGTGTGTGTAAACTAATGAGAGGAGAGAGTGTGCTGGTCCGCGACGTTTATATTGTGCTGCGCAAGAAAGAACGTGAACTATTCCAAGGTACGCACCGCTATTACTTACCACCTTACTATTCCAAATAAAATAACAATATGTTCAAGAGGCAACATCAAAAAAAAAAAAAAAAAAAAATAAAAAAGAATACAATCGCAGATATCATGAAATAAAACATTCTGTGCGGAAACATAACAGAACGTATCATTATTCCGGACGTTTTTAGTGCTGAGGAAGGGTGAAAGTCATGATTCTTTGTGATAAATCATAGAAATCTTATCGCACGCGTTTTTTGAGCAATCGAAAAAAAAAAGAATGTAACTATCGAACTTAATTTGGAATTTCGACAAAATGCTTCCGTTCCAGTTCTTAAATGAACGTTTATCTTTCTGAATATGGAGTAAAAAGATATTAGAAACGAGATGATAGCTTGGAGTTCACTGTTCTTCGGCACAAGATAAATGTCCTAGCACCTTTCTACTCGTCCAAAAGCTATCCTGTTCCGTCCCAAATGCGTGTTCCATGACCTAGTTTACGTTCTTGTTATAGGGCATCCGACTTGTTTGCAATTCACAGCGAACATGATCGTTTCTGTTCGCAAGTACAGGTGGCAGTGTATCGAATGCAAATGCTGTTCCATTTGTGGTACTTCTGACAACGATGTGAGTATTCATTACCATTTTTCGGGTTTCCCTTACACTTTACGTGGCCGAGACAAAGAACGATCCACGTGCAGCTACTTCAACTATTTTGATTTTCCTCCTCTGTCACGAAAGGACAATGTTGTTCGAATACCCTTTATTCTATACATACGTTAACGTTATCTTCGTTTAGACCTTACTTTGTCGATTACTTTACGTTGATTCTTTTGTTGCTATTAACACGTTAACTATCATTGTGTAATCATTAGAAAAAAAAATGTTTATTTTCTTAGAATGATTAAAATAATATGAATTTACTTATTGATTAAATAAATTTAAAATAGTTGATTGATATTGTAATATGAAAAATTTATTCAAGAATTAATTATTTGTATTACAAGATAATATTTTACAAAATTAATATTATAGTATATCATATTGAAACATTTTAATCTATCAAGAACATTGAAACAAAACAGATCAATCACCGCGTGATTATCATTTATTTGAAAAAATTGTTGGTTTTAAATCAAAATAGTTCGAGGAAGATGTACGGAAATACATTGACGATTCTAAATCTTATCCAATTTTTTGAACTATTACAACGCGTTACTAATATCTTTTATAAAGAAAAAAAGAAAAGAAAAAGTTTATGATTATCGAAAATTAACAATGGATCAGACTACATCTGAATAAGTGAATACCGTAGTAGGGTAATCGTAAAGAGGAAGAGATAGTAAACTGTATAAAGCAACGATCGCGAATCACTACACCCAGTTAGTTAGGCATCGTTGGAAGCTAATTAATTGTTTCGCGAACCAAACTAGGATCAGCTGCTGTTCTGTGACGACTGTGATCGTGGATACCATATGTATTGTCTGTCTCCACCTCTTGCGTCTCCTCCCGAGGGCTCCTGGTCTTGCCGTCTGTGCATAGCAGAGTTTCATCGCCGTGATTAAGAATCTTTTGTCTCGTAAATAAGTGATGGATTTTATCTATTTGCTGTGGTGCAGTGGCCGTTCTCGAATTAGGAGAGTATTCTATAAGCTCACTCTTCTTTCTAGTATTACGATAAACGCAAATGTACTTTCAAGTGAACTCTTCTTTTCTTTGTAAAAGAAACTATTAATTAACAACATCGGCAGCATTAACTATTCCGCTTTTTGTTTTTCTTTTCGATTTAAGTTTCTATCGAATAAGATGAAATATCGCAAAGTATACGTAATGTATGAATAGTACGTTATATTATCTCAGGCACTGGTGATCTCAGAAAATGAAAAGTATCACAATTATGTATTTATATTCTCTAACGAACTAGCGTTTATCAGTAGATGTACGAAGGTATAAGGTCAAAGGGCTGTCTTAATGTTTCTATCGAGAACAGATGAATAGCCGCTTTAAGCTTGCCATTAAAGATAATGGGTTTAATGGGCATAACCTTAATGGTCAAGGACTTCGGCATCAGATTGTCGTTAAACATCGTTGCTTTTTTCATTGAAATAAGTTGGTTCGACAATTGCGAACATCGATAAATACTCTCCTAGTTCTCCTGGCCAATATATTTTTAGCCATTGACATTCGAAGTTCGGTTGCTTTTAGGATTTCAAAAAACTGCTTACACTTTAAACGACTTTGGAGATCTCAAGTTTTCATAATATCTTTAGCTCCTTGCTATTAACTTGGTTCAATCCAAGGTGAATGAAAGAAGCAAACGTAAGGAAAAAAAGATTGATATTCTAGGAAGAACATGATATTAATAGCATCTGTTTCATAAATAGTGATAAATAGAACACTATCTGTTTATCTGTATGTATCATGATATTAAAGCTTTTACACTTAATGACACAGCCATTACTAGCAGTATAGCTATGACATACAAAAAACTCACAGTACAGCAGAAAATTATATTCTATATGCCCTTTATTGTTAGCTCAGTATTTTTATATTTTATATATTGAATGTACTTAATTTAAGATACCGTGGTGATATTTGGTACTCATTGTTGTAACTCTTCGTTTCTTTTTTATTCGAGTAATTTTAAGGTCGCTTAACGACATGGAATTGTGTGTATTAGATGTCATGGAAATGAGTCTATAAAGATTTTTGAGTTTGAACCAGTCAATGGTGAATTTACATTTTATATTGCTTATTTTTAACAAACTGTATGCAAATTTCAATAAACATTAGTATACAACTGAACCACTAACTTTAGACAGTCTTATTGTGTGCCATGAATATTTTCTGAGTGCAGGAATATAATACATAATGATAGAACTTCTTTGGGTGCTATATTTCAGGGATTAGGTCCCTTTTGAACATTTTAGGATAACTTTATAAGATTGAAAGTCATGTCTTTGACCAAGGAAAATTATATTCTATAATTATAATGAATAATATATATATATATTTGCGAAAGTGTAATGTAAGATATTCATAAGTAACAAACAATACTCAAAACAAATATAAGTTTTTTTATAAAAACAGGATTTATATATATAAATCTATGATTATGTGTACTCATTTTTGCATCATCCCATAAGTAAGCAAATATTCTGACAAAGTATTAAACAGAGGTACTTTGTTTCCCATAATTTTTCATTACATATGTGTCAATCAATTTCTATTAAAATATCAGATAGAGGTTTTCGCCGAAGGTCAGGCACTGTAGCATCCTTTGCTGGATAACCAACTGGCAGTAGTACAACAAGCCTTTCATTAGGAGGACGTCCAAGAAGGTTGCGGATGGCAGGTCCACAGTTTAAAGGAGTAGAAGTCAGAGTTACCAAACCTGCATACTAGTTTTAAAGTTCATATATTATTAATTCATATTATTCATAGGTATACAGTATAAGAGATTATAGTATTATAACAATATTACCTGTATAGCAGTGATGAGAATACCACAAGCAATAGATGTGCTCATTTCATTATAGTAATGAATTTTCTTATTTCCATTTGGTAAAATTCCATAAATTTGCTTAAACACAAATATTAAATAAGGAGCGGTAGTCAGGTATTCTTTAATCCAATTTGTTCTTAATGGAAGTAAATCAGTTGTCCATTTTACTCCCATTCTTTTTTTATAGTTTATTTCTTCTTCACTTTCGACGATAAGACGTATTTGTTCTTTCACCTTCTGATTTGATACCGCTACGAATGTCCATGGTTCTGTATGTGCACCACTAGGCGTAGTGCCTAAAACCGATTCAGATGTATAAAAGTTTTGTGAATGTAACAACATGATATTGTACCTGCAGCTTTTATTATCTCATGTATGACTTCTTTTGGTACAGGGTCAGGACTGAAAAATCTTATACTTCTCCTAGCAGCTACTATTTTATAAAACTCAGAAGCTCGACAGAGTATCTCTTCTTCAGAGGGTCTCTTATATACATAAGGGATATGTTTTAAATTTGTTGTTAGTACAGGTTCATCGCTATTTTCTAGTGTTTCCTGATTAATGTCTAGAATATCATAACTTTTTATTTTATTAAAAAAATACATGACTAATCAGTAATTATTACATTATTACATTTATTACATAAAAATACAAGTGAATTTCACAGTTTAAATAGCATACTTTTTTATAATTATTATTTTAAAAATTTTAAACCTGGTAGTAATAATATTATAGTATTATTACCCTCTAACTGCTCCATGGTATTATCCAAAATGTTGAAATTATGTCTTTTGTTTTGAATAAAAATAGTGCCCTTTTTTAACACTTCATAAGATAATGACAAAAAAATGTAAAGTATGATACTAAACAGTATATGGTACCAGTATTTCGTCCAAAATGGTAAAAGTTCAGTAAACATTTTGAATAAAAATTTTACATTTATTTCAAGAACTAAAAGATTGAGTATACTGCTCAACGGTTTCAATTACAATATATTGAAGGCTAACAACGTAGCAATATATATATATATAAAAAGATATTGCGTTGAAACGAGTGAAGAGATACGTGTGACCTACAATAACTAAGTTATCGCTTTTAAACCGACTATGTACTCCACTACTCATGATACAAAGTAGATTTAATTAACAATTAATTTTTCGTCTATCATTTACTATACAACGAAATATTCAAGTATTTGTGTCTTAAAAAAGTATACATATTATGCTTAGTAAGTTTCTAATTTTCCAAGTGTAACGAAGAGTAACTATAATTCTTACTATATACGATTAGCGATTATTTAACAAATTTTAAAATTGTCTTTTGCACCTTCTATCGTCTAGAGAAAAAAAAAAGTATTATCTACCGAGGCATCTAATTACATCTTTAAGCAATACATGGAAACGATTTAATTATTCAGCGTAAAAGAGACTCAGGCTATTTAAAAAATAAATCCATCGAGACGCTGGCTTAGACAATGACTTTTATTGACATCCTACTATTGTTAAAGACTTGTTATTATAAATAAAGTCACTGTTTACTTTTAATAATTCTTATTCATTTCGATCAACATCGTGGTACATCGTTTCGCCTCCATGTTTTATTACGTTTCGTAAACTTCTTGCTAAGGGTTGTATATCGAGTAAAATATTCACATTTTCCTTCTTTCAATTTTAATCCTATTATTTTAATCCTATTAGTCCAGTAAACAGCGATGACTGGTAATTTTTGACCTTTAAGTATAATACAGACAGGATATTTTTCGAAGTAATTTTATTATTATATATGAATAGAAAGACAAGAAATCATAGTTATGAATTTTATTCAAAAACTATCATTGTAGTTTTATTCTAAATATATGAAAATTATAAGATTACGGACAAACTGAAAAATTACAAATATAAAATTACAAAAATTGTATAGGGACAAAAAATTATACAATTATAAAACCATGAAGAAATCATGTTATATACATTATAAAACTTTTGAAATTATATCCATTATCGTTAGAACTATTGAACTACTTTAATATATACTTAAATATATTACACATACATAATTAGAAGTAAATAATTAGAATATGATGAATATATGGCGAATAAGAAAATAAATAAATATATGTAATCATATTTTTTTCAATAAAAATATCAATATTTAAAAAAACGCATCTTTTTAAAATTGTAATCAATCTTCTACCATTTTATGTATGTAGTTCTAATGTTAATGAATCTTACAAAATTGCGTCTTATTATTAAAATATTATTCCTGTTCGAAACATTAGAGTATTCTGCATGAGAACTTAAGAAATGCATTCCTTTATAACATTCATATGTAATTCGGTGCAAAAATGTCCCTATCATTGCTAGAGAAGGATAAAAAAAAAACGGTTTATTAATGAAAATTGATCGGGATGCCTTCTCCGCTGGAATCGATAAGATCATTTGATAATCACAGAAACATAAGTTATACTGCTTGTTTTCTATAGAGAAGCAATTTTAAAATTCAATGTATTGTTGATCAATCCCCCATCAAAATTGTCTTCCCGTTTAATTTAGAATTAAATATGTTTTTCTCATCCTCTTGAACATTAAAAAAATGTTGATAACATTAGTTACCCAGTTTAATACTAATTAAGTTAAACTAACATAAAAATCAAACTAGTATTATTCGTTTCCTACAAAACTTCGTGGATTTATTACTTATTTTCAAAAGACTTGTATCTTTGAATTTACATATCAGGTTATTCCCTTTCTCAATTACAATAGTTACAAAAAGTATTTGCACAGTATTTATTTATTATTGTAGCATTTACGTATTAATTAATCAGGCCTATGGATATTAAATTTCGTATGATTATTAGTATGCAAGTACTTTCATATGACTACAAAAAGTGATACTCTGCAAATGAAATGTGAAACCTATTAAAAACACACTTCATATGATCCTCTAAACTTAACAATTGTGTATTTTGTATTCTATTGCTTACTATCAAGAGATAAAAAATGAGATAAGAAATTTTAAATCCTTCAAAACATAGTTTACTCTAGTATTTCTTTTCAACTATCAAGCAACACAAAAGTTAAAAAATCAATAATGAACTTATCATATTTTTCTATTCTCTCGTGGTTTGCATTTAATATCGCACACGGTCGGTAATCTGTCGACAGTACTGACGCACCAACTGAAACCAGTTCAGTGTTGTATATTGCGCGTTGTGGATGCGCAGTATATTGAAACGTGCGTGTCTTCGTTGTCCGTCAACACGGACGCGAGAAAGTTGTGGCAATCATGTAAAAACACGGTGTCAATGCGTCATTTCTCGGACCGATTCATTTATTCTTCGTGACAATCAGGACGATCGGTATTGTAACGCAATACAGAAAAACGATTCCATCTTGACGGTCGTAAGTACATTAGAGAAAGAGAGAAAGATCTTGTGTCACGCGTAGATATAGACCACGTACGTTTTTGCGACGAACCAGAAGATCATCGACCCGTATCGTTTCGCGAAATGTGTTCTCGCTAAAGAAGATCGAGAGTTGTATCGTGAGTGACATCGAAATTTTATCGAGCAACAGGGACATGGAGAACGCCATGCAGCCGCCACCGCCACCCCCACCCTCGGAAATTCTTGAGAATACCAGCACAGAGCACACGGTCACCCACGTCTTGACATTTGGTACGTAACATTTTTATTTTTTCTTATGTCTCAACACGGTGCCGTATAATCATAATCTCACCTATCTTTCAGTTTTGATAACGTGCAATTGATTACTAATTGTTGATAACGTTCTTACGACGTACTCGTCTGCGTCGACTAACTTCCTCTGATGTCACTTGACGTAAATATATTTAAAGAAACGTTGTGCTTTTTACTACCATAGGAATGATAGTCTTTCATATTTTTGGGGATTGTATGGTAGTTTAAAAAGTGGTTTATTCGAAATTTTTATCTGTTTTAAATGTCAGTTAGATAATCTGTAGAAAATATTGAATGAAATTTGTAGTTGAAAGTATCAGGTTTGAAGTTACTTGTCATGTTATAGTTTATTGTTCGATACAAAGTATATTTTCTTATTTACAAAATATGAAGCTTTTGTTGATCTCTCATAAATATTAATTATTTAATATTTGGTTTCTGTGTATTTAGACTGATAAAGTTAATAACAAGAAGGTAAAAAAATGCATATATATGACAGATTTGAATTTTCTTTGAAAATTATGATACGAGGGATTTCTTTTGTCCGTATTAAGCCTCAGTTAGTCAGTGTACAGAAAAAATTGAGTTGAATTTATAATCAAAAGTGTGAAGTTTAAAACTACTTGTCGTATAACAGTATGTTGTTCGATACAAAAAGATTGTCTGATTTGAAGAATATGAGAGATATAAAGTTAATTACAAAAAGATCAAAGTATGCATTTAGATGAACTATAATTTCTTTCTACAAAACAAAGTAACATTAGATAATTTGATCTAAAGTGTTTTATGGTTAGTTTAAAGTTGCCATTATACATGTAGCTTATCCTTGCCTTTCCCGTCTCATTTCTTTTTTTCTTTAAATAATGTGTAAACCGTAGCATATAGGCTTAATATTATTCGAAGGTTCTAAGAATACTACATTGGTCCTGAAATTTGTGATATTAACACACTGGCCATCATTCTCTCTTCTTTCTGAGAATAAAGGAAGCATTTGGATGCAAGATTCCCAAAGAACAGAAATGACACATATACATATGTGAACTTCTAAATTTAGTGGCTTGCCAGCCAGAAGGTGGTAGCCTTTTAAGCGAGCAATATTGGATGTTCTTTGTTGGTTGATGAAACAGAACAATGTGGTCGTGGTAGTGAAATGTTTATCGGCCTTTGTTGACATATATGGTAGATTTTAAAATAAACCTGTTGACCTTTCTTAATTAGTTTTCTGCAATGCATATTACACTTTATTATATAACTAATTAAATTGGACGATCCGTATTAGTTGTAGGTTGCTTTCTATTTGTATCGATTAACAGTAACTCCTAAACAAAAAGTACTTTCTGACCATTTTTTATATAAAATAAGCACATTACCTATTCTGAACTTTTCAAACGAAATTTTTTGAAAATGATTAAGAAACAGGTATGATTCTTTATATTTTATTTTTTTTATTTTAAATTTTTCATGAAAGAATATACATATAAATTTACACAAATTAGTGAAACATTTCTCCGTCGTTACGAAATAATATCTTAATCTTTTAATACGATTTTTTTCAAGAGAATTAGACAGATTTAAACGAAGCCAGGAAGAAATTACATAGCCAAATAATTCATGCAAAGTAAATTTGAAGAAAACACCACGCAATGATGTTGCATCATAGTCATATTCACAGTAGTTCAAGGTCATCGTATCTACACGCTCAATACAATAAAAGATATTTCGTAAGAGCAATTTTAATCAAAAACTAAAATCTTATCTACTTTACGAGAATTTGTTAATTAAGTTATCCATACAAAATATATTTAATTAAGTTTCATTTAGTCTTATCCGCTTTTCGTAATAAAGTAACAATATAAAAGTACCAGTCATACGGATGTATTTAATAATAAGTTAATACATAAAAGGAAGTTATGCTTGTGTCTAGATTTCAATAGATGTATACACAACATAATTTTATCGATCGGATAGACGTTTTGTTTATCGACGATCGATATTTATCTTTGGATGCAGGTCGGGCATTTAAACTGCACGGCAATTTGTGTCAATTATATTCTTACATATTACGAGCTATACGTTTATCTGTTTATTAATATAATCATAAATATTACACAGTTGGACTTGAGCGTATGTTTCCTAACGATATAATATAGTATATACATATCATGAATCATAAATGTCGTGTTCCTTGAAGGCGCATGCCTCTACCATGATGTTTCCAACTCTTTTTAGTATATTCCTCAACCATGCTCCTTCCTTATCTTGGTTATACGAAAACCAACATTATCTAACCGCTTAAACAACCGCGTGGCAGGGATAGACGCGTCGTGGTGGGGATACGATATTTACGATTCATGGCGTATAATTTTCTCCTCGATACGCGAAATTTCGACCAAGTCGCATTTTCACATGTAAAATTCTGGTACGATCGCGACGCAAATGGAACGTTGATCGATAAAAATATTACTGCAATAAACAGCCTGTCGACGATTTGAGCAATAAATTATTACTAAGAGAAACTGGTAATAAAGTCAATAGGCGATCCTCCTTCTCTAACCTTACTTTTCCAAGAAACTTTATAACAAAATAGAATATTTAATCCTTCTTTTTTTCTAGCATTCGTATAAAATAAGTATTTGCTGAATTAAAATTCACTTAAATGTAATCTCTTGTTTTCTATGCTCTGAAAACAAGAACATATTCTCACATTATCCATACGAGTGACTTCAATTTACGTGGCATATGTGCAAGGGTTAAAAATCTGAATCTCTAGTTTATTTTTCATTATTTCTCTGCGTACGAGACGAATCGGATAATTCGATTTCGTTGAAATGGAGAAATAAGATTAACTGGTATTACGCAACTGTGCAAGGAACCGGGTTCGGTTGATCCGTTACTGGGCGGATCTCGGTGTTTTCCAAATCAGCTGTTAGTCGCCGGTGAAGGGTGACTCGCGGGTCTCGTAGTGGGAGGCCCGCCAGTCGGC
>NT_176801.1:391522-417838 GCF_000188095.3 Bombus impatiens | reverse complement strand
GGCCCGCCAGTCGGCTTTCGGACTTGAGCCGGTGCGTATGGTGTTTTGTTTACCGCGGATTACGATCCGTCGTATCTACGTGTACGTAGTCTACGTAACCTCGTGTACGTCAAATATCGTTTTTCCATCGTACTTGTAACATATCGGTGAAGTGAAAGTGAAACGAGATATATCGACTGGAAGCTTTTTGAAAAGCAAAATCATATTCGTATTACACGCTTACGACCTCTACGCTGTATAGTAGTTACACTATCAGTTGTTGGTTCGCGCGATCGACTGCGTGGTGTAAAACGTCAAGAGGTCTGCGTGTTACATGATTGCGGGGCCGCGTATCGAACGTGACACGCGAAAAGACACGCTGCGCCAAGTACAACGTTCCTTTTTACGTCGTACGATACATTGGCCAGACAGGCAGCAGTCGCCTCGTGAAACCATATGCTCTTGTGGTGCTAGGTACCCGGGTACTGCACCTAGTGGAAACTTCCATGTATCGATGAAGGGGAACACTGTGACGTGCCTTGGAAGCGCAGTAAATATTTAAAAATAAATACCAACGCGAAGCCCCGTGTGCCCTGTATACACGGGCGAGGCTCGCGAGTGTCACGGTGTGTGAGTGTGTGTAGTGTGTCTATCGAAAACATTGGAGCAGCGGAACACGTGGCAGCAGTGGTCACGGCTAATCAATTTATCCACTTTTCCACACGGTGTCTCTTCCCGAGTCAACGTTACGTTCGAGCAGATCGCGCAGATATTCGCGAAGGTGGCCAAGGCCGAGGCCTGCTCTCCGTACAAGGTACGCGACTTAAAGTGTGTCAGTAGGATAACGACGGCCGATCCGTTTCGTTCGGCCTGACACTTTTGCCTGACTCGACTCTTAGGAATTGGAACACGACTGCATAACTAGAGAAAGGGATTGCGCCATGGTCGGTCGGAACTTTTTCGAATACACGGTAGTTAACCGCGTTAACTGGCCGGAATTTTTTTTTTATCTTGCTTCGCTTCACGTTGTAACCTATGGTTCACCGATGACCCGTATCAAAATATTTCGTATAATGTATTGCATGGATCGTTGGTGACCCGTGAGGTACTTGATCATAACGTCAATCGGTGTGTTAATTATTATTTATATCGTAATACTTTGTATACTATATAACGCGTGAATATAATGCGAATACCGAATCGCAAAGTACTTCCTCGTATCGTCTGTCAGTATATTAATCGTGGTGTATTGCTATATTTTATACGTTAGGGCTTTTTCTTTAAAATGATAATCTTTTCGATTTTGTAATCGATTTTGTAATATCATGGAATACAGATTATTTGATAAACGTCACGAATATGCTGCGTGGGTTATGTGGCCCACGCTGGAACTTTCGTTCAAGCCATTTGATATTTCGTCCATAAAAAGAAACAGTATCGCGAAATATTTCCTGGATCCTCTTGCACGATAATTTACCACTTAATAGTATTAGTAAGTCGACAAATTGCAGGTTGCAGACTATGAACTTTCCCTCTATAAGATGTTGTCATTTTTCATCGAATAGAATAATCGAATAATTTATAGTATGCAAAGTTTATTTGGAAAAGATTTGTATTTTTTATCATCAAATTCGTTACTGCTGTTAATAATACGTAACTTGAGATTTATATTGCGATATTTTATATAACGGGTCCTTTTCTTTATAATAATAATTTTTGCAACTATTACGAAACATAGTTTATTTATGTCACGTTTAGATAACAACTTAGAAAATTGATATAGCACCGAATCTATCGACTGTCCATCGCTATCTCCACAAATTCTTAGAACTGATTTCTTGCGGCAAACCTTTCGTGTTACGTATCTATTTAAAATAAGCAAATGTTTAAGTATCCGTATATCACTCATGTTTAGTGGCTGTTCAGAAGTCGACAACTGGCTATTGGACGAGACCATTGGTCGATTATCGATATCTCTAGGAAACCCCGAATATCTCTTTGACTCTTTAAGATATCGATACTATACTCGTTTGTTTATTTCGCATCAAGATAGTATTTTCATCGTAATTTACGACGGCATTTATATTAAAATACTGCTACAAACCAAGTATGCTTAAATAAGGTTAGGATTTCTAAATGGACCTCCGAGGTGCTATAAAATATAGTATTAACGCTCAGAAATACAAAGAGGAAGTTTCATTATAGCACGTGGTAACGATCCTTTTGTTCTCGGACTCGTTCGTATCGTTGTTTTTCAATTCGTTTACCGTTACAATGAATTTTCCTGAGATATTATCCGATCTCCTTAAAGAATCAAAATTGTTATTAAATCTGAATTTTTTTAGAATCATAGTTACTTTTCGCTACCAGTGCATGTCTTTATCCGTTAATGAACAAATTTCAATACAACATCGCGTTTCTCTCGATAACTACTTCGATAATATCTCGATTCGTAGCCACGTGGCGAAATTACTTTAGTATACGATTTTCGCGCCTCGTTGCGAAGAAACGCTACTTTTGGTCGGATTTGACATGCCTTGCCCCCTCCCTTTGCTCATTGGCGAATCGTGTTGCGTCATCGGGAGAGCGAGGGGAGGTTATGGCGATGACGATGACAGTAGGAAGAGAAAAAAAAAATGAAAGAAGAGAAGAAGTTGTACCGAGTGGCGAAAATTGAGTCGACGTACACCGGTTTTCAGCGGATACGACGGTACATCCGAGCGCGTAAGCAGGTTAGTTACCGATTGTTTGGCCGTGGTATCCGACTACGCGAATAATACGGTTACGGTTAACCCAATACTCGCGTGATACACTGTTCAATCGAGCAATGGCAGTTATATTAATACGTTGTTACAGGGTGTCTGGTTCGAACAGGGAACACGTGATACGTGTATCGGGGTCACTGGTTCGGGTTAGGTTTAAACTTTGCGTGTAATTAGCGCACGCTGTGTATAGTACTTCATAATGATCACCGATAGGAAGCTTGTTTTTGACGCTCGCTCTGACCAGTAGTTTTCAACGTTTGCTAAGAAATATCGCTATGTACAAATGGTTCGCGTATGTATTTGAACATTTCTAGAAATGCTTTACGAGTACAGTTATGTAAGTTATACGAAATATCTTGAAGTTTCATTAGCGTTGGTAACGAGACGCGATTACTTGCCGCCGTTCTATCGGTAAGATTTCCAACGAATCTGAGAATTTATACAGGGTGGGTGGTAGCTGGTGGTACAAGCGGAAAGGGGGTGATTCTACGCGAAAAAAGAAGTCGAAAATATAGAATAAAAGTTTTTTTGTTAATTTTTTTTTTTAATTTTTCCATCGGAACAACGATCTACAGTGAGATCCGTTATAACGAGACGCGATGAAAAGTGCACGCGTGCCGAGCGAAAATTCAAAGTCGATTTTCTCGAAAACAAAGCCTCGAACGAAAAATTTTTATTCCGTATTTTCGACTTCTTTTTTCGCATAGAATCACCCCCTTTCCCCTTGTACCACCAGTTACCAACCACTCTGTATAGACGTAACAAGGCATTTATTGTAAATATAAATCTGGGTAAAAGAAAGTTTCGCATAAAGTAACGTGTTCGTAAAAATTTTTCGTTGGAAGTGTAGGTGTTTCGTAAATAAATATTGTATCTTTTTTATATCTTTCGTTAATGTTTTCTTGACAATTCTGTTTGTTCAAGCGTATTTATTTGATGTTTAGTAGGAGACCACCATTTGATCAATGATATCTTTATTGCGTCAATTTTTTTATTAGATGATTATATAAAATTGTATGGCATAACCTATATATATATATACACACACGCACACATACAGATTCACCCCCCCCCCGCACAAAAATGCTTTGCCCAGTCGCGTCAGTAGATGTAAACACAATTGGCCACGTGTAACTTCAGCTATTAGTTAGTAGTGAATTACTATGCTCACGGATGGCTTTCTATCATTATGTAGAAAATATTTAACACGTTCACGCCGGCGTTGCCATGTGTGTTTCTCGCCGCAGGGGCCACGCTCGTATTCATGTTTATAATAACTTTATAATATCGAATTTGTATGCTTTTGCTATCGAATTTTTGTTTTCTAAGTTATGTTTATAACATCGAGATGAAACAAGATAAATCCTACTTTTTTGTTTTTAATTAATATACGTTAAATTTCCATTACTTAAATTTTCAACTGTTTTGGCAGTTTTTCCTAGTTACCAAACGAACGTTACGTTTTTGGTGGTACGCGCTGTCTGATGGGACGTCGAAGCGTGAGTCACCGGTGGTACGCGCCGGCGTGAACGTGTCAATCTGACCTGATAAACCTAATACCTGTTTTGCAATATCTTAGCATTGGGAATGGACTTTGTCTTCCCTAGCCGTTTTGCCCAGGTATGTTTACTTATTTTTCGCGATTCGAGCCTGTTGCACAGAGTATGATATCACGCGTAGCAAGCCTTGTTCTTAATAAACAGTATATACTAAATATACTGAAACTTTGCCTCAAAATGTTTGAGATAAACGATTGTTATTACCTGGATAATAATTTCTATTTAAGAAATTTCATTCGAGAGAGAAAACTCGGAAAGATTAAATCACGTTTAACTAGCGTGTCAAGGTAGAGCAAAAGATAGAGTGACACGTGAATTTCGAGGAATATGTATTTTGCGGTGTGACGTAACCGGCGTCGATGATAAGTGAGATACGACATTTCTTTCTAGTCATTATTTTATGATAGTTTCACGTTTGAGAATCGATGTTACAATCCTGAGCTTTTATTACGCTATCTCGAAAAGTATCGTTAAAAATCGTAGAATAACATCGACGATTCGATTGTGAATTTTTATTAATTTATGAGAAATCTAGAGATATACACGTACGATGCAAATACCTTTACTTACTTTACCGTCGCGAATGTAGCCAATATTTATCAGCACGAATGTGGGCGCTACAAGAGGCTATGAGTAATGGCAATAGGATGGTCGAGATGATGGAGACAACGAATTCAGGTTCGATAACGAATCCACGATCCGCGGGAGGACAAGTATCGACGTACTACTCGATTCGGATAACTCAATCGACAATTTGTCCAACGACTCTAACACTCTAACTCTCTTAACCCAAAAGAGGCTTATATACTCCTGTTTCCGCTTCTCGGGTTAATCTTTGCTTTTAAGGAGAGCCATATAATCATTTCATACCTCTGTCAGGTACATGCCCCTCGCGTGACCGTGGCTACGTCTAGTGACCCGCTATGTCACTTCGAGCCCAAACGAGCCCATCGTCGTAAAGTCAGATTGGAACATTAAGACTATTTCTTATTTCTATTGCTTAAGGGCGGCTATAGTAAAAGTCTGGACTAGTGTGTTGGGGGTTTTCCCAACATTACGGACGGGAAATCCCGCTGTCTTTTCATCTCCGACATATATTTCGTTCTATAAAATTTTGTTAACGCAATAACGATATTGAAAGATACGGTATACGATGAAATAGAATGCTCGCAACTTGAACATTTTTACAAGAAGAAACTGAATAGTAGTGAAATTAGAGTTTTCACAATTAGTGATTGGAAAAATTTAATTCCAACTCTTATATCGTACTAAACTTTCTTGAATCCATTAGTGTAATAAGTAGTTCACTACACGTATGAAATACGGTTTAATAAGACAATGAAACAGCTACGAACGAAATTATGATTAACAGACAGTGTTATTAGGTTCTCGATGGTAGATTGAATCGTGATTTTACACGGTTAAGCAATGTATCCAGCGAGAAATTTCATTTTAATTGTAGCAATGTAATAGCTGTTAATAAAACGGTAATTTAAGTAAATTACGCGGAATCATTATCAGGAAATGTGAACGATGTTTCGAAGTAGAGTCTGTCATTCTGCTTGTCTCGTTAAATCCGGCTTTTGATAGATGAACACTAGAGTTTTCATATCGCAGGAAACTGCAGAAGTCTTACATACTGTGATAGCACTAATGATCATTAGCATCAATCATTGGAATAAAAAGTTAAAATGTTATTTGTTAATATCGGTAGTCTATACAGAGTGGTTGGTAACTGGTGGTACAAGGGGAAAGGGGGTGATTCTATGCGAAAAAAGAAGTCGAAAATACGGAATAAAAATTTTTCGTTCGAGGCTTTGTTTTCGAGAAAATCGACTTTGAATTTTCGCTCGGTACGCGTGCATTGTATCACGTCTCGTTATAACGGACCTCACTGTAGATCGTTGTCTCGATGGAAAAATTAAAAGAAAAATTTTTTAAAACTTTTATTCTATATTTTCGACTTCTTTTTCGCGTAGAATTACCCCCTTTCACCTTGTACGACCAACTACCAACCACCCTGTATATTAAGGAGATTCCATAGCAATAATTCTAGATGTTTACTTTATAATATTGATACGATCACGTCAGACGTGAATTTCTTATTTTATCGTTAGCAGTAGTTTTATTTGCGTGTTAAAAGCTTTCATGGCAACAATTCTATATTTTTCGATATTTCGTTCTACGTATTTTTCTTTTAATATTATAGCATCAAATATCGTCAGTGTTATCGTCGATACGATAAATATTTGAAAAATGCGCGAGTAGACATATGTTGCGAATACGTTCTTCATCGTAGCATTCGTGTTTCTTCTATTCAGCTAAATAACTGTTTCTTCGTACGTTTGGTATTGTCTCAGGTAGTTCAAATCGGATACTCGGTACAATGGCTAGGAACGGAATTACCCAGATTTGTATTGACGCGTTTATTGCCTTGGGGGTAGTTTCTTTTATTTATTTCTTTATTACTTTGCCAAGCAAGGGAAAGGTACAACGTTGGTTTATAGAAAGTATTACCGAAAATACTGTCGAGAATAAGCCATGACAGATTTTAGTTAAAAGCGCTTTACATGTATATGTCTTTCCTTACACGGCAATATATGGGACTTTTATTGTGCAGCTTCTAAGTATTATACTATACTTATTATACTATACTTTTGGTTATCCGGTCGACCCTTGGTACATTAAGCTTTGAAAATATTTAAATCTGTACACTCAGGTAGTTTTCTTATTGTAAATTAGAAATTAAGATAATTTAAGCCTGCGTTAAATACTTCTATGACTTGGCACTTTGACGAACAAGAATTACTGTTTCTCGATAGTTAAATATTTCTTAACACGTGTTCTCCTTAGACTTGATTTTAATTTCGCTTTCAAACTTTCAGTTCTTGTACGTCGTACAGATTGTAAATATCTACGTATTTTAATCACCGTTCTGCAATTTGCCGTTCTAACGAATGTTAAAGTATAAATGAATTTTATGCTACCAAACTATCTTCCACGGTTAAATTAGTATTTCAAGATTACTTTCTCTTACGCTTGCTTTCAACATCTTGCTACAATTTCACTTCGAAGAAAATCTACTAGTCATTGATCAAGCCATCTTACTATTCTTTCTTCTATAACAAACCGTTTTTCTCTCTTGCGATCTCAAACCTTCTTTTCAATGTCAATCTCGCTTTCGAACTTTCGATTCGTAACACGGAACGCGTCGATCGATCGGTCGTGTCTCATCGATTAAACGTACGATTACGATAACGATGACCGTATTACATCCGTGCATCCGGATGTCGAGCGTTCGATTTCTCACTGGGGTATCCGGTCGTTTCTGGCTGATACCGAAGGATCTCCGAGAAAACGCTCCGAGAAACGCTTACGTTGAACGGACGACACGTGAAAAACACGATAGGTTGATACGAGTTTCGATGTCGAGCAAAGGGAAACTTCCTTCTCCAAACGTACGAAACGTTCGATTTTTGGGAAATGTTGCGTTAATCATAGGAGTACGATTAAAATGAGAATCGTTTAGGTAAACGGGAACGCGTTATTAGTAAGCTGTGAATATTCGTGCAAATTCTTTTTCTTAGAGATAGAGATAAAGAAATTGGAACTCGAATAAAAGGGGATAGCGATATGTTCTTTGTTTCCGATGTTTTACATATTTTTCCATCTTTTCGCATTTTTGCATATTGACGGTTTTCGTAACTGTATAAATATCTAATTATTAGCGAGTATCTCGGAGAAATTTAAATACCGCGAAAGTGTATGAAATATTCGAAATAAAGTATACGTTGTGATATCTGGCTAGTTGTTTGTATTAAATAGAGAAGAAAAATTGAGTGTACTGCTATATAGAAATCGATACGAGGGAAAATTAGATATGTATATTATTAGCATCGAAAAGGGAGAGGATATTAAATGTAAAAATAAAAATTTATCCAATAATTAAAAATCCAACGAATGATAATTTAGCATACGTATGAAAATATGAAGAAATTATAGTTTGATATATTTGAGATAATGCTTGTTTTTTTTTATAGATAGACTCGTCTTCTCGTTCGTGGATAATTAGAATAGAATTAGCGATAATTTTGACAGGATTTAGCTTAGCGCGTTAAGGAAGTACATTTTTATTTTTTCCAGTTACGCGTCGTTTTCGCGATTGATCAACGATATATCATATCGTGCCTCGCACTTCGACCTTTGCGGCAAGCTATTCAGCACGAATTTCGGTATATTCGATAAGCGCGAAATCGTAGCGACACTCGGTATGACGTATTGAAAATAATTTTATCTTAGATAAAGCGCATTATTCGCCGACCTGGTGCAATCTAGTCGCGTGTCTATCTCGACCATCACTCGTGCGTTATATATAGAATTGATCCGAAGATGGATTGTTCCGTTGGAATTCGATTATTCTTACGAGAGCTTCTTCCACGAGAAAAAATACTTGGAAATAAAAAGAAAAGTTGCTATTCTTTCGACAAAGATTATTCGTCGTACGTAGCATAGTATATATATATATATATATATATATATGTATAGTATATATATATATATATATATATATAAATTTTTTTACAAATAAAATTTGTTATTGCAAACTCGTATACTTTTTCGTCTAACGTTGTTTTCATAAAAATGCACTCTGACCGTTTCTCCTCGGTGAAATTGTTTAATCAAAAATTAAAGAAAAAGGTCGCTGCAAGTAAAATTTGTAAGAAAAGGAAACAGTTACCTACTTACCTGAAGACTTTTATTTTATTTTATTTCTTTATGAAGGGCCGTTAGTGCTAAATCCTGTTTCATTGCAGACGGTCCTAGGATTTCGATCTTAAAATTCGAATTGTCACCTTGCTTAAAGGTGAAACAATGTAGTAATTTGCTTCTATACCTGGGACCCTGAACCCTCGAAACTATCCATCTTCGGTATTCTGTGGTAGCAATTTGTCATGGGTAAAGGATAATAGGCAAACAAAGTTGTAACTGTACTTCATTTACCTCGCAGGTATACCTACTCACAATAGAATCATAGCAACGACTGAACCTCTTGGGGAGCATAGGATTCAGTCTTCGACAGACAGCAGACCGAGCAGGTTGTTCGAGCGGTCTCTCCTCGCATCTAGGAATCGTTGGAACTTTGCTTCCAAGTTCATTTAGAAGGCATTCGAGCTTGTACGTTCGTTCGAGGAGAGAAGAAGGATAAAGATTCGAACTTTCGTTCGATCAGCGACGCATAGTATTACGCTGAATCTACGATTCAGTGGCAAGAAGAATCTGGACAAGAAGAAATCCATCGAAGCGGATCATGCAACGACTTCTTTGCTGACCCGTTCCTGGTTGTGTGTTCTCGTGTTTGCTTCGCGCAGTGATCACGCGTGCAGTACGAGTGTAAAATTGTGTCAAGTTGCGTGAAAAAGTGTGAAAAGTTATGTCGGGAACTTGTGATCCATCGACGAACGTCATGAAGAACCCGGTGCACGAAAGTGGATTTTTCGAGGACGGAAGCGACATAGAGATGATCGTCGAGGAGGAGACGATTGATGTCGGAGAGGAGGTAGTATATATATATATATATATATATATATATGTATAGTATATATATATATATATATATATATAAATTTTTTTACAAATAAAATTTGTTATTGCAAACTCGTATACTTTTTCGTCTAACGTTGTTTTCATAAAAATGCACTCTGACCGTTTCTCCTCGGTGAAATTGTTTAATCAAAAATTAAAGAAAAAGGTCGCTGCAAGTAAAATTTGTAAGAAAAGGAAACAGTTACCTACTTACCTGAAGACTTTTATTTTATTTTATTTCTTTATGAAGGGCCGTTAGTGCTAAATCCTGTTTCATTGCAGACGGTCCTAGGATTTCGATCTTAAAATTCGAATTGTCACCTTGCTTAAAGGTGAAACAATGTAGTAATTTGCTTCTATACCTGGGACCCTGAACCCTCGAAACTATCCATCTTCGGTATTCTGTGGTAGCAATTTGTCATGGGTAAAGGATAATAGGCAAACAAAGTTGTAACTGTACTTCATTTACCTCGCAGGTATACCTACTCACAATAGAATCATAGCAACGACTGAACCTCTTGGGGAGCATAGGATTCAGTCTTCGACAGACAGCAGACCGAGCAGGTTGTTCGAGCGGTCTCTCCTCGCATCTAGGAATCGTTGGAACTTTGCTTCCAAGTTCATTTAGAAGGCATTCGAGCTTGTACGTTCGTTCGAGGAGAGAAGAAGGATAAAGATTCGAACTTTCGTTCGATCAGCGACGCATAGTATTACGCTGAATCTACGATTCAGTGGCAAGAAGAATCTGGACAAGAAGAAATCCATCGAAGCGGATCATGCAACGACTTCTTTGCTGACCCGTTCCTGGTTGTGTGTTCTCGTGTTTGCTTCGCGCAGTGATCACGCGTGCAGTACGAGTGTAAAATTGTGTCAAGTTGCGTGAAAAAGTGTGAAAAGTTATGTCGGGAACTTGTGATCCATCGACGAACGTCATGAAGAACCCGGTGCACGAAAGTGGATTTTTCGAGGACGGAAGCGACATAGAGATGATCGTCGAGGAGGAGACGATTGATGTCGGAGAGGAGGTTGTCATCGAGCAATGCACGGAGACCTGTTACGGGTTGACCGAAGTCATTGACGAGCTCGACGACAGTGACTTGGATGAGCCGGTTCCTGACGATCACGAGGACAAATCGAACAAAGGTAAGTCGTGATTTTTTTTCCAAAGAAAAGTATATTCGCTAATTTATCGATGGTTTTATCTATTTGATCTGATGTACGATTGATCGTGTATAAGGAGAATAGAGTAAGAAATGACAGTCAACGTATCGACAAGAGATCAGAGTATCGGTCGTTATTATATTCTAGAAAAGATTCTTTACGTTGAAATCGAATATTTTTTGAGCGTATCTTTTAACCTAGTTTGACTAAGATAAATGGAATAACACCATCGAAATATAGGACAATTTTTTACGCTAGAATTATCAATGTTTCATGCGTTTCTTTTAACGTAGTATTATAAAAATAAATGGATACACCGATACAGACAACGAAAGAGGTTCGATTTAATTCAACTCACGAGTTCCTCATTATTATCTAAGATAAAAATTTGAAAGTTGCTCTATGCTTGTAGCGTTTCGAAGCGTAAGAAATACAGGGGGGTTGGTAGCTGGTGGTACAAGGGATATACAGGGTGGTGGTACAAACGGAAAGGGGGCGATTCTACGCGAAAAAAGAAGTCGAAAATATAGAATAAAAATTTTTTTGTTAATTTTTTTTTTAATTTTTCCATCGGGACAACGATTTACAGTGAGATCCGTTATAACGAGACGTGATACAATGCACGCTTGAAAAATTGTTATTCTATATTTTCGACTTCTTTTTTCGCGTAGAATCGCCCCCTTTCCGTTTGTACCACCACCCTGTATATCTTCGAATTCTGTATTGTAAAGAAGAAATCAAATTTTTTCTAATACGGCTAGATGACTTTATACGGTCAGCGTGGCGTATAATCGTGTTTCGATCTCAGCGAACGTTTATACATAGTCACGCAGTTGTCGATAATTTGCTTGCTGCGACATTTAGGTAATCCAGCTTCTTGTTATTCGAGAAACGTCGACGCAAACTTTCGCTCTCTTTTCTCATCCCCATAGCGGTTCGTTGAATTAAGTAAAGCTATAAACGCGTACCCTTGCTGCCATAAACGCATGACCGCGGAAGAAATAACGCTACCCAAGAAGCAAATCTATTCTTGGTCAGAAATGTTAGCAAAACGATCGTCGGTCTGTGCTATTCTTATCACTTGCGAGTATTATTAACGACTCGCGAAGCGATCTTCGAAATTATCCGCGAACGAATCTCTTAAAGATCGAAAGTCGTTCCATCGATAGGCTCATTCGCGTCCGAAAGGCTGTCTTTCTTTACTCTGATAACGATCCTGGTAAATAAACTCAGCGTATGGTGTTCGCATTAGGTAGACCCAATTAGTCGCTAGACCGATGGTGTACAGTTAGTGGAATCGATGTACGACGAGGTCGTACGATTTGCCAAGCGTTCAAGTCTCTGAGCTTTCGGTGCTTGAAATAGTAATTTCGGAAATGTAACATAAAATGTTTGTATATCGTGATCGTAAAGCGAGATAGTAGTTAGGAAAAGAATAAGGCGTTTTGTATTTTTCAATCGCTGTGATTATTTCGCGTTGATTAAACGAATCGAGACTCAATTATGCTAAATATCTCGGACGCAATTGCAGGAAAAAGTTGTTGTAATTACAGAGAAATGTAGAATAATTAATTCGAAGCAAAACCTACGCTAAAATATAATATATTTTTACTTTGGGATAAAATAAACATTCTAACGCTGGTTTAAATTATTACAAATCGTATAATAGTTGTTTGATACATTTTTTCCATTGTTGTTGGAAAAGAGACGAGTTCAGGATTGTACGATGTCGATCGTTATGAAGAATAGAAAATAGAAAAAAAGAAAGTGGAATGTAATATATCTTAGTAAAATGAAATCATGTTATCGAGAAATGTTAATTTACAAATGACATTTACATCTCGAGATTCAAGAAGACGTTTCTACAAGACGCTATACAAGTGGCTGTATAAATCAGCGTTACCACTTAATATTTTAATTTACGGCCTCGTTAGATCGTTTTCTCGAACTGTACTTTTAGGTTGGGGCGAGTTCTGAATGTCCCGTTGAACGCGTCATAGAGCTTCGTTCCAAAGGTTGTGTCGCATTTTCGTGAGCATCGTGCTATCTCACAGAGACAGTGAGTCACGCTGTAAGCGTGTATAACGTCACGTTTAACCCTCTTCTAGTACCTAGAAAGTAAAACGATCACGTGTGGGCACCGTTACGATTTTTACGAGTGTCTACTCGTAAAAGAGGAATTATCAATGATCCTCGATGATTCATCTTCTAGTCACTTAGCTTTTGCTTCTCTTAATTTTAGACGATGTTTCGTTTATCCGTCTCTTCGCAATAGGAATTTTCCTTATTTATTTCTCTGTAACAGTAGGACGATAAGTATTAATTTTTTATTAGTAAAAACGCGACAGCGCGAAGATGAAAGAAATTGCCGAATTTGATCGCGGGCCAAACGCTTCTATTATTGCAACTGTTCAAAGACAGAATCCACTATATCGCGTAACGCTCGTTCCAACTGCGATCGTACTTGAAATTAGTTGCAACAAAGCTAACTGAGTGCACTCGAAACGCTATTATCCGAAATGTTATCTGATCGCGGCGACGAAATAAAAAAACAACAACGATTCGTTGTTATTCGGATTTTTGTAAATCAATTTACAATCGAACATTCTACGATCGCGTCGACGCATATTCGCTCGATCAACTACATTCGTCTCTCAAATTATAGATCGTTATTTTATATAAAACGAATTATAAATTTAATTGCCATAAATACTAATCGAGTCGAACAAGTTAACGATTTAATAGCGCGAGTAATAGAGTAAAAGTATAGTTACGCAAGAACGAGTTAAACGACGATCTTTCGTGAATTTTAAACGTACGTGAACGTTATATCGAAGATGAATATCTTAAGCTCTCTTAAACCTCCCGCGATACTCGAACACCTGTTACAACTCCTCAACACCATGTTCCAAGCATTCTGGAACGTCCGAAGGGCGTAGCAAAAATGCTTTGGTACAGTTGCACGCCGTAGACACCTCAAATTACCCCGTAAAGAATATTCCCAGCTAAAACCGGACCTCGAAAAAATACATACCCCTAAGCGAATTCAATACTCCGATTTCGAACAAGTTGACGAGACATACGTTTAACGTACAGAATTTTCGAGATATCGAATACCTCGGAGAGTAAATATATGGCCAAGGAACGATATCATACCGCAACTGACGTGTACTTTTCCTTGACTGACGCGAGCAAAGATTTCAGAAGTTTAACTCGTCGATTAAAATATATTTTCGAAAGAAATTTTGCGGTTATTTTATACAGAGTGGTTGGTAACTGGCGAAATATGATTTATCGTATCAATTTCAATATACCGATATAGAGGATATATCTCGTAAGATTTTTTTTTTATTTAATTTGTACTTTACAATTTGTCCAGCTGGACATTCGGTAAATTTTATCCTGTGAGAATGACCAGTATTTTTCAAGCATTTCCGATAATTTCACAAAGAAGTGTTTTAAATAAAAGTTAATCAATTTTTGGTTTACTACACATTTGGATATTAAAAATTTCTGACAAATTATTGTTTAATAAAAGGTCAATGTGACCTTGACTTTTTTAAGTGGCATCATATACAATATTATACAGGGTGGTTGGTAACTGGTGGTACGAGTGGAAAGGGGCTGATTCTACGAGAAAAAGAAGTCGAAAATATAGAATAAAAATTTTTCTTTCGAAGCTTTGTTTTCGAGAAAATCGACTTTGAATTTTCGCTCGGTACGCGTGCACTTTATCGCGTTTCGCTATAACGGATCTCACTGTAGATCGTTGTCTCGATGGAAAAATTAAAAAAAAAATTAAAAAATTCGTTTATTCTATATTTTCGACTTCTTTTTTCGCGTAAAGTTTATTTATAAATTATGTACACGCTAAATCGGCTAGATTTGAAATCAATTGAATCGTATTATGTTTAAGATTAGGTTTGGTTGGAAAATAAAGAAAATTACTAATTATACCATTGGCGTAAAAGAAGTTTCGGAAATAATTTCCTTATGGCTGAGAGAGTTCTATCGGATGGATGTGGGTATTAGGCTCGGGTGAAGTTTTGTTTTAAATTTAATTTTTCTTCGGGTCGAAAGTAACCTATTTCGGCGCAATAAAGAACCTAAGAATAAACTTTCTTACGGTGAGAAAAGTCAAGATGGCGCCTTTAGTATCTTAGTCGAGTGAACCGATTAGAAGGCGATGGTGCAATTTATCCTGCTTGTCACCCTCTCGTAATTGCAAGCTCGGGAGCAGAGCGCTCTATTCTTTGAGATATACTCGTATAGCTTGGGATACTCGTGGGACCGTGGTTCCAACGCAATAACAATAATTGAGTCTTCGAATTATCGGGTCGCTCGGAACCGTTCCTAGCGAAATTTGAGAAAAATTTCGAGCCAACGTATTTTTATAAAATTTTCATAGAATCGAGTAATCTTTGCAAATATTACGTTTGTTGTTGAATTTTTCCCACTCGTTGACAAAATCGTTGTCGTTGTTTCATTGTTTGGTTAAAGCTCGATAATCTTCTTCCCATGTAACCGACTATGGTCGTTTAATTATTAATTGGTAGATTAAAATCGACGCGTCTCTCTCTTAGTCTTCATCGAAATCTTAATCTTCTGTTTTACAAACACGGTTTCTCACCAACCAGAAAAGCTAATATTCGTTGCGAAAGATTCGTGGCTAAAGGCGAAGAGCGAAACGCACAGTGAACTTCTATCCCGACCGCTCGAAGAAATTCGACGGCAGACACTCTTAACCGCATGATGCGGTTTTCCGCCCTATCTCGTCCATGTGTGTACGTTCATCTTCCGTTTTTTCTTTTTCTCCCTTCGCCTCTTTCGCGTTTCTTTTTCCTCTGTCGTTTTGCCTTCTTTTTCTCGCGGTTTGCACGCGTACACACTGGACATCGATCCGGCTAACGCGTGACCGGCGCACGTACTTACACACTTTCTCATCCGCATTCTTCCCCGAACGGTTTTGCTCCGGTGAAAGAGACGACGAGAGAGAAGGCGATGCGTGCAATTGGGTCCAGCTTGCGGGTCAGTCGCGGCTGCATCGTGTTCTCGAAGGACACCCGTGCAGCGACTGACATCCGTACGCGTCGATGACTAGGTCTCGGACTTTTATCCGCAACTGTGACATTAAAGATACAAAAATCCGTTCAAACGTACGAAGAATATCCTTTATAACACTTAATGGGTGATATTTGATAGGATTTTTATGCAATTATGAGAATTTAAAGATACGGAATATAGTACTCTGTGTAATATCTGATAGATCGCGTTTAATATGATTTTCATGGTTTAAACGACGATTTAAAAGTGAAATTTAAAAATACAAAATACGTCAAACTGAAACTTGATTATACAATATGTTAGCGCTGTTCGCGATCTTTCGAGGCTTCCGCGGCAACGTTGAGGGTCGCGCTATAGGATAACGTTAGGTCATCGTCGGCGATTCGTCCGATATCGTTGAATACGAAAGAAAATCGAACTGTTCACATTCCACGGTTTAATCTGGTTTGATACGTGCGCGTTTCGTACTAGTTACCTACTTGAATCTGGAATATTCGATTCTGATAACTTTGAAAAGTAGACGCATCATGGTGTAAAGTTCGAAAGATCGTACTTTGGCATTTGATTATAGATTCAAAAAGCAGTCACGATGACACGGGTTTTATTTGTGGTCAGTTGTGAAACGTTTCGCTTTGAAAGTGTTCCGTTTCTCGCGTAATCGAGAGGCTCCTTCGTTACGTTCTTCGCTATGAATTCCAAAAAGTTACGTTGCTGGAAACAGAGGTTCTCCAGATCCGAGGAAATTTACATCGGAAACGGAAAACCAAGCTTTTCTTCTTCTCTGTTTAATCTCGCGTTAACTTACGAATGATCGAAGAGTATTTGTTGATTATGACGATAAAAAAAGCTTCGAACTGTTTCGTATAATGTTTCGTTAACAAGATAGCAAATCGTAGAAATTGCTTTGAGAACTTTAGTTCGAGTTTTCTGGTATTAATTGCGTTGGAATTGATAATTATTGTGGCATTTAAAGAACCTTGTTCTTCATCTATCTACGAAATAAACAAAAATTTTATACGAATACGCTTGTCGGCATCTATATATTTATCACAGTTATCTCTTTTAGAAAATTTCTTAATTACATTTTGATGAGAAACTTTGTTTTCAATAAAATGGTTGAAATATTTTTTTTATTATTATTACGCACAAATATTTCTTAACGACTGTTAAGTTGAAACGACATTAAAGATTCACCTAGTTTTCAAAGGAATTTTACTTCAAAGAAATAAAGAAATAAATCCGTTCAACGAGTCGGATCGCCAACTGTAAACAAATGCACGTGGCGCCGACAGGGACGCATGCAAACGCGCAGCATGGCGATAAGACGATTATCTACGCCGCGAAAGATCTCTGTTCCTTTTATACGTTCTATGAAAGAGAAATGGACAAGGAAAAATAAAGAAAGAACAAAGGCTGATGACCGAAAGAAAAGGCAAAAATTTGACAAGTTGGGTCTATTCGTGTCTGATCGCCAACGCCGCGTAACTTCGACGGACTGTCTCTTAGCGTAGTTGGGTCGAAAGTGTATACAAACAAAACAATTTCATACGGAGTGCAATGAGAAAGACCTGAGGGCGGATACGTACAAATCAACGTTGCATCAAAGGGAGATTTTTACTTATACATAGATCTACACATATACTTTCGTAATAACAACGATAATAATAATAAATAAAATAGTATCGAAATGTAAATGTAAATATGCAACGAAGGAACTGATATAAAAACATAGCTAATATAAATAAACGAAGAAAATAAGGAGTAAACAAAGATACAGGCAATATCTCTGGCCTATCTCACGTGCTACGGTACAGGAGACTTCCGTTTACAGCTGATCACTTGCTCGTTGAGCGCACTATAAAAATATTGAAATTATTATTATCACTGTCAAGTAGAATTACTTCCAAGCTTTTGACTTCGTAAGAAAGATAATACTTATCTAGCTTTCGTTTATTCGTTTCAAATAATTATAAATTATTCTTCAGCGATTATCTTTACGGCGCATTAAAATTATACTACGATTAGAATAAATGCTCGAAACGTTCCGAAAAGTCATCAAGATTTCAGAAGAATCGAAACTATTCTACAGGAATTTTATATCTTAGAAAGGTTAAGACCTTAAAAAGTCTAATCTGTTTAAAAATTCTATTAGACTGTTGCATAATAAATACCGCTTTCTCGCGTGGTCTTGTTCCAGTTATTTTGACTTCATCAAACATTCAGCGGCTAATTTTTTCGTTTGTCTATCGTTTCGCGCAAATGGTTCTACTCCATAATAAATAACCTTGCGCGGTTCGATTTTATTTCGTGAAGCAACAACGTTTCGCTATTTTTAAAACACAACAACGGAAGCGTCAACTAACAAATAGCTTTCACGGCTATATGTTACGATAATAGAGATTTTATAACACGATAGACACATTTCTTTTCGATATAAGATACAGTTACCTATCGAAACGTTTTATCTCGAAACTATATTTATTATCACACCTACATACGTATAAAATTATAGTTTTTCTATCGGATTGTGTTTGAAATTACGTATAACATTCGTTACACGGGAAAATATTTCAAGTACAGGTTGTTATTATCTTATCTTTTTTGTTCTGTCCTTCGCACGTTCTCAAACGGAATAGTATTTCTTTTCTTTTTTTTAAAGCACCTAACACACTTCGGAAGTTCATTGGTCTTACTACGTGGGCTGTCCAAGGTCGTTCAAAATCGTTCACCGCGTCTCAAAGTCCATGTCCAACAGTAACGTATTTATATTTTATACGAAGAGTGGCTCATTGAACTTAAAATAGTTGCGCTCTTTTTTAGTGACAAAAAGGTAGTTAAAAATACGCGAATGCTATCGTTGAAATGTGATTTATGCCAAGGTCGCGTTAAATAGCATTTTGAAGTTATTTTTGTTTCTAAGGTGGAATTATATTCGTGGTATTTTAATTAATCGTAATATGATAAAACCAGCCTTAGCTGTATTTTTAATTATAACGTATTAATTACTCCAGTTCCAAAATGCAAGTCGCTCGCGAAACGTAGATCGTGACTTTGAATTATTTCTTTTTTTTTCTCTCTCACTTGTGTTTTCTTCGAACGTCTCGTCGATTGAAATCTCGTTAAGAATTAAATCGATCGGCACTCGTCTGCGACGATGTCTATGACGTCGTTTCTTGCGAAACGCGGATTCATCAGGTCGACGTAGAGGTTCGTTCATTTTACTAATCTACAATCGTCATTGTTTTCTTAATTATTAATGATAATATTAAAACTTTTCGATTTGCCGATAATCCAGAAGATAAAACAAAGAAGAAGCAAAGCGATATAGATTTTACGATGGAAAGTATTCTGGGCTAAAAGGATTACATTAAAAAAAAATGTGCTACATTTTTTCTTAAGAAGATACCGTCCTTGACTATCTATAACCTTCCACCACGTAGATTAGAAGTATAACACCGACAGTGTACAATTATCGTAAAGAAGAGGACATTCTGAAAGCACTTAAACCGATCGAACGAATTTCTGTATTAATTTGTAGTAGGCATAATTTATATCGTAAGAAAGGAACGTGGAAGGCAAAAGTGCTTTTAAGCTTCTCGTCGACGATACACTTTCAGATTATCTGGCTTGATTTACTTTTCCAAATCTTAATACCAACCATACCGAATCGTATTTCGCATTCTATATTTATCGTTTAATGCCTCGGGCAATAATCTTATTCTAATGCCCATTTGTTTAATATCTTAGATAGTAGCACACGTTTATTTTTATTCTTCTTAAAAGCCATCTACCTCAGATAATTATTTCCACGATCGTAATTCTAGCGATTCTTTGATTTTAAACAGAAATTTCCCCAAAGCAAATCGAACGTTCATTCACGGTAGCAATTAAGGACTAAAAACGTATTCTGCCCATACCTTATTTGTACGAAGCGTTAAGGAAATGAATTTCCTCGTTTGTTTTCTTCGTTCTATCGTTCCAAACAAATACTGCTTTGTCCTTCTGCGCGTCTTATATTATTCATCTTATAAAATCGGAACACGCGTATCGTACGATCGTTAGAAAGGTGGCAAGTGAATTCAGGGAGCATCGAGCATTATTCTCTCGAATCGAGAGTCGAGAGTGATAAATAACTCTCTGCTTTGTTCGGCAAACGTTGCCGGCACAGATGCATTTCCACGGGTCTCGTAATAAATTTATAGATATTTCCGGGTAATGCTGGCTGACAATGCCGCTGTTTTGCGGTGGAAATATATCGGGCCACGGGCTGGAACGTGTAACGTATCGAATGGTCGAGTCTCGAAAGATGAAATAGCGATCGCGAATCTGTCGACTCCGCGTTTTCTACATCTTCTCGTTTCTTGTCTTCTTTTCTTCGTCTATTTTTAATTTTGGCGAGATAGACGATGATACTCGTAACGCTTATTTTATACGTTTCTTTCTCGTTTCTATAAATATCGTAATCGTGTTAGTTTTATAAATATTGTATATCGTCTGGAATTTACTGTTTTGTTTCTCGGATACGAAACAAGATATTTTTCGTAATACTTGTATATTCATTTGTTTCTAAGCATCGTTAAGTTTATAAGGATATCCGTACAAATTTTTATTTTTCTGTATATAATTAGATATAAATAGTTATAGTGGAAGGTGTCGTATTTTGGATAATTTATATATTCTTGTATATTACGTGTATTTTTAAATCTTCGATCGCAAATGCATAAAAATCGATCTCTCTTGTACGGATGTTTCAGAAACTAAAGAGTTACGTTCTGAAAGGAAAATGATTCTAAATATCTTTGAATTTATTTTATTCTTCTTATATTCTTGCTCTCCTCGCTGTTTATCGGTATGGCGAAAATCGAACGAATCAATGTCACCAAACTGACGCTACTACGCGATGTTTCATATATACAAATATATGTCGGAGATGAAAGGACATCGGGACTTTCCGTTTAGAATGTTGGGAAAAACCTCGATAATCTAGTTCAGACTTTTACTATAGCTACGCTTAAGTACTAAAAATAGGCAATAGTTTTAATGTTCTAATCTGATTTTACGACGATGCGCTTGGGCTCGAAGTGACATAGCAGGTCACTGAACGTAGCCACGATCACGGGAGGAACGTGTATCTCACAGAGGTATGGAACGATTATATGGCTTTCCTTAAAAATAAAGATTGAGGAATATATAAGGGCAGTTCCACTTGGCCTTTTGTTGAGTTCATGCAGATAAGTTTTACTTGTACGCGAAGTTACACGCGTCATTCCGTAGACCGCGGATTCGTTATCGAACCTGAATTCGTTGTCATCGACATCCCCAGTCATCTTATCGTCGTTATTATCAACCTCTTGTATTGCCTACATTTGTATCAATAAACATTAGTTATATCCCCGATGATAAATTTGAGCGAAGGTTCACCGAACGCCCAAAATTCCAACCTTAATCCGACATATATATGTTCTTTGTCAATTTCGAATATAGAAAATATTTCTACAGCATTGTATTTGTTACAGCATTTATGTACCAACAAATTAGATCCAAGTATATCAGGTTCCGTATCATTCGGTAGTACTTTCGTACGACTGCAAAAACGTAATGCCATAAAAACGAAGTCTGTTGGCTGATAAAAGAACGTCGCGGTGGAAAACGGAGGCATCTAAAAATATCTTTCGTGGCTATTGTATTAACCGTCTACCTACGCACAGACCCCGTAATTAAACCGCGACAATTTCGATGTAAGAACGCCGCGAAAAGAACACGACTTTCGTCAGAAATCACGAAGCAGTCGGCTCTATCCAGATAAAACTAGGTCGCCGAAGCTTCAAAGAGAGATATCGTTCAACGAGAACTAGGATCTTCATTAAATATATCTGAGAGCTAGACACGGAGTCAGCCTTGATATTCGGTCTCACGCGGTCGATATCGTCGAAGTAGAATTTCCTTCCACGGGGATGGAAAAGTATCGAACCGAAAACGGCTTTCGCCGAAGGTTAGTCGATGTTACACAACCTCCACTATCAGTCGTTTTCATATACATATGTACTTGCGTTTCCTGCGTCTATCTTTCGTCCAATGAAACGAGCAACGACTAATAATTTACCAAGTATAATTACAACTAGGGGACATGCTGTGACATAATGCTCGCGTGCATTGCTTAACAGGTGTACATGTCCGTCGTTGTGTTTCTCGTACTTTGTTTGAAGTAGACAAAGAGAGAGAGAGAGAGAGGGAGAGAGAGAGAGAGAGAGAGAGAGAGAGAAGGTGAGAGAGAGAGGGAGGGAGAGGGAGAGGAAGGCGTAAAAATTCTGAGTTGATAAGTTTGCGATATAGGGCTCTTCAAGATCATCCTAAGGTCAGATAAATGTCACTATGACCTGTGCACTTTGGTATTCTATGAAAATCTGAAACATTCTCTCTTTTTTTATATTCCGGATGTTTTATCGTTACCGTAGTTTTTATTTCATCGAGTTTTCGGGCTTTTTATGCGACTTTATAGGCAGGTCGGGAATTAATAGATGAAAGAGTATAACTGTGATGTGTGCTACTTCGATCAGATTATGCTAGGAAAGTTATAGTTAAGAGTATAGCTTCGATTTTATCGTTATGGGATTTTAAGTATCCTGTGACGTGTATTCTGAAAATTTACGATGAATTTTCATACTAAATCTGTTCTAGAGTTACTAATTACTTCTGCGTTTTGTATCTTATTAGTCTCTTCAAGCTTTGTCAGTCGTGAAAAAAATTTGACGTTACAAAAATGTGTTGTAACGTTTCACCAGCATTGCAGGTGGGTCGAGTATGCTTGTAAGGATATACCAGCGCGTAGTGTTCGGTATCAATGCTTCCTTTAAATCTACGATGAACTTTAGCTGCAATGCTGGCGCAACGTTGGAATATTTCCAAAAGGACAAGACGGAAGTCTCGGGTAATATTAATCGATTTAGCTCGCTAAGCGTAATATCGATGGTTGTGGTCTTTGACTATTTAACTTTTTCTTTACTTTTAACTCGTTACCGTAATCTTTGGATTATATACGACCATAGTGACTATTTAATCTTATAATGAATTTTTCATATTTATTTGTATTAAAGATCAGTAGTATTCGATATTTTGTATTCTATATGCTTGTTTGTATTAAGAATCATTAATGTTTGACATATCTGAAAAGTGATACGACTTAGAATACTTTAATCCTTTGTTAGAAAATTACAAAAATAATATTCGACGATTGTTTCTTACAATATATCCTTTTTGTCAATGTTACGTGTTTGGTAAATAATTTTTTTCCCGAGTTGCCAAGCAATGTCCCAAAATATTGATTTTAATTGTTCCGAAAAATATCGATTTCAAAGACAGATTAGGGATAGACAGATAGATAGTTTTATTTTAGCCTGACAGCCTTGAAATAGGATTTGGATCGCGAATTTTGTAAACTTTTCGATATCGCACGTAGCTTGTTACTACAAATATCTGCCGTTATTATCAACGATAGTTTGGTTCTCCACGCTTGATCGCAAGTACACTGATTATTATATTTTAAACTCTTTTATAAACTTCATGGATTTCTCGTTTATTGCTTAGGATCGAATAGGTTGTTCCTCTTTCCGATTACGTTGTGTCAAAGTGCATCCTTTTCACCATTAAATAACATCAAACTCAGAAATTCGATGAAATCGTACTGGTGATAGCGTTAGTGAAAATACATAACAGAAAGATTTTTGCTAACAGTTAACGAGTGAGATTGACAATTAGCGCGAAGAAGGATATGGAAAAACTTCCTTGCAATCGATCGTTCTCGGAACGATTCGATTCATCCGCGTGAAACGAACAACAATAAATTCTTTAATGCAACCGATGTTGCGTAATCTCGTTTTTGCGCAAGCGAATCTGCATGAATGTTTACGCGGCGATAGTAAACGACCATCGAGGACGATTGTTACAAACGGCTACACGATTGGTCTTTTTTGTTGTTGTTTCTTTTTTATTCTCTTATATTTGCTTCTTGATTCTTCGTGCGCAAGAATTAATGGCCGATATCGGCGAGCTGCTTTACTTTTCGCCTTTTTTTTTTCGCAACTCTTTATGGTTTACGTTACGCTCTCTGTTTCGATCATTCTGCCCGTATCGGTTTAGCGACTCGCGTTTAAGAACGCTCTTTGGTGTATATGTACCTTTGTGTTTTCGCAACTAGCGACAGTATTTACACTGCTGCTCAAATATTTGGTATTAGTACTTTGCTGTTATTTCAAAGGATCGAGGGAAAAAATGAAGAAAGCGAGACAAAATGTCTGTGGAAACGAGCGATGCTCGAAATAAATTTGCGCATTATTGTTATTCGAAATATCCCTGTACTTATTGTTTTTATTAGTATTGTTTATCGCAATTCTCGTCATTCGGCACAGGATAGACTCCGGTTTACGTCATGTTCGCTTACCACTGTCTTGCAAACTAATATTGCGTATTAAAAGATAAGGACGGAAAACGTACTTAATTATAAGCTAAGCGGTTTCGTAAAAAGCGTTCGATAGAAGTCGCGCTTATAGTTGCGGAAAAGGTTGTCGGCGATCACGTTCATCGAACGTGCATTTGAGGAACGTCTGCATATCCGATAAATGCCCATCGAATCCACGGTGGCGTCGTTGTGCGTTGATATTGATTTGTTGCGAATTTATATTTAGACTCGACGCGAACTTGCCTTGGAACGAGTTATTTATCCTTCGGTGTTTTCCTGTTGAGAGCGTGCTCGCTTACGGGGAATTACACGTCGAAAAGCTTCTTTATCATATCGTACCAGTTGTGCCCGTGCCGTTTATTCATCGATGGCTCGCGTTCGGCCTCTGTAAAATATCAGACGTCGCCTGTTCATTCCGAGTCTATAACGTTTCTTTCTTTTCTTTTTTCTTCGGGAAACAGGTCCTGTCGATGCACGATGAAAACGCGATTGTTACTTGCAGTTCGAGATGAAAGGTTCGGTGTTTTGCTGAAAGGTGAAGTATCAATTTCTTCGTTATTTCTTTCAATTATTCGCGTTATCAACGTCGAGAAGGAGAACACGAATAAAAGTAACTCGATTCGTGTTAGGAATTCGAGACTGGTAAGATCGTTTTACCGAAAGGTAAAATATACGTTTTTTAGCTATTTTATCATTGTTGGCAAGAATATAAAATATAAAATCACGTAAGAGTATCCGGAAGTGTGGCCTATGAGAAATGGACGTATCTTTGCTGTGCAGTTTGTTTTTAGCGTTATTATATATCGTTATTCTTAGTAATTCTATTAGCATTAATGGAAGATGTTTCAGAGTTAGTTAGTTGTAAATATTGTTCGAGATAAGCGTTTTCGTTGCGTAGGACATTGGTGACTCACAATGGATTCCGTTACTATCGGATAATATTTCATAATATTACTGGTACGTTTAGTGCCACGTGGGTATCAGACCTACTTAAAGGATTTTCGTTTAGATCGGATTTTTATTTATTATAATATCGTATTACAAAATTACAATATCGCAATACCTTCGCGCCCATTATTTACGATTCGTCGCTTTCGCGTTCAACGATTAAGCGCTGTATTCTCATAGACTGTTTTACAAACTTGGCGCGACGCGTGACGTTTTTTACTTCGTTCTGTATATCTTTTTCATTTGAAAAGAATTCCTTTTTGTCGTCTCCGAACGAACGATATCGTGATAGCTAATGGATTAAAAAATACTTTGGCGTTCTCTTTACCGTTTCATCGGCACATCTATTCGAAACTCATCGCGATTAATATCGTGGAATTTACATTTTCTTTTTATGATCTCAAAATTTGTTACCACGATAGTCGACGAATTGAAAAAAATTGCTAGAAACGATCTCTATTTAAAAATCATTACGATCGATATTACGAAACTTGTACGAATTTCTTCCTACGATTTCCAAACGATCACCAAGACTTTTAAAACCATTTCTTTGTGACATCTCTGTCAATGCCTACGTTCGCAACAAGTACTAAAAAATGTCGTGATTGGCACCATGTAATTTATGCAAATTTCCAAACTGTAACGCTCGACGCCACCTCCAAAGCCATTTCCGTTGTTTCATCGGCGTATTTAGATCCAACTTACATCTTTGTTATCTCATCTTTAATTAAGCAAAAGAATACATAGGTGGTTGCGTGCGTATGGTGAAACTCCTGTGGGCAACGTCTGGCGGGCACGTGTG
>NT_176801.1:385289-390959 GCF_000188095.3 Bombus impatiens | reverse complement strand
CACGATTTACCTGGCGACGACGAGGCAAACGGTGGAATGCGTATAGCGTGTAACGTAAGGCACAGTACCGTATCAAATAACGGTTGTGCCACGGTAAACCGACCGTGTACAGACATTTTCGCCGTTTTCACGAAGGGCGTATCGCTATTCGATCCAATTGGAAATTGTTTCGTAAAAGCCTTGTCAGGCGCAGGCTAACGATCGAACAATACGGTGTTTCCGCGATAATTGTTTCCAAAGGGTTAATTGGTCTTTCGCATTTCACAGATCTTTAGCTATGCACAGGGATTCTACGTTACATACAAGTACAATAATATACAATATGCTCAGTGCATAGAAGGGCGCGTTTAAATACGTAAATATTATAAGATTGACTCTGTCGCCTTGTTTGCTTCGTTATTTTAAATGCCAATGTTTTTCTTCAAATATCGAAAATCTCCGGCTGAAATAGAAAATTTCAGTTTTCTTTGAATCATTGTAATGCAAAATCGTTATCTGCTAAACATTTTCCTGATAATGTGATTATCTCGTTTCGTGTATCGGTAAATACTTGCATGCTTGTTTGTAGAATATTGAAAAATATTCCCGTTTTTGTTTGATTAATATAAATAAATAAACGATACTAAGCGCTGTCATTTTATATCTTTATCTTTCAAATATGGACAATGTGGCGTCTCTGTGATATTTACTATATGCCTCTTATCACGCATAAATTCAGTTTAATAAAAAAATCGAACGATCGTAATAGCAATCTTCGCCGATAATCGTACGCGAGTCCGGTCTTAAGCGTGCATTTCATCATTCAGCTAAATAGATGTTTCGTTCTTTGAAATTATACTTTGCATGAAACTTTGCTTTCGATCGAACTGTATTTTCTATTATTAAAAAGTTCGTCAAGTTTGAAGAAACCATAAAAGAATTATTACTCGTTCGAATTTTATGCTAAACGTTTCGTTGAAACGTTAATGGCTTCTGTGTTTATCGAAACGAAAAAGCGATTAAGAAATAAAAGTTGCGATAGGAATAAAACATGAAAAACGAGCGTAATTGGTTAGGACTTTTTCTTTGCGCGGAAACAAAGATAGGAAGAAAGATCTTCCTTTAGGTTCAGCGAAAAGAAACATCACGATTTTTCCTTTTCCTTTCTTCGGGTTAACGTCAGTCGCTAAATAAAAGATATCGCTTATTGCTTGTTTTACTTGTCGTTTAGTAACTACTTCACGCGAAATCATAGTTATTATCGTGTCTTGTATTTACAAATAGCCGGCGTAGAATTTTAAATATGCAAAAGGAACCGATAACGACTTTGTTCTATAACGAATTTTCGCAGTGAAACTTCTGAAATATCGTTAAAAGTAAGTCAACCTTCTGAAAGACATTAGCACAGATGCGTAGCTTTAGAGATTATTTTTAATTCAAAGTACAGCGAAATAATATTACACGAATAGGCGAAAGTTCAAGGTACAGTTTAGAGGAACGAATATCCCTTTCGCGAATAATTCATCTTCAAGATCTCAGAAAAATGACAAATATCTTTTTCTAAATTTAGTATATTTATCTCTGAACCACTTATGCCGGAAGTGATAATCATTTTTCTTCTTTTAAATTTAATTTTCATGTTTCGTACGTATTGAAATAGCTGCGTTCAGTTTTAGACGTTTTAACGTGTCTAGTATTCACGATGCAACTTCTGAAGTGTAGGTATCATCGAAGATAGAACGATCTTAGGTTTGACTACGTGTGTTTGGCAAGAATTATGAAGTAAAATGTTATTCTCATCCGAAGTTGATTAAAGGGTCCCAGAAAATCTTATTTCACTCGTATAAAATAATCTCCAAAATGTTTCTAAGTATTAAAGTATTTGTATTAATTTATATCTGTTGCGTTCGTAGCCGTTAGATACTTTTGGGAATAGAGATTCTCTCGTGTTGGAAATTTCTTTCTTTTCTTCTTTTTCTTTCGTTCGTCAGGAGGAGAAGGTTTAGTCGTCGGTTAATCGCTGTATTACTTTCCAATCAGAGACGATGACCAGCAGTGCGATACGATTGACGTAGAAATTTCAAAATGTCATTAGAAGTGTTATGGGCTTTAAGATATCTAAACAATTCCACTTTCTTCGTAAACATAAAATTAGGGATAAATTTGTCGAACTCGGAAAAAGATAACTTACAAAGAGCTCTATTTTTTTTTATTCAAATTTTAATCCGCTTAGATAGTTAAAGCAGGAGCTTGAAGAAGAAGAAGAATAGAAATATGTTATCCTTGTATCCTTGAATATGTATCCTTTTCATATAATACTACACAGGTTTCAACATCCTATCACGCTTCGCGTAAACATAAAAAAATGTCATAAAAAGAAACAGACGAACATATTTAGCAAAGAAATAATCTAAGAGATACTTAAAGCCTTCCATTCTTCTTATTAATACATACGGTATTCTATCACCATTTCGATTCACCTTCTTAAAAAAAATATTTAAAGGAATTTTCAAGGAAACGTAAACACCCTTTCCATCTATATTTATATTTATAATATTACCTATATATAATAATTATGTCAATTAAATCGATAATATAAAATTTTTAAAAATACCTAAAGTGTTCTACTCTGTTCCAAATATGCAACAAAAATCAATGAAAATCTAACCGAAAGTTACGAAAGCTTCAAAAGGAAGACTGAAAGAAAGAAGTAAATACACGTAGAAAGACATAATATACCTAGGGAAATTAATTAAGTAAATAAATTTCCATTTCTTCTTTGTAACAGAAAGGCTGATATCTGTTCTAATGGTCTAATATCTGTTTAGAAGAACTATATCGTCCAGTTGTTTCTGTACAATGGACTTGAAATAAATCTTAGAAGGTAATATATCGCGTGATATTAAGTGCACGTGTAGTTACCTTTCGTCTGGCGAAAGAAAGTAGTCGGTCCCGTTACGAAATAGCGAGTGAATGCCGACTATCTGGGTCAGACAAAAGCGGAACTTCCGCGACTATACTCGAGGGCTGCCGAACCGTTTAACCTGGAACATTAGTTCAATTTTTACGCAAATTTACCCCTATGCTTTTGTCATATATGTACCTTGAAGTTCTCGTTTTTATTATTGCTGTTTACGCGTTCTTTCTTCGTTTCGTTTTTTAAGAATAGGGAAACAAGAGAGAGCCCTGACTTTTAAGGTAGATCGTATTGTTACTAAGCTGGAAAATAAATATTTGAAGGATCGTAATGGTAATTTATTAAATTATTTTTTATGCTTTTGTCATATTCCATAGAATTTCTCCTTTTTATTATCTCAATTTACTCGTGCTCTTCCTTATCTTTTAGGGATAAGAGGGGGAGGGGGTGAGAGAGAGAGAAAAAGAGTTCTTGCTTTTAAAATAAATGAGATCGCTTTTAGTTTTTAACTTTTAATTTAGCGTTTAGTTTAGTTGTGTCGATATTTTGCTAGTTCGATCTAGAATTGGTTTCTTTAATTTTCACACGTTTCACCGTGTAAATTATTCCCTTCGCGTTTATCATATATTCCGGGATATTTATCTCTACTAATTTTCTAATTTATTCAATTTAAAAATACGTACAATCGACGATGTTATAAGAATACTCAAGTTCAATAAATTGCGTAAGAGTTCTTCTAAGAATTTCGATTTCGATCTAGTTAAGATTTTTATAATTCCCAAATAAGTTGAATCTTTGGTGTCGTTACAATTCGATGAACTTACATTCGACTTTAATCGTTTAAAACGTCGCAATGGTAAAATTTCTTTAGTTTTCCAGGAATATTGTTAGACATTTCAAATTTCAATTTGTCAGCTCGTGTACTTATCAAGATATCCAATGACAGTGGTATAAATTTCCTGCAGGCTCTTCAATTTGTTGAGGAAAATGTGCGTGGTCAAAGAACTATGATACATACGTGTACCATATATTACCGGTGAATGGTACTTTCCGTTTTGTGTTCAGACAGGGTGAACAGACTTTGTAAGGAATCATAAATCACCTTTGTGAAAGTGTTGTGATGGCGTTGGGTTTGCGTTGGCCGACTACCCTTCACCTTCAACTTGCATGCACCCTTTGTAAGTGCAACGTGCTGTTGGTTTCCCGTATCTATAGCTTTCATGAATCTTTTACGACTGTTTGTACTCTCTTTATTACAAATTTTTCTGTGGTTTAACTGAAAACATTTTTCCCATTTTCTTCGTTTTCAGCGGAGATATATCTTTTTCTATACTTTTCAATCGGTAAAATACTATTCAGTAAAATACTTATTTTCCAAAATTTATATCAATTACCGTTGACAAACATCTACGAGATTAAATCCATAAGTGTCTTCCAACAAAATTCTCAATTTTTTCTCAAGTTTTTTGCAATTACACCAACTTTTTTTCGTGATAAGATTCAATTGGAGAAAAATATTTTCCTAATGAAACAGCTCTTCCTATTTGCTACATCCTAATTGCTTACATTTCTACGGAAAAATATATTTACGCTGTCACAAAGAAAATTTCGATATCAGCAATGTCGCAAGAATTCTTATCCTTAAAATTCTTCGAAGCACATTGTGCGATATTTCCGACAAAAGAGCGTTGCCCAATTAAGATTCAACGCATCGGAAAAATTTCAACCGACCGTTGGGAGGAACGAGACTTCTCGGTCTCTTCTATATTTAACCGCGTCTCGATTTTAATTTCGGAATATCGTTTCACAATGTCAGGAACTCGCGGTCGCCTGCTAAACTTCTAAATCGAGATGTTTACTCGGTCGGATTTTAACACAGTCTGGATAGTGCGTTCCTCTTCTTTCTCTCTCTCATCCATCGAGGATCAAACGCGAGAATCTCGTCTTTTATCGTCGGAAAAAATGGCAAATATGTTTTCTCTCTCTCTCTCTCTCTCTCTTTCTTTTCTTTTCATCGAAAAGATTCTCGCTCGCCCGCGTTTTGAAAGGATTTTTCGGAACACAGCAGAACAACAATCGCGAACAGAGAATGAGAGAGAGAGCGAGAGAAAGAGGTTTTCAGAAAAGTAAAAGGTGAAGCGCTGAACTGCAAAGAAGTCTACTTTTCACGCGCAAACGGGTATTTCGAGTTTTAACTTTCAGAGCGGCAATCTCGCGTTTAACTCATTCACCGCTACCGACGCATGTGTTGCGTCGCTTCAATTATTTGGGGAAATATGTGTTACAAGGTATTCGTGAAAACACGAATTTGCATAATGTATCATCGAAATAAAGCTGTTTCGTTTAAAGGTCTCCTTTTACAGAAAGAAGGTTTGAACGTATTCCGTCGAGTCAATTAGTTCGGTACACGTATAGTTGGCAAATTTTCAAACTCAATTTCGATTTTCCAGGATAAAAATTATAATGAAATAACTAACATCCCAAGTTTACCAAACATTTGAGACGAATGCCGGGCAAGTGCTAGACACGGTCGAGTTTTCTTCCCAAAGATCGCACTGGCTAAGTCGAGAAATTGTTTCGAACGCGTTGCACGCGTGAAACTTGAACGAGTATGATTTTTCTAAAAGGTAAACTCGCCCGATTTTTGCATCAAGGTTTTCAATTATCAGGCAGAACGTGAAATCGCAGTATGAATGGGATAGACAGAGAGAGAGGGGGGGGGGGGGGGGGGGGGGGGGGGGGGGGGGGGGGGGGGAGAGGGGGAGGGGGAGAAG
>NT_176801.1:306742-385148 GCF_000188095.3 Bombus impatiens | reverse complement strand
GAGAGAGAGAGAGAGAGAGAGAGAGAGAGAGAGAGAGAGAGAGAGAGAGAGAGAGAGAGAGAGAGAGAGAGAGAGAGAGAGAGAGAGAGAGAGAGAGAGAGAGAGAGAGAGAGAGAGAGAGAGAGAGAGAGAGAGAGAGAGAGAGAGAGAGAGAGAGAGAGAGAGAGAGAGAGAGAGAGAGAGAGAGAGAGAGAGAGAGAGAGAGAGAGAGAGAGAGAGAGAGAGAGAGAGAGAGAGAGAGAGAGAGAGAGAGAGAGAGAGAGAGAGAGAGAGAGAGAGAGAGAGAGAGAGAGAGAGAGAGAGAGAGAGAGAGAGAGAGAGAGAGAGAGAGAGAGAGAGAGAGAGAGAGAGAGAGAGAGAGAGAGAGAGAGAGAGAGAGAGAGAGAGAGAGAGAGAGAGAGAGAGAGAGAGAGAGAGAGAGAGAGAGAGAGAGAGAGAGAGAGAGAGAGAGAGAGAGAGAGAGAGAGAGAGAGAGAGAGAGAGAGAGAGAGAGAGAAAGAATGACTGATACGAAGCGCGTGGATAATATAGCTTTGTAAATATAGGTATTTGTAAACCAATTCTTGGCTGTAAGTTCGAATAAACATGTATGTTATATCATGAAGATAACTAAAGAAATAGAAACGAGATTTCTTATTAATACTTATTACATGTAAGGACTCGTACTCGGAATGTTTTGCTTTCTTTCTATGTTATATATGTATTCCATGTATTTTTGCATCTTCAGACGCGCAAACAAGCGCTCTTATACTTGTAACGATCGTTGTCGTAAAATTACGTTTGAAGAGAAGCGTGGAAAACAAGGGACGAGCAAAGGGGTAAATGGTTCGCAACACGTTCGAATCCACAGGCTTGCGTAATCCGGATAGAGGGAGGTTAGAGGCTTGTCGACGGTGCTCGAGCTTGCTCGTGGTCGCTTTTACTACCTTGACATGGATTCTCGACTGGCAGTCAGGGCCGGGGACGCTCGCGAAGGACCCCCACGTGTTAATTTCACGCGAAAACCCTTTTAGCTACGAGGTGAAAATTCGATCGTCGTTTTCGTCCTCGAATCGCGACACGATTTTCGCTTGTCACGACGCGGACGAGCTCTAAAATTCTTGGAAAACACGACGTTCGTACGTGCAAGAACTTTCATTGACCGATGGTCGATTGACAGACCGCGGATCTTTATGAATCTAGTAGGGTGGATTTAAGCCGCCGAAAATTTGCAGAATTCACGTGATACATAAATATAGTAAGATATAGTTAAATGTCAAAAGCAAAGTGTTTATTATGATATTTACCGGTTCAAACTATTTAGTTTAGCGTACACATACACGCACATGCAGGTATGTGTGCGCGCGTGTGCGAGGGTTCGAACGAAATTGAAAGATATTTATATGGATAACTCGTTGAACAGCACAACGAGCAGTTAATAAATATTCATTTACCGTAAAATCGTATTAAGAAAGAGAGGAAAAAATGTGGCTCTTATTGGCGAACAATGTTTGCACGTTTTATCGTAGAATCTTGAACTCTTTTTTATTTAAACAGCCCCAGCAAACACCTGTTGCTACACGGCGAGCGACACTGAGTAAAAATTCCACCTCAACCTCTTCTAACCTAATTCTAATAGACTCGATGCTTCGTAGTGGCGAAAAATGAAGAACCTCTCGCAGTCTTTTGCACGTATTTACATTCTTCGGACGCCAATCTATTTTATTATTTTATTATTGTCAGTAACGCGTAGATCAACCTACATAACACAGTAGCATCATAACGCGTAGATCAACCTACATAACACAGTAGCATCGTCTAGAGTCTAGGGGATGATTTTACGCGCGAGGAGAAATAGAAAACGTAGAAGAAAACTTTTTCAATGAATCTTTACTTATGTTTCCGTTCTATTCTATTACATCCTCAAATTATAATCGATTGATTATTATATTATTTTAGTCGAGTTTAGTCATTGAAAAACAAAGATTGTACATTTCGAGATAATATTTTTAGCCTGCACAAAATATTCAAGCCGCCGGATAAGTAGTTTTGTAATCAACTTATAAATAGATGTACAATTGCATACTCTACAACGACGCTTATACTTACCAAGCAAATATCTAATGACTAGCTCCTTAAAAGCAAAAACTCAACCAAACTTCTTCTATCAAAAAAAAAAAAGCGAAAAAATGTTTTCTAACGATCCCTGTGATCTAGGCTTTAGAAACTCTCGAACAGTTCTTAACAATTCCTGAAAAATTAAAACTTCAATTTCTTCCCTCGACTGATTTTTTTTTAGACGTTTCGCAACGAAAATTTCACGAGATATTTGCACGAGCTCGTACAGCAAAGCGATACGTAATATATTTGTTACGCGGAATCGACGAAACCCGCACTCTGTACCTTCGTTCGCGTTCCGTGTTGAAGTTACGTTATTTTTCACTCGAAGGTGAGAAGCGGAGAGGATATTGTCGCGGGATCACCGCGACTTTGGACCGTTGTTACGTTCGACGAAATTTCACTGCGTTCACGTAATCGAGAAAACGAAGAAAAAGAGAAACAAGACGAGGAAAGAAGGGAAGGATCGTTGCGCGAAAGGCGCAGAAGTGAAAGCATCACTGGTGACGTTCGTTCCGCGAACAGATAGCGGATCTTAACTCGATTTCGAGGCTTCAAGGGCAGTAAATTTCACTTTTCGTTGATTTTCGAGGTTTTGACGTTCTTTTTCTTCCATATAATTGTGCAGGCTCTCGTAAGGAAAAAAAAGAACAGAAATTGCGCTTCTGTCGTCTGAACAAATGCATATCTTCTTTTGTGCGAACATCTGTTGTTTTCTTTAATAAATCGATTCTTCGAAACATTTTGTCTAACGAAGGAGTGAAATACCAACAAGATCGATAATTCGTGGGATATTTCAGATTTTTGTACGATGTATCTCGCTCTTTAATGCAAAATATCTCACGAATCATCGATTTCTTTGATACTTTCGATCTTTTCCTACGAAAAAATTAATCGCGTCAAATTTGTTGCATATTCCCTTCGAAATCGTCCAACTTTTATCCGAAACATTTTTCGTTTGTTTTGATCGAAGCGAATCGAAGCGAATTAAGGATCCATTGTACGATGGACATGATTTGTTAAAGCACGTAATCCCATAGCATTTTTACGTTTGCCAATCGGTACTTAATTTGAATAATTGAGATTGAAGTTAGACTTCGAACTAAATTCTCTTATATTAGGATGTCCGAAAAGTTTCTTTCTTTTTATACGGAATTAGTAGGTGCACGACATGGTTTGTTTTATATTGTTTTATCGAATTATGTATGATCCATTTTGTAGTAATAGAACAAAGCGGGTCATATACGATTCAATAAAATAATATAAAAAGAAAAATGCTGTGCATCTATCGTTTCCTCGTAATACGAAAGAAACTTTTCGGACAACCTAACAAGCGTGAGTAGTTGTTACAAAGCGAGAGGTTTAAAGAAAATGAGAATACTTAACCTTTCGACACTTGTATATAATTTGTAGTATGACAAAATTACGTTGATAATTACACGAATGAGAAAAACGTTCATATTTCATTTTCTTGTCATTTCACCATCACACACGGCTCAAAACAAATAGAGGATCGTTTTTCATGTCTCTTTGACCTTTGCACATATTCATTTTTATTATCTCTATATCTATGTATATTTTCTTACTTTAACTGTTTTCCCAGCATTATATCATACAAAGCTATTTATAAATGCATATCACCGCTTCAGAATGTAGATCTGCGCGCGAAAACAATGAAAAAACGTCGTATAAATATGTGTCTCGCGTAGCTTACTTTTCAGGTTACGGATAGTGAAAGAAAAGGTCGTTTCAAATTTTCTTCACTTTCGCTCGGATACCTTTAACTCTCACTCGCATAAACAAATCACAGTCACGAACGTGAAATTCGATCGATAGAAGTCTTCAATGAAATTTAGATAACGAACCGACTCGCGTAACGCGAATCACGGGCAAACGAAAAACACGAATTAAGAGAAAAGAGGAGAGGAGAGGTAGCGACATGGCAGAGAAACGGTTTATCCATGGTGAGCCAAAGGAAAGGCTGCGGTACCAATAGGCTGTTTCATATTTCACGGTTCGATCGGAACCGAGTCACGGTTCGTTCGAGATCGGCCATGATTCGAAGTAATTTAAACGGAACACCGATCTAACGCTTCCGGGCTGCGCTTTGCTCCGCGTGTGTTCGTCCTTTCGCGGACTCGTTTTAAAAACACACAGCTGCATTCTAGCGGACCAGTATTTGCGTATGTTTGTGTACATGCCTACCCGCACACCTGCCGATATTAGCCGCGCCGCAGGTGCGTACAACTTTGCACACCGCATCTTGTACGGACCACCGTGCGCACGATATTTCACGATCTGGCCACACCGAGACGAATGACAAATCTTTGCGTCTTGCTCCCTTCGAATCAGAGTGTTTCCACCGCAGATCGTTTTGCTACAAACTGCTTTACTTGCGAGTAACAAGTGCTTCTGGCGAAGGAAATCGAGTCGATGTACAGTCGATGCGATATTGCTAGGCGCAGATCTGAAATTCTTCTTAAACAAAACTATCGGACCGATTTTGACGATCACACGCGAGTCGCAATTTGTCATAGAAACTTTGTAGATTCGCAAACGTGCGTTTTCCAGTGTCTGAACGATTCTTCGCAGCCTCGTTTCTTCTTTTTATATCTTGTTAAATTATGCTTCTTTTAAATACACTTCTCACCGCCATATCTTCGGTATTATGTAATACTATTTATCGTTTTGTGTGTATATATATATATACATGTTTATTCGGCCTCAAAGCCAAGAATTGGACGTTTATACTGTACGTATATTTTTATACGTATATAATATCATACTGGTTGATTTTAGAGTTGCGAACGACGAGGATACAAGTCTCATAGTTTCTTCGATGGGACGTTAAAGTCGAAATTTTCCAACGATTTAGAGTATTTGTATTAAAGAGAACTGACAACTCTGACAAATTTTAATCACAAATTTTAAATTCATTTTCAAGAACGTTTCTACTAAAACGTTGGCTAAACATGTTTGCTGAAACGTCGACTAAAAAAGAACTTGGTCAATGTTGATTAACACGAGGAGAAAAGAAGCAAGTGAAAAAGACGTTAGAAGAAAGTCTGCTGTTTCGTCTTTTTCTCGTTTCGCATGCAAGGCCGAGATCGTAGTCGAGCCGATTCGATAACCGAACTCGGGAACCGTGGCAAGCGTCATTTTGCAATCACCTTCGTCGACCTTGTCTGGCTTTCTTGAAATGACAATCAGAGCGTAGATACAGATGCCAAACTCGTGAAATCAAAATCATTGCTCCACACTTGTCTCTTCCTTTTCTCGTCGAAGCAATTTTCGATCAAACCGTTTCGAAATATCTAAAGTATCTTTGCGTATCTTTAATTCTCGTCCAGTTTCAAAAATATACAACAATTCGTTCGATTATCGCGCCTTCACTGTATATTGGCAATTCGCGTCCTGCGTTCTACTTCGATGGATTCGAAGCCAATTCGAGCTTTTTCGAACATTCGCGTACAAATTTTTGCCGTCGTTCACCTCGAACAATAATAACTGCGTTTGCGTGGTGACTGAAATTTGCATTGCTCGTACAACGAGGAAAAAATATGCTGGGATATTTAAATACTTAATAATCTTTTCCGCGAATTGTTGTTAAAGCGTAATTCTTTCAGTCCGCCTTGGTTGGAAAATTTGTTAAACAATTCGGGAATATCATTCATCGAGGACGATGGACTGTTGCGTCGAATTTGCAATACATTGCATACAAATGCGATACAGGAATTTGCGAATAGATAAATTCTTACGCGTACGTACTTACTTTTCAATTATTACGTACGAGTAAATACTTTAACGGGGCGTTAACCGATCGAGCTATAAATGTATTGGTCTTTGATAAATCTTCAATTTCATCGGATTGTATCTTCTTTACAAAAACGTAAAAAACGTATGTTCCTACCGTAAACGATTGATAGAAAAATTGCTTCTCACAGGTCGATGAGTGTTCGATTTCAAGGAGATTAAACGAACAACAACATCGAGGAATCCGTTTTGAGTAACGTCGACGAATCTGACAGACGGCAGAGAATGGCCGAAATAATAATTCCAATAATCGGAAAGGCACGAGTTTCATTGACTTCCACGATTAACTTTCTGCTCTAATTGATTCACATTTTCTACTGCGTAAATCGATGAAATGCGTTAGTTCCGTTACGAAACGCTAGGCCAGCGCGGACGTCTTTTTCCCTTCTCTCTTTTTCTTTATCGCGATATTGCGTTCAATTTAGGAAACAGTTGTGAAAATTTGTTGGATTAAATAACGAAATGGAGTCTCATGAAATTAGGATTTCTAAAATCCTACGTATTTTTATTCGACAAAGATCTTTTAATCTGTAATCTGACTAGACACTGTAAAAGACTATTTTAAACGCTGCAATAAATCGCAGAGAGAGAGAGAGAGAGATCCTTGATTTTGTAATAAATTTCGTTCTTCCAACTCAAATTTTTTCCTACTATTAAACATTGGATGTTTCTTCTCTCTTTATTTTTTTTTTTTTTTATTTAATTTTTGCCTTTCGACTTTGAATGGTATGGCAACTTTACACAAATAGCCAGTTTGCACAATACCGTATCGAATATTAAATATTAAATATTAAATACAATCGTGACAAAATTCTTGCACATAAGAAACGTTCGATTTTGTCGCTTTCGACACTTTGGTTTCTTTCTGTCCAACTTTCGTACTTTTCGAGATTCTGCCGTAATGTCTTTGTTAAACATATTTTATTCGATAAGGCGCGAACCCATTTCGAATCGAATCGTTCGCAGACGACTGTTCTCCCACGATATTTAATTCTAATCGACGCTAACGTTTTATTTTTAACCTCGTGTTTCTTTACACAGCCAAAGACCACCGATCACTTTCATCGAACGAAATGCTTTCTAGGAAATGAAGCGATCGAGAGAATCTCATTAGCCGAAGATAAGGTAGTGCAAATGTTGCTTTAATAAAATTTTGATAAAGTAACCGGAATCTGAACTTTATCGAGTTGCTTCGTGTTTGCTGGAGGAACAATTTACTTGATAACACCATTTGGAATATTAAAACGATATTAAATTTTTATACACCTGATCGCGAAAGTATTGCATATGGAGAGCTTTAATACTTACGTGCTTATATTGTGTGTGTGTGTGTGTGTGTGTGTATTACATTGAAGTTGCATTAGCGTTGCAGCGAGACACGACTGTCACAATTGCGTCAAATTCGAAATTAATCTTGAAATGTACACAGCAGTGAGAATAATGTAATTTATTTAACTGAGAATTCAACGTATGAGAACTTTATTCTATATCCTTTCCTTTTTACAAACTTTCAGACAAGCATAGTTATCTAATATCATTTTATTTCACATAATATGTAATATAATATATACAATCTGTTTCAGCTTAGTTTGGACAATATTTATCGAGCACACGATCATTTATTTTCCTACAATGATGTACATTAGCCAAAAGATATTTTCTACTAATCCTGCGATCGCACGCGCGAATAATCGTGGAAGTCTAAGAAATCTACATTTTTTCCAATTATGGGAATTATTATCTTTATTATCTTGTACTCTGCGGCATTTTCAAGTCTCGTGTAACGTTTCCTAACGTTATTTATTTCGTAGATCGTGATTGATATTCCAAAGAAAATTCTCGTTTTCAAATTAGAGGAACAAGGGAGAAACGGAGGAATATCAGACTAATCGGGTGAGAAACGGGAACTCGCTTTTATTTGCAAATTTTCTTTAGGAAATATACCGCTAAAAACAATTCACGAACCTTGAATTATTATTATTTCTATCATTTTCTGCTGCCTTTGTAACTCGTCTGGGACCCTGTACTGCGACCAGAGATCGTAATTTAGATAATGTCGTTGAAACTGGATTCATGGGCTTATATCTGGCGGATTTCGCCCGTCTAAATCAGATTTTTACGAAATATTTATATCGTTACAACTGAGCGTGCCGCATATATCTTTTTTTTTCTCAAATTACGTACATTTTTTATTCTTTCGATCTTGGTACAAGAGTACTCGTAGAAAAGACTGTAAGTGCCAAGAAGCAAGTTCTTCGGGAGAAAAAGAAAACTTACGCGTCGATGTAGTTTAAATTCGTGAAAAAGAAAAGTGCACGTGTCGTCTCTTTCTCTTCGGTAAAGAAACTCAGTGGTTGTTCGTTCATTTACACAGACGACATAGGCAAAAGCCGAGAAACGATTAACTAATGTTTGTTGGCGTTTATATCCTTTTTCTATAGAGGCGACTTTGTGACACCTAAACCCATGTATTTTCTAGCGTTGTTGATAACTATTTAGAAAAGGAAATTGCATTTGAATTCTATACTACGGTATTCTCATTGGTATGTGCAACATTTTCCAATAGGAAGTCGAAATTTTCCAATTTTAACACGTACAGTGTTTTCTACGAGAACCGTGTTTGGTTAACGATAATCAAATTTAGCCCGACTTTTATTAGATTCTGAAACACGTAATTCTCACTCAGCTTATAGCAAGTTAGATCCAAGAAAAATGTATTTTTTAGTTATTACGTTCGAGATCCGCAGGATTATCACAATAACGGCCATATCTTTCATCGACGCAAAAGTGTCTACGTGATTGTTATTTCTGATCTAAAATTAAATAGGCGGAAAGCTATGCTTATTTATCGATATCGAGATAGTCGATCGATTATTCGAAAGTACGAGGAATGAAAGTTCAGACGATCGAAAGTCCGATTGGAGGCATTCAAATAGAAAGTCCAGTTAACAGTATTTCGATAACCGAGCCCCGATGAAAGTAGCTGTCCGTTTTCTGAAATCGATGGAAAACAATTAAAAAGACGTTATTACACCATCGAAATTCCACTCGTACAATACGGTATTTCTTTGACGAATGTTTGTAAGCATCGATCGAAAATTTGGGATAAATTCTTCGTTGCTTGTTTTATTTTTTGAGAAAATGGAGATATTAAGAATTTGATAAAAACTACAGAATCGTTAAAAATCGTCGCTGTAAACACGTTACATCAGAAAGTCCAAGTTTTGATAATGTCAACTCGAGAGGAATAACACAATGTTACGTAATATTGTTTGATATTATAATAATTTATTCTTTTCTTTTAGGATACTACAAGCTGGCTATTACGCTCTTATTCTTACGTTTCTTACGCTATATTGTTTCGCTATTTTATAGTGCTCTGTTATAGTACTTGATTCTTTCTTAATAATCAGGGTGTGTATCTATATGCGAATGTATAGCGTGGCGATAAATGTTGTATAATATGTTACTTCATAATATAATAAAATATTGTCACCTGTATAAAATATTACTTCATTTATATGTAATTATAAATCAATTTTTCAGTGCAATTTATATCACTATAGTGATAACTGATACTCGCTTCTGTATACATATATTCGTATATATTCTTTATTTATTTAATTCTGGAAAATATTCGACAAAGTTGCGAATGTAATTCAGAAAAGTTAAGACGTGTAATTGCACGAAATTGCAAAGTGGAATTCAACAAAACTGCAAAATACGATTCCACGATCATTACGATACTTAAAATTCTACAAAATTGCCAATACGCAGCACGTGTATACTCTAAACGCGAAACATTCGAACAACATATCAAATTATTCAAATAGAAATACAAATTTTCGAATGTTGTTCACCTCGTAACTTCGCGTAATTCACAATACGATCTACGATACCGTTAAATTCGAACGACCCCACTTTCCATTCTCGACCTACGTGTCGCTTCTACCATTTCCTCTTTCGCGTATCCTAACGTTCCTATCCTTGGTCGTTCCTTAACGTTACATTAAGAAGCGATAAAAAGAAAGAGAGATAATAAAGATAATTTTTATTACAAGTTTTGTTAAAAACTTTTTTTTAACAACTAACTTTTCTTTGTTACAGTAAACCTGGCAGACAGCGGAGACCAGAGGGTAGACATGACGCATTTTGATCTGCTGAAGGTCCTTGGAACCGGAGGTACGTGAACGAAATCCTTTATGGTAGCGATTAAAGTCCACGGTAGGACGTACAACCGGTCCCTTTCCCCCGTAGCTTTTCGCGCTCCTACCATTTTAGCGTTCGCAACCGGTTGATTTTTAATTGCGATCGTCTCGCGTCTTGACGACGCGACTATTTTCCCTTCGGAGCGCAATAAACATACCCATCGAACGTTTATTATCCGCCGATTCACGCGAAATAGAACGAGTTTTAAGCATCGTTTCGATCGATTCCGCGTGAATTTTCTTTTCTTTCGCTTTCTTCTTCGGCGTATGGGGTTTGTATAATTTGCCTGGTTCAGGGATGGAAGATACACGAGGCGTGCAAAAATCGATAAGACGTTGGTGAAATGTGAAAATTACGGCAATTTCGTTACGAAGAATAAACGCGGGATTGTACAGGATGTTTCGATAAATGTTTATATTATTACCCGATAGAGGAATACACGATAAGAGATGCCAGTGTCTTGTTTCCGATGTAATTCAAAGTTTTTAAAAATTCTTCGCGCGAGTCGAACCGACGCGTAGTGTACCGTATTCGTTGTAAAAGCATGCGAATTGAATTACGATGGAGAAAAATCGTTTTCTTTGCTTTTTTCTTTCCGCGTCTGTATTCGGATTAGCAAATGCGCATAGTACGGAGTTTAAATAATTTAATAAAAATCGATGATTTAAACAATTTAACCATTCCATTTTCCATTTCGAATTAAAAAACCCTCGTTATTGAAACATCTTGTACGGCCCCCATCAAAGTTTCGTCATTTATGACCACGTTAAAGATCTTTTCTATTTAATTGCTGATGTTAGAAACCATCTGTACGATTTTAACGAAACTTCGCTATTTTTACTAGTTTATGGTTTCACTTGGTTATCGCGAGCCTGTGTTTAGAATTTTATAAAATTCAAATAATAAAATAAATTTCTATAATTTTCCACGTTCCATAAATTTTTGAATATCGTTTCTATTCCTTCTAGCTTTCAGTCGAAAAACGTCCAAAAATATTGGTCAAAGCTTCGCCGTTTCCCAACTTTCCGCTATTCACAAACTCGCATGTCCGAAATATGTATCAGTGCAAACCACTCGATAAACCAATCTCACTCGTCAATCTAAAAAATCTAAAAGTTCAAATTCAATTTCTTTGTTTCTCTCACACCAACAGCTTATCGACACGCCGTGTATCCGAATCAAAGATACACCGAGTCCACCGAAATTTTCTGACAATACGCCAAAGTTAAAAAGAAGAAAGAGAAAAAGCGACGATATCGAAGCAGATCTGAGCGCGAAATTTTCGTTCGATTAATAATCCAGACGAGATTCGTAATTGTTCTATCGACAAACGTGTTTCTCGCTTAAAGAACGTTTGACAGTTGACGAGAAATAAAAACAAGTTCGAATACGAATAATACGAATAATCGTGACATAACTAACGAATTGGGTCATGATAGAAAGAGTGAAAACGAAAACCTTTTGCACAGCTTATGGAAAAGTGTTCCTGGTGCGTAAGAGAACGGGCGCCGATGCCGGTCGACTCTACGCCATGAAAGTCCTGCAGAAAGCGTCGATCGTGCAAAAGAAGAAGACGACCGAGCATACGAAGACGGAGCGACAAGTTCTGGAGGCCGTTCGTGACAGTCCTTTTCTGGTTACGCTGCATTACGCCTTTCAGACGGACGCAAAGCTCCATCTTATTTTGGGTAAGTACATTATTTTTTTGGAAAATTATTCAAGAAATATTCGCCAGAGATATAGTTACAACGGGGATATAGTTAGGAATAGGGACAGTTCGAGTACGCTAGATTCTCAATTCAACTGAGTTTTGCGGTTGCTACTTGGAATAATCGTTTGATAGCTATTCTAATCTTTGTAAAGGGACTATTTTCGTGTAAAGTAAAGCACGTGCCTGCGATATATCGCTCTATAGGAAATTATCTATTACTCTCGAGATAACAATAAAAAAAACTTACTTATTTAGCGACCGTGGCGCAGAAAGCTCTATACGATATTTCGTTTTGATAAATTTTTCCAGTCTCGACAAAAATATATAGCCACTCGGTAATGAGCGTAGTTATACAGCGATAATTACAATTAACGCGTAAAAGGAAGTTCACTATACGCCAAGTAAACAATTTTAAGTACAACTTGTTAACAGCAGCAAATATTGGAAAATTGGAAAGAGAAGAACGCGTTTTAGCGTACATAACTTAAGTCAATTTAAAGTGTGATGTGAAGTTTTGATGTGAAAAAACGAGTAATTAGCGATGTTAAAGTACATGAGAAAATATTTGCTTCCAAGAGGATATGAAATGGTCGGTTTATCGAAAAAACGAACAAACCTTTTCAGCTTCGGAACAAACATTTTCAGATCAGACATGAAAGATTTTTAAAGTTTCCACAACTATGCTTTACGTAAAATATTTGTATTCTTTATGTACGCGTTACAGTGGCGAGTATGTCATACCGAAAAAAAGTATCTAAGAAAGCGAAAGAACGGACAGCTGAGAAGGTTTTCAGATGCTATCCTGACATCATCGTTGAGTCGTCCGTGTAACATTGTGCAACCTTCCTCCCTCGTAGAAACGTGTAATCACTCGATGATTTCGACTTCTCCTCAATTATTTTTCTTTAGATGACATCACAATGTACGAATTATTTTTGTTTCGCAATATGTAGGTCGGCTACTGTAACACGTTTCCGCGAGTCAGTTGTCGTTTTATTCCAATTTACATGCATGGAAATTCATTAACGATAATATTTAAACGTTTATGTCGATTTTGAAATATGGACTGTTTCGCGGAGCCCCGATATTGAAAATAAATTATTCATATTGCAATTAATATTTAAAACGCAAACTTTTCCGAAATAATTGTACGTTTTGTACGAATCTCGTTCTCGGTATATTTTTTGTATACGTCTTTTTGTTCAGATTTCCAAATAATCGTAGAATATTGCAGATATTTCATTGGAAGTAACGGTAATTTCTAGTATAAAGACACGATGTAGAACTTTTTAGAACATCTACTTACGTCTTCAAACAAATTCTCAGTTTTACTTTAAAAACATTTGAAACGATTCTACGATGTAACAGGGACATTTGTAAATATTCCTCGGGTTTGCACATTTCTTAAAAATTTTAAACAGCTAAAAAGCGATATTTGAACACGCTAATTAGCATTAATTTTCTCGCGCAAAGTATTTCTTCGGTAATCCGTTTTGTTAAGGAGAGAGGAGGACAATCGACGAAAGAGAACTATCGCTAGTTATCAAAATATCCAAAAATAGTATCAGACATTTTCTATTCGTCAGGAGAACACGATTGAATTCCAAATCTCGCATGCGGCAGTTTCATCAATGAATATTTCATGCCTTACTGCGTTACAGCCCAATATCTCGTTGACGAGTGCTACGGAAGATAAATAGAGAAAATATCGTTATTCGTTTCGCTGGTTCTACAGGCAATTATCTTTTCCTACTTTTTCTATTCCTTTCAATCTCTTCGACGTTCGCGATATCTTTTAATCTCGAAGAATTCACCGATCGAGGAGAGGAGATCGAGGGAAATAAATATTTCACGAAGAGATTCGGTCGAGTCGAAGATCGTGTTCTCAGGCGTGTTGTCTAATTCGTTGAACGATAATAATTTCCAATTTTTACAGATTACGTGAGCGGTGGAGAGTTGTTTACACATCTCTATCAGCGAGAACATTTCACCGAGGACGAAGTGCGAATCTATATTGGTGAAGTTATTTTGGCGTTGGAACATCTACATAAGGTAAGTATCGTTCTTCTCCAGCACATTGGAAAACTTACGCTACTTAAAATAATCGATTTAAGAGAATTTGTCTATTTAAAGATCTTTTCTTTCGAAACTCGATGCATGGACGAGACTCGTTACGCTTGTCAGAAATCGAGCAGTTTAAATTCCGATATAAGAATCGAATAGAAGCATACGTGATTTTACTTGAAATTTCATTTCGGAGCAATTTTCGAATCGAAAGATTTAAATCTTAATTTAATAATTTAATTCGTTTAAACGAACGTTTCATTTTAAGCTTCGTCTTAAAGTCGATCGAAAGAAACGAGGCAATTAAATACGTTTCTCGTATCTCTTATAGCTTGACGATCGAACTAAAAGCGATCGAATTTTTAATCTATCCATATCTGAACTATTGATAGTTATATCGCTCTTCTAATTTCATTTATACTGAACTTATTTGCGTACGTGATATCTACTTCAACCGTGACCCGCGAGATTACACGAAAAGGAAAGCGAACGTAGTCTCGAATTTTGCACTCCCTTATTACTATTGCGAATATTTGCGCGTTACATGGTAAATTATTAAAATATTCCATTCTTATCGTACAACCTGATCGACGGAACGTACAATGTTGCCTTTTCTGTTGCAGCTGGGTATAATCTATAGGGACATTAAGCTAGAAAACATTCTGTTGGACAGAGAAGGTCATATCGTGTTAACAGATTTTGGGCTGAGCAAAGAGTTCCTGCCGCACGAAAGAGACAACAACGCCCGAGCTTACTCTTTTTGCGGGACTATCGAGTACATGGCACCGGAAGTGGTACGAGGGGGATCAGCGGGACACGATATTGTAAGTCAGGATGAATTTACGTCACGATTTGTTCCCTTCGTTCCTGGAACTTCGTTATCGCGCCCGTACTCCCCGCCTGTCAGATACATTTTTATCGATTCGTTATTCTTTCTTCTCTGGTTACTTGAAAAAAAGAAAGAAAAAAAAGAAAAAGAGAAATGTTAAATTCGATGGAATCGGATTGTCGGAGAATGAGAAAATCGTCACTCGGTAGTTCTTATTTCGTATAAAGTGTTACGAGAATGAAACATTTGTAAATCTTGCATTCTTCGCAGGCAAAGAATAAAGTAGAATTTATGTAATTTGTAAATACCGTGAGAAGAATCGTATAATTATAATAATCAGAAAATGCGAAGATCGCGTCGTATAAGCACACAGTGAGAAAGATAGTACAATTAGACTAATTAAAAAATATAAAGATAGTATAATGTATAGGCGAATAACGAATAGAAGAAATGAAAACTAGAAAATCTTGTATATTTAAAAATCCAACAATTGTCGGGAACGGGAAAACAAGATTCCATCAATGATAGATTGTACTTATTGGAGTAGGTTTCGTATTTAAAAGTTTACAAATTCGTTACTACGAATATCAGCTTCGAATTTATAGAACGTTTGAGAAAGTGATTTGATTTTGATCGATGTCGAGTTAGTTTTTATCGGATCGCTCGAATTACTGGAAAGCAGTGCTGTTTTCTTACTGTAGTAGCCCCTTCGGTTTTGAAATTCCAGGAACAATCTGTTCGAAATTTTCTATTCTAAATATCTATCGATGGTCAATTTGCAGGCGGTGGACTGGTGGAGCGTAGGCGTACTAACGTACGAGCTGCTAACCGGCGCGTCGCCTTTTACGGTCGATGGCGAAAAGAACACGCAGCAAGACATTTCGCGTCGGATATTAAAGACAGAACCACCGATACCGAGCCACATGGGTCCAACGGTTCGAGACTTTATCCTACGTCTTCTCGTGAAAGATCCGCGACAACGGCTCGGCGGAGGTCCAGGAGACGCCAAAGAGTTGAAAGAACATACTTTCTTCACGGAAGCCCCACCACCGTTTAGCTGGAAAGCTCTAGAAAGACGCGAAATCACTCCGCCTTTCGTTCCTACAATTACTCACGAGCTGGACACCAGCAATTTTTCGGATGAATTCACCAAAATGATCGCAACCGACAGTCCGGCCGTGGTTCCGCCCAATTATGACAAAATTTTTAGAGGTTACTCGTACGTGGCGCCATCCATACCGGTTGGAGACAATATAGTTGTTAGTAAAGACATAATCGAAGAAGCCACGACGGCTAGTACAGAGTCTGAAATACCTTCAGCGTCGGACGCGGTGTCAGTGAGTTTCGAGGAGTCCCCGTTCTTACAGGCCTACGAATTAGACCCTCTAGAGGTCTTAGGAGATGGTAGTTACTCGATCTGTCATAAGTGCAGACATAAGAAAACGTTGGAGGAGTACGCTGTGAAGATTGTCAATCGCAGAGTCGACTGTGGAGGAGAGGTCAATTTGCTGAGAACCTGTCAGGGACATCCAAATATAGTTAAACTGGTCGAAGTTCACGAGGACCAAATGCATATGTACTTGGTAATGGAATTGTTGTCTGGAGGAGAACTATTGAGGAGATCGAGGCCAGTTAGCGAGCAACAGGCTAGTAAAATAATGCGGCAACTTGCCTCCGCGGTCCTTTTTATGCACTCGAAAGGCGTGGTCCATCGAGATCTCAAACCAGAGAATATAGTATTTGCAGACGAGAGCGAAGACTCGCCAGTGAAGATAGTAGATTTCGGTTTCGCCAGGATAAAATGCGACTGTGAGCCTCTATATACTCCCTGTTTCACTCTTCCGTATGCAGCTCCAGAAGTGATAGCTGAACAAGGTTATGACCAGAGCTGTGATCTTTGGAGTCTGGGTGCTATACTGTATTCCCTACTGTCCGGAGACCCGCCATTTGGGACCGATTCCCCAGACTTGGCCACCCGAATCAGGGCAGGCGAGATCGATTTCGATAGCGAATCCTGGAGTCACGTGTCTGACCTCGCCAAACAGGTCGTCAAAGGCTTGTTGACCGTGGACCCCAGCAAACGCCTCACAGCTAGTGGCCTGGTAAATCATCCTTGGTTAAACGAATCTAGTTCGTTCCAAGTATCCACTTCGGTCGATAAAACCACTACGGACAATTCGAATACACTATCAGAGAAGCCGGAAGGATTCCGATTGCGGGAAGTAGATGGTGCCAGACTTGCCCAGCGCCGGAAATTGCACAAGCGTTCTACTTCTAGTTCTGTATCGTCGTCTGCCTCTTCGTCCAGTCAGTCTGTACAGCCCGTTCAACTACCCAGCACCGCAACTAACCTAACAACTTCCGTCTCACCAGCGCAACCAAGCGCCTTCGATTTTGGCAAAGACAAAGTAAATGAATATCTCAGCTCTTTGTCTTCTTCCTCCGATTCGAATTCGCCAAGGATCGTGCAACAGGAGTCATCTAAAAAACGTAAACAAGACGACGATGGGGTGACCAGGTCGAAAAAGCTTACGAGATACGCGCGATATTTATATGAGTATTACAACAGTACTGGCCCCGTGACTAGGTCCAAGAAAAGGAAACTAGAGGAGAAGACCGTAAACGAGGACGACTTATCTACGACAGAATCTTGCGAGACAAATCAGGTGGACTTTAGAGAGATCCGTCGGAAACAGCAGACAGGAAAACGACCCAAGGGGTTTACCACTGTCATCGGGGAATAGAAGTTCACGCCACCTTTTCTCCGTATCTCTCCTATGTACATTGTATGCATTTTACGTAATGTGATGTCGTTTTCTGCCTTCGAAGCTCGAATCGACTCGGGCAACACACATTGCGTCATTCCTATTTCCGGGACTTTAGCCGTGAACTATTTGAATCCTATACGAGTTCGTTATTTTGCGACATTTTGATTTTTATCATTTTAACATAAGGTATGTTAAAAAAGAATTTAGTTTTATTCTTTGATTCTTTAGCATTTTAGGTAATGTCAATTGACATATTAAGATTATGTAGAATGTATGAGATATAACGATAGAATTAAATCGTATAACCCAATAAGGACCAATGAAATAATGCAATGCAATTATATAAATGCAATATTATCGAAAAACGTATGAAAGTGATTCATACACTGTTTTCTTAAAATACAAAGTATGTATCAAAATAGTATTTTGTAAAAGTTCACTACATAAATCAAAGATGAAAAATTTCCAGGATTGAAAAAGAATAGTTTATCGTATCGTCATAAATAGTTAAATTTCTTTAAGATTCTTAAGAAAGAAGAAATAACGACGAAAAGAATATTCTTAGAATTTCCTTTCTGTAACATAATATAGAATTCAATAATAGGTTAACATGATAATGTTAATTAAGCGTTGTTGTAAGCAAGTAACATTTCAGTATAAGTAAGGTTTGAAGTAAACCTTACATATATTTAAGATACTTTGATGAACTCGTACAGGATTCTAAATCGAGTGTCCCAAGACGACACTGTTCCTTATCGCGATTTTTAAATTATTGTAGATACGTTTAATTTTATGCCATGCTTAGGGTTACGTATCATCGAACGACACTACGAGAGATAGTATTTTAAGTAGGAAATAACGAGAATACGTGTTCCTGATCTTTTGAAGCCACTCTGAATGTGGATGGAACTTAACCTAAAAAATAGTATTCGTCGTTCTTAGATTACAATATTATTATTTATCCTATTAGAGGAGCTTCAAAACCAAACGAATAGATAATTTCTATTCTTGTCAACTATTTTGTAATAGATTATACGCATTATCATCCTTTTTGTATTAGATTTTTCAACCGTTATCAATTTTCTATGGGCAAATATCTGATCAACTTATCGATACTGTGTATATGTATACAGAGTGTCCTATGGAAGCAAGACGCAACGTTCGAACGATAGAAGATAGAATAAAATTTCATTTAGAAAAATTGAATGATTTCGGGGCATCGTCCGCGGTGCATGTGTCTTCTTGCAGTGGGACGCTCTGTATAATAAGGTGTCGGAATTAATTCATAAACGTTCTCGTCGCGGGGAAATGTCGATTTGTACAGAAAACACCGAGTAAAAGAAAAACAAGATTCTCCGCTCAAAACGCGACGAAAAATGGAACGGTCCCTCGAGATCGATTCCCAGTAGATTTATTTCCTTTCTTCGCGTTGTCTGTGATCAACCATGTATAAAAATGGAAACAAAAGAACAAGAAAGTCGTCAAAGTGTTTGTCGACTTTTCTTAATCTTCGCTCTATCCCTGATCCTTCTTAGAGGAAATTAAAAGGTAAAAGAAGGGAGTAAGAAGAGGAAAACGGAGAAAGGCGTAAAGAGAAAGAGCAAAAACGACTTTGCGTAAAGACTTTATGTAAAAAGAAAAAAAAAATTCGATTCGTGAAAATTACGCATAGAAAATGTGCCTCAAACAGACGATTTATAAGGCGTGTATGAATATGGTGTACACGCGTTTCAATTTTTTTTTTTTTTTTTTTGGGAAGAAACAGAAGGATCTTCGTTTGTTTCAGATGAAAAAGGAGGTTAGGAGAGGTTAGGAATGATAGAGGCGCGTGTATTCTCTATTTATTGTATCGACGCAAAAGTAAACGTATTGTGTTGTACGCGTCGATTATTATTATTAATTATATACATAATATATATATATATGAAAAAAAGTATACACACAGACTCAAATCTAAACGGTTCTGTTTACACTAGCATATATTATATCGGATACATGCTATTCTTGTACATTAATTTTTAGCCTTGAATCTTTATAAGAAAAATATTATATACAAGAAGAAAAAAAAAATATATATATACTTATACACACGTGGTACACACACAAAATCATATACCCGTGTACATTCTACATAGAATGTTAAAAGATAGGGTTGATCGAAGTCATTGGGTATCGTAATGATTAATGGTACAATGCATCGATTACATTGCGATTTTTTCGTTTTGTACGAATGTGTTTTACGTATTATTACTTTCATTGATTAATTTTTCCTTTTCTTTTCGAATGATAAAATGATCGTGTGTATTGTGAAAGATATATTAACGAATAGATCATCGAATTATTTGTAATGAAATAGACGAGTTGGAGGGAATTGCACTTTGTTAGAAAACGTTGAAATTGAAGGTAGTTGAGATTTATTTTCGTAGTCTACGATACTGTTTCGTGTGATTCAACTTCTTGCTGCTTTAGAAATTCATTGTATAAAAAATTTATTTAGATTGTCTGAATGACACGTATTTTTTTTTTTTACACATAATTTACAGAAATAAATGTTTTGTTCTTTTAGTTGATTCGTCGTAGCAAGAGGTGAGAATAAGTATCATCGAGGCACGAAAGAAATTTCGTTCTTTCATGCGTGACGATAGTGTGTTAGTTTTCACGGGTTTTTATTACAAATTACAATTGGTTATGCGGTGACTCATGGATATGTTCGAGTCCAGAGCTTTTTAAATTTAATTCAATAAGAGTAAAACTCCAGACAGACGATTCTACGTTAAAAAATGAAATGTGTGATACAGTTATTACTTATGATTTTTCCCCCTTTTTTGAGAAATTTCAATTTGAAAGTTCGTGGGAACCCCATTTAGATCAGCTTAGATCTTTTTAAAAATAATATGTATATTTGTGTTTTGATGATGTTTTCAAAAGTTAGTCTAGAAGCTCATAAAGTCTCGTATAATAAGGGGATCCACTTACTTTGTTTATTCATTTTATGACGTGGAATCATTTGGTAATACTTTTTAACGTTGCTATTTATAGTTTTATCTTTTATACTTTAAAATTTATAACCCGATATCTTCCAAACCTGTTACATCCGCATCTTCCATACCAAAAATGACGTATAACTGTTTAAGTAACTTCCATCCATTAGTTTAATGTAGAGAGTAAACTTTAATTTGCGGTTAGTTTAATAAACATACGAACAGATCTGCGAGTCACGATGTATCGTCTTAGTGTGTAAGCTGAAAGAGGAAAGAAGGGTGTTGACTGCTGTGAAGAAAAAGTGCAACGTTAAAGAAATAAGAATAAAAAATAAAAATAAAAAACGAGATAAGTGAGAAAGAAAGGATAGTGAAGACTGAAAATGGTTGTGCACGGACTCAGGGAACAGAGAGACACAACCAAGGACATAAATCCTCCAAAAAGAAAAAAAAAAAAATCGATTATGAAAAGGATGAGAGCGTTCCACGTGGATGGAGAAACGCGTGCTTCTACCAAAGACGACCGAAGTAAAATCGCTCTGCAAAGACCAAATAAATCAAGGAAAAGTCATGAAAAAATCAACAAAAGATATAAAGAAGAATAGAAAAAGCTTAATCTTTTCGAAATATCGAGAGGCGTGTAAATTTTTGCTGAATCGTGTGTGATTTTCCGGGCGTAACAGTTAAACATATGAATAGAAGAAGATAATGAAGAAAAAGAGGGAAAGAAATAATTATTTAAATAAGAAATGCATAGATATATAAAGAATATTATATATATTATATATATTTAATATAAGATTATATTCTAGGAGATCATATTTCTTTAATAAGAGGATATTTCTATTTAGGGATCATACGAGTCATTATTGAGTCCTTAATAAGTTGCAATCAGTTGGATCGTGTCGAGGAGAAAAAATGATCTTTTCTAGATACAATATATCACTGTTATGTTATTAAAAATAATTATAACAGAAAGAGATGGAATGTGAGGAAGATAAAAAATAAAAAAGCAGAGAATTTGTAAAAATATGTATATTTGTACAGGGCGTCGAAAGAGTCTAGTGCGCATTATTTTTGATAATTCGAAGTTAATTGAATCATCCATGTCACAATATGTTCACGTTCGTTAGGTTTACGTTACGATGTTCGTTGAAATAATAACTCATAGCATTCTTATTTCATTCGAACGATGGCTTGTACACGCGTAGTAGAGTTCGTTTCCTTTTTTTTTTTATGTATATGTATTATATTATGATTTTCTGTGAGAGAAAGACCGAGAGAGTATTCTTCGGCGACATGTGTTCTATTGTTCGTTGTTTCGATCGGGACTTTTCCTCTGTCCACAGATAAAATTGTGCGATAGACTTTTCAGGCATCCTATATACATATATTAAATATAATTATAGCTTCTATTATACGATAAAGAGTGCTGTTCTGCTGCTATAAGTATGTAAGAGAGACGAGGTACCTTTGTTACTACTGGTTGTTAAATATATCATAACATAATATTTATTTATATAACGAATTTTTTACTCGCTTCATATGTCCCAGTTTTTACGGTGAAGATCTTTATTAAACGCGTTTTCAATAGTTTTGGGAAATTTTGGTATTGTTCATTTCATAATATTTAATCTTGGAACAGTTTTCTTACTTCTGCGTTCTTGTATTTTTATTTATTTTTTTATGAAAATTAAATTCTACCTTGCGTTGTAGATACTTGGGACCTTTGGTTTTATAATTTTGAAATTTGAATCGATAATATCTTATTCGTAGCATCTTTAGTTGAATAAAAATTTATTTGATGGAAAAAAAACTCAACCGATCCTGCCAGGATTCGAACCTGGAATCTTCTGATCCGTAGTCAGACGCGTTATCCGTTGCGCCACAGGACCCAAGTTGCTAACAATGTCTATTATTTGTAGGATGAGGATCATTTATGAAAACATTTTTTTATGCGTATTCTTTCTTTAACTTTAATTATTAATTTCCAATTTAAGATAGATTAGGTAAAAAATCATAGGCTAAAGAAATTATTTGTAATGCTATATTATCTTTATTTTTAATACTTTAATGTTTTTAATACTTAAATAAACAATTCAGTATGTAATAAGAAATCAAAATTATAAAAAGATAGTAATAATAAAAGCATTAATAAATATTCAAATACGTATTTTATTCCTTAATCTCAAAATTAAATCGAAATACATTTTGTACGTTGTCAATATCGATACATTTTTCACTAGAGTTCGAAGAATGTGTCACAGCCTGTTTTTCCTTTGTAGATGCAGAAGCAGCCTTCCTTAGAAATACATATTTCCTATTCTCACTGGGCGGAGGCATAAACTTGATAGAAGATGCTGTTTTGCCAAACTTTTGCTCGTCCAAAGCCATTTTTTCTCTGTAATTCCCTAAAGTGTTACGCATTATTTGCCTCTTTCTTATCAGAGGTGCGGTATTACTTTTTAGAATATTTATATTTTTATTTAAGTCGTATGCCTGCCTCTCAGGAAGCTTTCCAGTGCCCAAACACATTTCTAACTGTTGAATACACCAGCATAATTCTACTTCAAATTGATCTTCAGCTTCCTGGCTCAAACCACTATTAGTTTCTACGCCAACACTAGCTGAATCTGTCAGTTTTGGTGGTTCTGCGTTTTTTTTATTTGCTGTCGGCTTCTTAGCATTCTGAAATTAGCGTTTGTTGTAAAGTTGTGATTATTGTTATTGTTAGTCGTGATTTAGTCTAGGTTAGAATTAATAAAACATATATTTTCTTTTGAAACGTATAGTAATGGAAAACGAAGATCAAATTAATATACCGTTCTAGGTTTTGGAGGCATCTTTTATTATTGAAAATGGAGTAGTTCAGTATTTTGTTTTAATTACTGAAGTATTTTTGATTATGTAGTCTCTGGTACAATTCCTGTGTTGACGTTGTTAGCCATTGTTCCTCTGTTTTAGTAAATTATCACTAGATGGTAAACCATTCGCATCATGGCGCGAAATTTAATTTTTATATAAAGAATATGTATTACTTTTAAAAACGGTAATTCAGTTATGAATTTCAATAAATTTCTTGCACATAGCGGTACCTGATATATAACAAAACATTCTTTTTTACTTGATTGAGAAGCAATTAGTTAAATAGAATGATACGTAAAACAAGATGTTTATAAGATTGAAACATAAATACTGTAGACTTTTATCATCGCTTTAAATAGATGCAAATGAGTATTCACTCGTTGTGAGATTTATATTACACAGTTTAAGAGATAGATTTAGAAAATTGCATCCAAATGACACCTAGGTCGATCACCTGTTAAAATATTCAGTTTGTTTTCTCTTTTTTAGAAATTTCATAATGGATTTCAAATAAATTATACATAGATAACTAATTTTTAACAAATCTAGAAATTAAGTTTAACATAACTAAATAATAGTTAAAGTTCAATAAAACCTAAAAAATCTTGCTATAATTAAAATTTATGTTAATATTTTGTGTCATTTCCATCGAGTTCTTAGGTATTTTGATTTTTAATATGAGAGTTAATTTAAGTTAAAAGAGACTAAAGGTGATATTCTTATGTAAACGAATTACGACTGTATCTTACTATTATCAAAATATTATTACTGAAAATACATTGACTTATACAAACGAAACAAACATGACACGTATATTGGACTAAGGTGCTAACTATTTTAGAGCTTATAATGATTAATATAGTAGTAATTATGCAATAAATAATATCACATTCTTAAGATTCAAACGGAACCGTTAAACGAGTCGCTTATTTCAATATGATGACGAAGTCTATGGCATCAACATTGACGGTATTCTGTTGCCATTCATCTTATTTACGCCTCTTCTATGTTCATTAACATATAAAGATATACAATGTGTCTCTAGGATAGGCTCGCTTAATTTAAATCTCCGCGCCAAATTTTAACAAATTTGATTTATCGATAGTAACGTGTTATTTGACGATCTAAGTAGACCTATTTATTTATTATGTATCATTGCAGGGTAAAATATAAATATCTATTATTAATATTGATAGTATTAATATCACTATATATATAATATATAGAATAATATAAATATCTATTGTTATAAATAAAAATGTGTAATAAAATTTATTAAAAGTTGTATTAAGAAAATTGTCGTTATAAGTATGTATGTCAATTTTAACTTATCAAAATCTCGATTTGAATATTACTAGAATTGTAAACAACAGTATTTATGATAAAAGATATTATGAAGTGATATTACCGGTAGAAATTTCTAGAAGTTATTTGTGATATTTTATTATTTCGTTCCGCAATGTGCAACTTTCAAAATTTTTTACATCTCTTATCCCGAGTTTGTACGATTTAGAAAAGAGAGACGAGGGTTTATTACATATATATATATATATATATATATACATATATCGACCTGTAATATCGACATGCTTTTCAACCATCGAGATATAAAGGTAGAGTACGCGAGCCATGTGTAATTGAATGCGATATAGGAATAGAAAGAGAACGCTGCATAAAGGCTTCCTCTGTCCTCGTCTTGTGTATTGTACGCTGACGCTGTTCGTTGATCGGTATTACACTTAAATACCTACTGTATGACCGTGCGTAGGTTATTAGACAAGGACTCTCGCAGTCACGCACTCCATCTTTAATCTCTATGTTTTCAAATATCCGCCATGAATCGTGGATATAGCAAATCTGACAAGCACTTTGCGATACGTATATTATTCAAAAACAATTTATGACCACGATCCAACAATTCGTTCTTGTTTATACTTCTTGGATTTATTAATCATTTGTAAGTACGCAACACGATATATTCTTGGTTTATACAACGGAATAAGTAAATGCACATGTTGTCGATTTATTAGAAGAGTGATACAAAAAGATTGGCACAATCATTAGGAAAACAGTTTGAAATAGAATATAATTAATCACTCTGTTATTTAGCAAGAAAACTTTGTTTTTTTACAATGTGATTAATAGTATTGTTTACTACTAGAAGAAGGATTAAAGTCTGATCTTAAACAGTGATGTTGTCCTTGTTAAATAGTATAATGTTATTGGATAATTATTCTATTCTAGTAAACGATATTTATTATTTTTAAATAGTTCGCTTTTAGAGTTAATTTCTTCAAATACTTTGGAAGTTGCGATTTTTTGGACGCGTTACTCTTTTATCAAATCAATCATGTTATATTTATCAAATAAAACTTACAACGTTACTCTCAACACATGTTCATGCATTTTTAGAAGACAAAATTAAGTTTATTATTTTCATCGGTAGATACTAAATCGTTTCGAAGAATCAGTGATACCATAAAAAGAGAAATGAAACAAAATAAAAAACTAGATACTTTCTAATGAGAAAAAAGTCGAAGGAAGAAGGAAAACGGAAATGATCGTAATTTGTAATGTCATAAGTAACGTTCATTGATTCTCCATAGATTAATTGTTTTTTATACGGTAACGAAAATCGTCTATTTTTAATTAAGCGAGATTTATCTCGGGTCGATATTGTAGAACGCCTAAAAGTTTCTATAGGTAAATTATCGACCAGCGGGAAATACGATGAAAATGTGATTTCTTGTAGAAATTCTAGTTAATAAGGATCAGTCTTTTTGAAGTTCGAAACATTTGGGCTAAGCTTCTCAATTATCGAAGCAAAAGTTATACTGTAAACCACGTGGAATTCGTGATTTCTTCTGAATCGATCGGATTAACGAGTTCGTCTCGTTACAATAACATCACCAACTTTTTGACGTTAAAAGTAACACAATGACACTGTACCTCGTTAGCTCGACGATTAGTTCGAGTTTTTTAATCATTTTCACGAACCTAGTTTTTCTTTTAAATAAAGGTGAGTCGTGTGTGTGTTTTTAGTTGGATAGTAGTGCGTCTAAAACGCAAGCAGATGTGGATGAGATAAACTAATGATTTTTAGAACTACAATGTACGAAGATACAAGTTTGCACAGATAAGCTAACCGAGATGCTTTATAAACTTTTTAAAACGAACGGTTTTTGTCAAATTTTATACGAATTTCAATTTTTATACAGTACAGTTATATAGTACGGTTTTTTATTCTTTTTAATACTCGATAAGGAAAACTATTTGTTGGCTTTGCAACATAGAATTGTACAGTATTTTTAAAGCATTCTTCTTTTACGATTTACAAACTCAAATACTTGAAGCGCGAACAAAAGAAGTGAAATTTTATCATTTGTAAATTAAGTTAGATGCAATTCGAAGTTAGTTAGATTTTATCGCTCAGATCTGACGTAGATTAGGACGAAGTTAAATTTACCTCGACCTAGGTCATATCACCGTATAGATGATCAGATACCAGATCAGATTGATTTTAATTCCTGAATGTGAAAATTAAGATCTGAAGCCTGCTTTATTTACACCAGGCCAGAAGGTTAGGTTCCAATTACTTGACTATTTATGAAACAAACCAGGAGATACAAAAGAGGCCAACCCCGACGTAATGCTCATGGCAGTTACGGGGTTGGACCTCGTGTAGCTATCCGATATCAGAAAGAGGAGAGGTTTTTAGTGGGTAGAGGCGTTATCATTTTGCCGAGTTCCACGTAATCCAGCGGCCGCACGAGTTGCTGGGTATTCGTAAGTGCATTTTCCCCTCCTCGCGTAGAAAAAAAGAAAAAAGAAAAAAGAAAAAAAGATAGAAAGCTCCTATTACTTGCATTTACACAGTCTCATTTTCCCTTGCAGCATCAGCTTAGCGAGCTAAAATATTTTTGTAGCTTATCGTCGTACGCTCTCGTCATCCCATAAAATTCATTCGTACGTCTAACCTGCGATCACTCGCTCAAAGTTCAATCTCGCAATTCTCAGTTACTTTGTAATAATCGTAACGATAATTAAGCGAGGATAGTTAATCTATTTGAAGCACCGTCACCATCGCGAACTCGCCACGAACCACAGACTAATTTCGATCCAAGTTCCACTTTCATCATTCGTAATTTCAACGTTTCTACCTAAACCGATATCGCACCCTGGAAAACTCAAACGGTGTTTTGTTCGTTCGTTTCATTCCACAAAGTCATCGAGATCTCCTCTCGTCTAAGCTCTGACCTTCTCAGAGGACTATTTTCCGGGACGGTGCACGTGCTTCTTCCGGCGAGTTTCAAGGACTTTAAGCCGGGGAACCACTTTAACAAACGCCACCATTTCTTCTCAGATTGGCTCGCGTTCGAAAGCTTCACGGTGGCATATCTGGCTGGCCTCGATTTTCTCGAACACTTGCAACAACCGACGTCCTTGTTTTTAATCTCATTCGAGTCTTCCAGTCTGCCGATGTCCTCGTTGTCCTTCTTATCCACGTTGTTCCGCGTCGACTCCGCGTTAAGATGCTCAGCCAATGGCTGAGCGTTCTGCTTTAGGCTGTGGTGGCCAGAATTGCCGGAACAGTCGGTGCTGTCGTGGATGATTCCGGTGCCGCCTGTTCCCATGTTTCTAGAGCCGATCGCTCGCTGCTGCGATCGTGGCAGACTCGAGTACGATCGTTGCTCCGTGCGAATCGCCAGGCCGGGGATTCTGCAACTCCTTGACAATGTTTCCTGTGAAAACAAGAATGACGCTTGGTAGTCGAGCAGCTTGCGACGGTCGCACAGTGTGGCATTTGAACGAGGACTCGGCACAAGAATAGAAGTCCACGTTCGAGAACCAGGTTCGCAGATCGCGTTCTTACATTCGTCAGGGCGAAGTATCGAGGAGAAAGGTGGTTCTATTGGCGAAATTTGTTCCAGTGGATTTTCTGTCAGCAGGACATCGAGCGGGTCTCGGTGTCGATAGGAATATACTGCCGGTCGTAAGTACCAGGGCACGTAACTTGTATTTTTACATTTTCAAATCTCCCACAAATGCGCAAACATTCGCAGTTCCATCGTAAGAAACAAACGATACGAAGGAGGCGATAGAAACCGTGGGAAGCGTGTAATTTATACGAAATATCAATAGGTGTCCTGTTAATTATGGCCGACAGTGGTAGATTAGGTGGAGTTGGTTGTATTAATTTGATTCGCGTAAGTCGATTGATTAACGAGAGTGATAGGGCGATTAAAGGATATTGTGTGCTACGAATGATGGTAATATAGGAATAATGGGATTGTGTGGGAGTTGGAATGTGTTTCTGATTGCTGGAATTGGAGAATATCGTGAAAGTTGGTGCGCGGGTGGTTAGACGCGTTTTATGTGACATAATTGGAGAAAGTTGCAGTTTACGTTATCGAGTTCCGTACTTCTTAATTAATACCGTGGCTCTGAAAGGGAATTCGTTCGTTTAAACTCTACGATTCGGAAAGATCGAAAGAAGCTGAATTATTTACAAACTACGAACTAACCCCTATCGAATACAACCTGGTTTCTTAATCAACCCAGACCGACTAATCCAACAAAGTTTCATCGGATAAAGGAGGATAATTGGATATCAATCAAGTGGACCATTCTACTAGATTAATCCAAACCCAATTTCTAATTACGCGGTACATGCTGTTACACCTAAAGAAGGGTACTGTGACTCACCATGAACGCAACTCGAAATTTGTTCGACATGATATTATATAAAATCGGGTTAATCGACGTGGACACGTAATAGAGTACGCCAGATATGTAGGTCATCAGGGTATAAAGGAACTCGTCCAACTTGCTGTTCGAGCTCATGTGGTCCTCCGAGTTCGTCCCGTGTGTGGCGACCAGTCGCTGTATGTGAAACGGCGCCCAACAAATAAAAAAGGCTATCACCACGGCAACTGTAACACAATTCCACATTTTATTTATTAGATTTCTTTAAATATACTGCGTACGTTCGTAACAGGAGAAAAGAATGTCAAAAGTCGAAGATACAAAACGTTCTTATTCTACAGGAAATATTAGGTTCTAAATTGATCGTTCTAACTGGTATCAAGAAAGACCGTTACGGAAGCTATGCGAGATTTATCTGTTATCGGTTTGTTTCTCGTAGGCTATCGTTTTCTCATGGCTCGTCTTTTTATAATCGAAAAGTAAGATTATCCCAATAACCGAGAAGCGAGTTTCGTCTATCTTGCTATCTCGAAACTAGATTTTCCAGTGAAATTAAAAATTAGGTTCCGAACGAGAGGTAGCACGTCCTCTACTACAGGCGCGACCACGCGAGTATCCTCCGTTATTCAAACGCCTGTGACAGCGGGTTCGTACAGCTCGCAATGTCCTCGGTGCTGCATCGTTCAGGGGCTCCGTGACTCAAACTCGCGATTATCGAATCTATAATTTCGACTTGTCTCTGTTTGCTCAATGCCAGAAAGAAACGAAATTGAGAACTTATTAATATCAACCAGCTTATATTCGGTAATAAAGAACGTAAGATCGATACAATTACTGGCAATCTTATATGCTACGAGATATAGCGATATACCAATACAATGGTAACTGTAACAATAGGAAGTGGTAACGCAATGGAAATGGTAACGCGCGACATTCGTAACAAGAAAATAAAGGCGCGAGGCCAGTGGTACAGGCCTTTTTATACACTGGCCTTCGCCACAGAGAAGAGGGTAGCCCACGTGCAGACACAATTTCGCCTTTGATGACTGTTGGTATCAGGGGTGGTATCGGGGCTGGCATTCGCATCCCTCGGGCGTCAAATACGGAGCAACGATGGATAGAAAAATTCGGAGTATTTATATGGTTAGAACAGCAAGAGGTTGGTAGACGAACGTCGTAAATTTCACGTCTGTTTCGTACCTCGCCGATGATTACATCACCGATAAGTCGTTTGCGATAATTCCTGTGTTCGCCGGAACAGATCGCAGAGGGTGTAAGATTTGCGATTTTTTTAGGCAGATCGATATTATCGTAATCCGAGAAACAAAGTTCTAGTTAATTTCACGTTGATCCGGTCCTTAGCCAATGACAGAATCAAAACTTTTCGACTGTAGGATTACGCGAACGAATTTATAAGTTCTAATTATCCTCGCGTTGGGAGTACTCTATTTTTTAGAGCGAAACTCGAGTGTCGTTTGCAAGGGAAAACACCGTAAAAGTTAGGTAGGATTAATGGTGGCTGAGGAGATTGATGAAGTTAATCTTTTAGGTGAGTTGATCTACGTAATTATTAATTAAAAACCAGAACAACTGCCATTGCAGCTAATTTTAAAATTTATATAACATTTATATAATTGAAAGTTTCCTTATATATATAATAATCCTTCGTCGGAGAAGAGGAAATCTACGATAGCGTAACAAATTTTTCTTCCGTTGTTGTTCAACCAAACGATCTATTTCTTCTTTCTTTTTTGCGATAAATTGTAATAGGAAACTAATAATTTTACTTTCTAAATAAAATTATATCTCGCAATTGGATCCTTATTGTTATCGTAAATTCTCTAATTACGTACGTAGCTATCGCGTAATTTGTGTAATTTTGTAGTTTGTTTCGCGTTAAACGGATGTATCCAGCAAGATCAAAATGGATTTTGGTGAAACAAAATGGAACAACTACTTTATAGAACGTGGCTCTTTCTCCTTTTAAGAAAATTGATGCAGGATCTCCTAAAATTCAAATCCCAGGATATCGTCCGGCAATATCAGAAATTTTTCATCTCGTTCATCCAGGAGGAGAAAACTTTTCGTCGGAGCAAGTATCACCCAGTTTCCCTCCGTTTCGTTTAAACTGCTTCCTTCCACGGGTGCGATTCGAGTCTTGGTGTGAAAATCCCGGTCATTTTCTCAATTTCAATGGAAACCAGTTTACATAACTCACATAAATTTGCGACGATTTATCATCGACGCAATTTTCTCCTACTTTACGTTCAATCTGTTGCTTTTCGCCTCGGAAGGAGGGGAAAAATGGGGAACAAAATTGGAGAAGAAGATAATCGAAATGTGTCGCGACGTTTTGGTCCAAGCGCGTTATTCTCGACGAGTTCATGCGATTACGAGGCGATATTGCGCGGGCCGCTTTTCAAAGAATATGTAAAGACTGGAATTGATATGCGACTGAGGTCAAGATCAGTCAAGTTATGGCATTTCATAGCATCGTGCCGCTTACGCTCCCTTTGAATAATTCATCCACAAAACTGGATGTACGTTCTGCTCGTTGATTTTGCTTTCTTTCCAGAAGTAAGCTTCCCCGCCCTTTCTTTCTCCTCCAGTCGCACATTTTTTCCATTATTTCATTATTTTGAAGTTTTGTCCCTTCGTTCTTATAGCTCTAAGTTTATTATTCTCCCTATACGCGTCTGCTATGTATTTCTATTCAGTATTTTATTCATATTCCTTTTACCGAATGTTATTGTAATGTAGGTGTAAAGGTGAACGACTAAGATCAAGCGAAGAGTTAGAGATCAGAAATATCGGTGGAGCGTGTTCGAACTGCCATATTATTCCGAACATCGCTACCGGTAAACGTTGGAAATAGCAGATTTTCTGATTAAGTACTCCTGCATTCGGCTCTATCGTTCTATCGATCCGATTCCATGAGATTTTCAACCAGATTCTGCTTAAAAAAACATCTTCTATAATATAACGTCCATGAAAATGTATAATCTCTTCGTTACTAAAGTTTGTATATACAGTAGAAGAGAGAAGTATAAATCGAACAGCTTTAAGCTGTATGAAACGAACGCATGGAACAATTTTGAAAATTCCTAGCAAAAGTCGAGATAAATTATCCCGAAACTTTGACATACGTGGTAGAATTGTTGCTCCGAACTTTGAGATGCGTGCCGATATGTAATCTAGTTCTAACTTTTTGCTCATATTCAACGTCTAAACGTACTTGAAGTTATAGATATTATTGTTTCACGATCTCTTAATTACATCGTATTTATTTCAAAGCAAATTCTGTTAAAAAAAATGTCTTCTCCGATAGTATTTTTCTTTTAAAAAATTTCGATTATCAGAGACACGATCGAAGAAAGAATAAATGCAACGTATTGACAGAGAGAAAACGTAAAAGTATCAAATTTTATTATTCGTTATATGTTCTATTATTATGTATCGTATAATATCGTTATACCGTCGTTATTAAGAGTTCCCTAACAGCTTACCGCGGAAGTTCGAAGAGGACACGTTTCACGCATATTCGCAGGATCCCAATACCATTTAGTCGAGGAAGAAGTTTTCCTAAGGTAACGCGCCACAATATCGAAACGAAAGTCAAACACTATCGGCGAAGTTGGATGTGGCGCTCGTCGTAGCTCGTAGCTCAAAGAGCAACGGGATGGATATCCTGTTTGTGAAACGTGAGACGTGACCCGTGTAAATTCTGCCCCTAAATCGGTCCACGCCACGCTTAAAAATTCACCGAGGATGATTCCTCCTGAGACGTTGAGATAAACCGTGTTTTCAGGCTTCTTCCTGTTTCGGGCACACATTTCGTTTGTGATACTTTACGTGCGTTTTTTTCACGAAGATTCGCCTTAAAAGGCTCGGAACAGGTTCAATAGGTTTGCAAGCGAAGTCGGACGAACAATAACGAAACACGTACGAGTCAAATATTATCTGACGTCGATATCTCGACATTTCTAAAAAATACGATTGTGCTGGATTGTAGCGACGGCTGTACAAGTCGATGCAATTTTACTTTTTATTTAACTATTTGAAAATTAATCTTCCATTAATTATTTTCACGATCGTTAGTCAGAAATCGGAATTGCCACTGCAATAAAGTATTCTCGTGTAATTTACGATATTACTATAAATATATAATACAGTGTTGCTTAAATTAATCGCGGTATAATTTGAAAAAAATCTTTCTTTTTGAGGAATACGTACAGATATTTAGAGACAGGGGGTAAATAAATAAATTTTGTTGAAACGTTGCCCCATAATTTGTTTTACTTCTGCAGATATCGATATGTATTTCACGGGATACCTGTTAACTACCTGAAAGCAATTTTGTTACCGACGATATATAACGTTTACTTGTGCTACTGTAATTAAACCGTATCCTACTGTCAAAAATAAGGAAGTCTTTGGATATTTTGCGCAACAGTGCGTACCATCAAAGATACAACATATTAAATTCACCCCCTCCGATCGGATCGATAAAACGAGCTTATTAGTCGGCGAAGCTGGCTAATCGAGGATTACTTGTTTTTCTTTTACCAGCCTCTTTTTGCCTCTATTAATTGAACGAAGTTTTTGCGTGATTAAGATAAGAAATTCATGCGTACGCATTTGCGCCTTGTTTATATACGTCTGATAAACGACCATTAACTAACGGAAATGATGACATATGAAAGAAAGAAAAGTAATGAGAGTAAAACGGTCGGGGAACTTCTGCTGCATTGTAATCGATAGGTGGAATAATTAACGTCGAATCGGATGTATCGAGTTCCGTAGAGCAAGCGACTACAAGGAAACAGGAATCGGGAAAAATCGAGGTCGTCGTCATCGATCATCGTAATCGACGAAACGGGACGACACAAGAAAACGAGTAGTAATACAAACTACTTTTCCGACAAAACGGAAGCTGAAGGAAATCAATTACTCTCGAACGACGATATATTTTCCTCCTTTGAGAAGAAGCCGGGAAAGATATAAAGAGAAACGAAATAAAAGATAAACTCGTCATATATGCGCGTAAGCCACGTAGAAGCTAAATTGATTCGCTTCTTCGAGATTAATCATTTATATTCGAGAAATTACGCATCGATCGTGTATTCAAGCGAAGCGAGGTACGTACGGAACCACAATTTCATTCTAGAACCTTGCTCGTTGCAGAATCAGTTCGTCTTAGCGTAAATTGAATTACGTCCACATACGTAGTTTCGAGTAATTTATTCCAAATTTACAGTTTAAAGCGATATTGCTACCCAACGCGACGAATTAAACGAGATAATTTTCAAGATACGCGTAATGCACGAAAATCGGTTTCTCGAACGTTTTTGAATCTCCCGCTACAGTCACCGCAATTAGCCCCCGTTAAGGTAAAACAGGAAATGTCGATATCGGTCATTGTGATATTCACAGAAAAAAAAAAAAAAAAAACAGATAATAAGACGGAAAGACGGTCTCGGCTTTTTTGCTCGTCTACCTTGCATTCGATGCTTTAAACGCATTTAATGCAACGCAGCTGTGCCTCTGAAAGGAGCATCTGCTACGTTCGACGTCCTTTCCGATTGGATTTCTGCTAATCCTCTGTAAAATGTATGCCTGCAACCCTGAAACAGATATTTAAGTTCGATTCTTTGTTTGCGGACGCTTGAATATTCGCTCTCCTCCGATTAAAGTAATTTGACGATTGTTCGCTGTAAATCGCAAATGGCGTTATTGCACGTAAATAAGATGGGAGAATCGAGGATAGAAACGCTTTAAAAAGATCTTGTTCTCGCGAGAATTCAACGTTTCGTAGATCTCAACAAAATTTAATCGACAAAAATTCTTAATTTTGCGAATAATGCTGATACGTTTTAATGAAAATTAATTTTAATATTTAATTTATTAATAATCGATATACAGTGGTTTCGAAAGGTATCACGTACTCTCATTTTCCAACGAAACGCTACTTTATCAGGTTTTATATTTCGCTTTCATAATGCTAAATTTTTATAGCCACGCGAAGGTGCTACCAAGTGACACGAAATTCCATATACTCGTACCGAGTTAATCGGCAGGTAAAACGTGTCGACGCTTTCGGTAGTCATTGTACGTATTACGATCTATTTTCTTTTATTATTTTCCACCACATTGAGAGATATTTAAGAAACGATCGTGGTTATTCAAAAATATATTACCAATTTGTTGGAGCTGCGAAAATTGGCATAGGACTATTTATTATCCTATTCGAATAAAGTCGAAGCGACGTACATAAATCTTCTGTTTAAAACATCAATCTTCTGGATTACTATCAGCTCCACGCTGAATCTCATTCTCCACTTTGGTTTCTTGCTTATCCCTTTCCAAATTTTTCCCTCGATAGTCTCCCTTTATCGTTGCAAACTCAAAACTCGTTCAAATTGGAGATTTCGATAACTATTTAAGAAACACAATCTCTCTTTAAAAGGATCGATCCAGCGAAGTTTCGTCAAAGATTGGACGATAGGATTAGAAACTGTCGATCGGGCGAAACGGCTAATTTCCAGACCGAAGACTGGAGGAACGTTCTTTAAAAATCGTATTGTTGTTCGTTGGATCGAGTATTATATATTGAGCAGTATATATTCGCTTTGTAGATAATAATTAAGAGATAATAAAAATAATTAAGATATAATCGTAGTGATTGGAATTGAAACCAACGATATGATGGACTTGGCTTTGTGAAAAATAATCTAGTGTAATAATAAATGATCTATGACTTGATACAATTACGTGATTTAATTATATAGATACGAGTTACTCTGCAACATAATTACACAGATTCTGACATTAATTACAACCATGAATTCCAAAACAGCTCAGGTCCATCGAGGAAATCAATCTTTTTTCTTAATTCAGTATCGAATAACGTTCATTAATCCATTGCTAACCTTGTCGATTTATCCCGTGGAATATCGATTATATATTTTTATATCGTATAGTTATATCGTGTTATATTTTGGATATTTTATATATTTTCCCATATTGTGTGCGTTTTGCGAATTTTTCCACCTTTAAGTTTCACACAAACGCATAAAATCTCATAAAAATCTGCAGTTTATCTGTAGTCCTCTCTTTACTCAAGGCCAAATTTAATTTCACCTATTTTTTCTTTATTTATTCATTGACGTGATCAGAATCCGTGTAAATGTCATAGAAAGCGTGGATTCTCATCTGTCGCACGTATTCTGGTCGAGCAAGTTATTTTTTTTATTGGATTAACGATCGAAATTACCGACTCGCGTTATAATTACAGCAATTAGCAGATATCCAGACATCGAGTTAATACTCGTTCGTTTGTTATTGTCTTTGAATTTGATTGAAATTGTAAAGTCATTCTCTGGCTAGATCGGCCATCATTAAAATATTATGCGACAGATCGAGGATAGCTTACGAAGAGACATGTAAGTACACTAACTTAGAAAACAAACGTTCAATCGACATTTTTCGTTATTTACAATTACCTTCTATATGCAAATATCGTCCACATTTTTTCCTGTTACGATACTCTGCATAATTTGATTGGTAAAAAAATACACTTGTCGATATAGAAAATTTTCTAACTATTTTTAAATCAGCTTGTATCATCATCCTTGATCGCACTTTTCTACGTTATTAGTAAGTTACACAGGCTTATTAATTATCCGCTGCAAAATAGTTGGGAAACATAAAAGTTCTCAAACGATAAAAACATATTGTACAAATTGATTCTTTCTAGGATTACTTCTATTACTTTGAAGAGAAAATTTCAAAGTTATTCTTGTCGTTGTGCGCTATAAAATAATCGTAAGTCGGAGAACAAGTATTTTTTACGTTTACCATTATAGTACTTTAATAAATCTACGCAATCTTACCGCCTATTTGTTACAAAACGATTCTATCGTTGCATCTCCTATCAAAACCCCAAAGTCGAGAAAGAAAGGACACATTGTGCATGTTCGTGATCTAGTTGATCTCTGATAGAGCTTCTGCAGATTTAGTTTCCTCTGTCAGCTAAATCTATCGCTAAACGTAATCTTGCCACGCATACTGTAAAATAATTTTAACGCAACAACATTAACAAAATGTAATCTGTTGAAATTGTAATACCACAGGGTAAACTAAGCATATTGTCGTTGACTGCAGCAATACTTTACGAATAAGAAGATTTCATGCTACAGGGTGCAAGAGAACTTCGGGAGCTGTACATTCGAAAACAATGAAAATATATTATTATTATATGCCATCTTTATAGAAGATACTCAAAATGACCGGCTATGCTCTGAATGGGTCCTGGCGTTTACCCAGTTTATTGGAAAGCTTGTTCCATTCTGAATCTTAGTATTCGATGTTTCCAACAGAGTTTGCTCTGTTCGCAAAGATTGCTATATTTTATAAACGAAAACAAAAATGTTGTGTTACACTCTCGACTTGCTTTTACACCAGGAATTGTCCCATTTCTCAACTATTTTCCTTGCGAGGGTAAGAATTGTTTTGGTCGAATCGTCTTACAGCTATTATCACTTGCACTCGGTAGATTTGATTGCACACATTCACGACGATAAATACGTATCTTATTGTTGTTCATTTTAAAGTAATCGTAGCATTGCGACTGTTATTGAAGTTCCAAAATTAAAGGCAATGAATCAGCCTGTATACCGCGATGGCTGAGTCGAATCCTTGATCAAACTTTCCTACGTCTATATAGCATCGCTTCCATTAGCTGAACCTACATAGCCTTATTACCGTAGCCATTATTAAGCCGTAAAAGCGAAAAAAGGTAGTTCGTACATAGAGGAGCATGCAGTTTCTAGCAGAACTCAGATCACCAGCCGCTATTCTCGTCACGTTCATCGATTCTCCCGAGCCTATCGTCGTGTCCACGATAAACCAGCTCTGTTAATGAATTCACAGGCCGCGACCGGATCATTCGACAGGTACAAGGTTTAATCGTCGTGATATTGCACTGACACATGGTGCATCGTAATATCACGTTCAGTATTTGCGCAATCGAACAAGGATATGACAGTATTTAAAGGTTAAGTAATACCTAACGCTGTTCTATCTTTTCTCTGCTATTCTTTTTTCTTTGCCCCCTTTTGTAATTTTTCTAAAAGAAGCAACTTTTATGCGAAGCTTCTTTTATTGGCAATTTGGCTTTTCATTAGTTCAAAGATCAAATAAAACCTTAAAATTGCTCTATTTTTTCAGAGAAGGTACTTTTATGCAGCTTCCTTTATTAATCCGAGCAAGTTGTATCGGTATATCGATCGATAGCCATTCAAACGTCGGAGTAAAGATAGGAGGGAACGTTCTTCAGTTGCCTTTTGTTAAAATTATAATTTTACGCAAAGCTGCGGATAATGTCGCTTCTTCGCTACGTACGATTGCCAAGATAAAAGGAAAAGACTCAGAGATATCGTTATATAAAGACGTCGTAGACATAGTTTGTAGACAGATACGTAGTTCCTTTGTCAAGTGGCTTTGTCAAGTGTTATTTTAAAGAAGTTGAGTTTGGGGCTCGCGAGGTTCTTCCGTTTCGTTTTCGATATTCGGCAAAAGAGCCTCTACAATCATTTCTGTAAACTATTGTCATTTTTTACCGCAAGTAAAATAGTCCTCCTTTTTCGCTGTCGTTTTATTCCATATTAAAAATACAGTTTATGTAACTCTATAAAAGAAAGAAAGTTTCAACTTTGAATGTCTGGAAACACGATTTTTGCAGATACACCAGTATTCCAAATAACCGATTCGTCTTTCTTAAATTTTAATTTCGTTATACAAGTTCCAGTTAATGAACGACGGGGTTCACAGGTCAAGTAGGTAAGTAATTCATCGTATTTGCACAATACTTAATCATTTTGGCAACCAGTCTTTTAAAAAAAAAAAAAAAAAAAAAAAAAAAGGAAAAACATACGAACAGAACGAGACCATTCAAGCGACTTTTCTATTATTTTATGGAACATTCGAAAAAATTGAAAATTTCGAGATGTTTTATATCTGCGAAAAATCGTGCACGTTTGAGTATTATATTTGTCTTTTTCCACGATGGTATTTTTCAATTAATTTCGCTATTACGAAAGGTTCATCGAAATAAAAGTTCCAACTTGAACTTGAACCGTAAGATGTTCGTGAAACGTTCGTGTTTCACGGATTGTATTATTACGACTCATTGCAAGCGTGCAACAAAGACTCTATAGCTGAATTATGAATTCGTCCCGGAAGTTTACCTACAGAAATAATGCGAATTCTGCGTTTCGTGTGCTGCCGATGTCGTATATGACGTACAATTATAAATTATAAACTCGCTCAATTATAAACTCACGATTCCGATTCTGATTTCTCATCGGCCTGGCAAACTACGAATATCAACCAGCCTGTTACGAGATGGAAGTCGATGAGAAAATTCTCGATCAAACTTTCCCATTTAATACGTTTCCATCGAACGTTGCTTTATCGAAATTTCCAATTGAAATTTTCGCTTTATAGTATTTCCACTTCGAATATCTCGTTATAAGACAGTCGAGTATTTTACAGTTTGAGATTTGGAAAGATTCTTACAATGCTTTTATTTCTGAGTAATTTTAACAATTCTTGCGTTTGTTACATTTTGTACGTACATTTATGTTTAATTTATATACATATCTTGCATAGTAATCTCCATTTCAATTTATATATTAACTTGTATGTTAATTTGTATATTTGTATATTCGTATATTCATGTATATACTAATTTATATTTATATTGCACGATGCTTTTGTCAGTTTTATTTGCATATACTCTTTTAGTTTAACCTTTTATGTATAAAACAGCAACTTGTTTAGTTATCCATATTTCGTTTCTCTCTTTACTTCATCGATTTAATATTCGATGAAAAATACAAAAAGATAAAGACACGTAAGTGTAGAAGAAAAGGGTGTACAGTTCGCCCGCGAATTATATTCGACCGATCGGCGCGCATTTTGCCTACGATTATAACATGATATTATTGATAATTCTAATTTATATTTATTAATTTTAATTTAACTTATGTTTACATTTTAATTTACGTTACATTTATATTTAGCGTATGTAATTTTAATCTCGGCTAAATTTATACCATTAAATAAAAGATTCGTCCCTTGAAATTCTCAAAGAAACGGTAATTCATTTTCGTGTGCGTGCATAAAATCATTCTCTTTTATTCGAAAACAGATATCAAGGAATCGACATTCCAAGATGATACCCCTTCTATTTTTATAGTATAGACAGAAAGAAACTGCAGATCAGATTTAGCAACGAGACTAAAAATAGTTGTTATTATCTCATATGTATATGGATCGCTATTTGAAACGCGTTCGATCGAAGGATAGGATGATTCGTATTCAAATTGGAGAATCTGTCATACGAGATAAATGTTCCTCGTGATTTATTCCAAGAATCGAAACGTATATATGTAATTATCTGCGTTTATACAAATTATTTTTCCAATAATCGTTCAACTGTATCGATCGGTGAATGTTTCCATGAGGCGATCGTTTAACTCTAGAAGTAAAAAATTGGTAAAAAATTTACAATGAAGCAATGTCTCGGATTTTTTGTCGATATCGTCATTAATGCTGGAACCATCGATCAATCTTTAAAAAAGAATGTATGTAGATACGTAGATTATACGTAAGCGATTACAATTAAAACGATATATCTAATGATACGATAACTCTAGTTTGTCTCGATGATTGCCGATAGCGATTTTATTCAATTTATCGATTCGTTTGTATATTTTTATTAGTTTATTTTGCAAAAAAAATGTCAACCCATAGAACGATTCTTGCTTCTTTATTAATATTACCGAGCTATAGTTCCATTTTTAGGCTCGTAATTATTTCGCAGAGAATTTCCAAGTTACTGGACGTGCGATCCGAAAAGTATCTCGTAATTCGAGATTATCGAGATTCTCGAGACTTTTGGAATTTTTTAAAAATTACATAGACCGGAATACGGAGCAAAGGTATTTCAGATATAATATTTCCTAATAAAATATTATATCTATCGCGTATTTCGCTATTACTTTGCTCCATATTCCGGCCTAAATAATTGTGTAAGTCTCGAGAATCCCGAAATTCTCGGGAGTCCCGACACTTTCGAATTACGAGATACTTTTGGGAATCCGACCCGACCCCGAGAGAAACTAAATCTCGAGAGATATTTTCACATTCTCGCACAAACCCACATATTAATTATACTTGTCACTGTTAATTATGCCATTAAAAAACAAGGCGAAACAACGACAAGGAATAAAATACACTCGACGGAAATAGACCTAGCCCTTTTCAAAAATTAAAATCTCCAAACTAAATTTACTTGCTTTTAGGTTATCGTGGGTTGGTAGATTTCTTCGTAACTTCACTCAACTCTTGTTACAGTTACTTATCATCCATTTTTATGTTACTATTTATTTAGTACTTGATCCTCGTTGTTTGGCATTTATTTTTATCGTACTATTTACTTGACATTTCATTTCCATCATATCGTTTCTCTTTAAATGTAACGTAATGTAGGGAATGTTAAAAATTGAAAGTTGATTATTCAAAAATTGTTTTCAGTATACGAGCATAGGTATATTTTACGATGACACGAGCTCTAGTATCGTTAAAATGTCGGAGGATTGGTCCAGAAGGCCTTTGTATCATCGCAGTGCTGACGTAAATCGGTTAAAATGGATATCAGTGGGAACAGTTGGCGATTTATGAAGTTGTTATTGGTGCTTTCGATGCACCTGGACTCTTTTACCATAAAGAAGAACAAATTCACAAAATTGCCAATGTCGACAGTCGGTGACAGCGTATTTAGAGATTTAATATTCCTCCTTTGTTCTTTAAAAATTGCCCCGACGCTCGTACCGAATGAATAACAAACAAAGTAATTTCTGGAATTCTCCTTTTCTGGCGATATTTCACGAAAATAGTGGTAACTGGCTGGCGTTTTTAAGATTCAAGGCAAATTTTCGACATTGATCCTTTTCTCCATGCAAAGGAATTCTCTTTCTTCGAGTTTTGAACGATTTCGATCCTTGTAATTTGTATCCTTCGCGAGTATTTGACATTAACCGAGTCGATGGATCGAGCTCTTAATACTTACACCCTTACGCCCACAACTATCTGGACACTGATGTATTTGCCAACTTTACATAATTACCTCGCGTCACTTTCTTTTATGGAGTTACTACGTCGTTTTACGATCTCGATGTTATCTTTGGAAAGTATTAAGCAATATTTATTAACAAATAACATTGATCAAGTTGTCACAAAGATGAATCGGTACGTCTGCGTTGCTCTTTTTTAACGTTTATCGATCTTAGATGATTCATATCCCTTCAAAGGACAGAGATACCAAACTTTATGGGAAGCGTGAAAGAAGCGTGTACGTCTTCTCACACCTATCGTTTATAATAATTTTATGATAATTTTGTAATAATTTGATCATAGGACAACGTAGTAGATCCATAAAAGAAACTGAAGCAAAGCAATTCTACAGCGTCCGGATACTTATGGATGGGAGATTAAACCGCTTACAAGCGAGCAGATCTTAACGATTCAAAATTTAATAAAGACATTTCGACATTAGTAGCCTACTAATTTGGGAACTTCAAGGTAATAGCTTTTCCCATTCAAAGTTCAATGCTCCATCGAGTTCGGCACTTCAAAATTTAATGGGTCGTGAAATGTAGGGGAGACCCAACGAAAACTGGATATATGGGTGAAACCAGGAGCTGCTATTATTTCTAAAACGATTTGAAATTTTCCGCGTCAATACAGTCGGTTTTGCTTGTCATTTGGCTTGATGTCTAAATAAAATACAAGCGCGTTACACGTGTGCCTTCTAACGTTACGATACTTTCCGTATTTGCCGGTTCTCCGATATAATTTCCAACGAATTTTAAGCTTCGCAATCATTGAAATCGTTCAGGCAACTACCTTTCGCTATGAATTATACTATTTGTCGTGTATTAAAATATGAACATGTAAATGGCGTTTTTTCAATTTGCCATGGTGCTACCGATAACTCGTAATATTTATCAAATTGTATATCGGGATGGAACCTGGCATATACGCGAGTTATGTTCATGCTACGAACGCATCAACATTCTTACGTTAACGTTAAGATTATTTCAAGATCTAACAAAGCGTTTTAGTATCATAAGTGTCTTAAATCGTTTGAGAAATTCTCAACTTACGAAATTTCATCGATCGAATCTTCGAAATTCACTTACGAATCCATTCCATTCGTCATTTCCTTTTCCTTTTGAAGTTTCGAGTGAAACTAAACTGACGATCAATGGGAGATATTTCAGTTCCTAAATGAATAACGATTCCTGCGACTGATCGTGATTGATACTTTCAACCCTCTCAATTGAATCGAGCATCGTTCCTCCACGATCGATCTAATCCTTGATCGAAAGAACATCCTAATATATCAAAACGTTTACCAGAGTATCTTTTCGTTAATGAGGTTTTTCGGATTTCTAATCTCACGAACGTCTCACGGTAGAAATTCTCATTTCTATATTTTTTCGAAACGTAACGAAAACTCTGTGGGTGACGGTTCGAATAACAAGGAATATTAGGTTGTTTAGCGAAGATCGAACACGGTTCCGCTATTTTTCTTATAATGTAATGTTTCTTGTAATGTGGAAAACTGTTGATTATAAGATACGAATTTTATTATCGTTATAAAGAGACAAAGGATGTTTCCGACGTTTCGAACGTTTTCATTCGATAAAATTTTATTTTTAAACGAGATACGCTTCGTTCGTGTTATTTCTTTTCCGCCTCACGAAATATCTCTCGTATTATTTGGTTTTACCCTTATGCTCCGAATTACGATATTTTTCGATACATTACGCCGTTTATATTCGATTAAGTGCATACCAATCATTACGAGTTAAAGTGTTTATAATTACCGCAAATTGCTGCAATTTAGATCGTAGATCGTAGAGCAAGATATATATTAACAAATTATTTCTTGGAATCATGTATTTTCATACCCGCACGTGAAGGTGTCATTTTGTTCTAAAAATAAATTCCAATTAAAACAAGAATCAGCTACAAGTAAAATGGAAGACATCGAAGTTAAAAATCACTTAACATTGACTTTTTACATTTAACGTTGAATTTATCCAAATATTAAAGGTAGATATTATTTCACGCTGAATTATGGAATTTGGAAGCTGGCGACGACGAAGGAATTATTGAATTTGAAAACTGAAAATAACGGAGAATGACATTTTTAAGAAAAATGATAATTTCATTATCGACAGAGGTTCCATTTCTTTATTTATTTATCCCTTTTATAGGTCTGAAACTCCCGTTCCTGAAAAAGCGCTGATTCGAGTTAAGTGCTACTACCTTTCGATCTAAATCAGACAACCCTTCAGCAAAAGATGTTTCCTTCCCTTTTTCCTGGTTGCACGATCGTTTCCTTGGAGAAAGGATCGAACTCTAGGTCGTCTCCTACACTTCAGTTCCCCTTTTTAAACAACTCACTGGCTGACACCTGATAGTCGATAGGTTTGACTCTTTCTATAGTGGACAATAATAGGGATGGCTTTCGAATCAAGCTTTTCCTGTTGATCCTTTCTTGATTTTAAGAGAATGAACATATATAAATGTTTTCTTTCGTTGTTTAACGATCGGTGCTTCCTTTGATAACAAGTGGATGAATTATAAGATCTGAGAATTTAATTAAATGGTAAAATTGATCCAAGATTTAAGAAAAATAATCTTGCGGTTTGGACAAGGAGCTATTCATTATGCTTTCTTTTTTTTTAACAAAATTGTTACCTCGATGGTTATCATTTTATGTTCTTTGAACTTATTTATGTGCATTCGGGAAACGTATTTTAGTGAATTAAAATACGACGATGCTGCGAAAACATTTAATCTACCAATGACCAGATCTTAGAAGATTAATTACCATTACTTAGAGTGGCGAGAATTAGCAATTCTTATTACATAGTAATGTAATTACTTCCTGAATAATATAATCAATTTTTCAATATTTGGATACATTCCGAGATCTACTGCAGTAAACTTTTATATTATACATTTGTATAATATTTTACTCGTTCGTTTGCTTCTCAATAATGTATCAATAACCCCCCCCCCCCAGAAAATTATACGCATATAGTTTTAAGATCAATGTTCGAAACATTCGCAGAAACCCATTTCTTGAATTCCTGTTTATAAATCGACATTTTACATCGATATTAATATCAACGATATTATACAAAAGTTGATGTTTTCCTTATATATTTATACCAATATCATCCCTATCGACTTTAGAAAAGAAAGAAGATATCGCATTTCATCGAGTATATTTTCTTTTCGTTTTTTCCTTTTTATTCTATATCAATCTCATCCTCTCCTATATTTCCCACTTACTTCGTTTCTCTGTTTTCACAATCAGTTGACTTCGTAAAAAGATCCACGTTTTCTTTACCACATTTTTCGCTTCGTTTTAACGATCGCTTAAAAAATGCCATATCAAACATACCGACGTAAAACTGACAAGAATTACTGAAAAATGAAACTCACCAAGCATCTTCAGCACTCTCCTCGACGATTTTCCAGGATGATGCCTACAGCTTCCACTCTCGCCGCTGCCTCTGCTTCTCTTCATCATATTCGACTTCCTCAGTTTCAGTCCAATCAACGCGTACAGCACCGTAATGAGAATCATCGGGACCACGAAGAAGAAGAACGTGGACAATTCGAACGAATAATTGACCAGAACTCTCTTCACGGTACACATCACCATCTTTGGATTGCTGTAATGGTGGACAACTCCGACTTGCAACGCCAGTGGCAATGCGAACAACAGACTCATTAACCAAATTACAAGAATCAGCTTCACCGCTCTCGTCAGCTTTGACATGGTTTGCGACAAGAACGGATGACAAATAGCCAAATATCTTTCGACGGTGAACGCTGTAATGGTCAGCACCGAAGCGTTCGTGGAGGTTTCCGCTGCCAGGCCACGAAGAACGCAGAAAACTTCACCGAATATGTACGGATACTTGAACCAGACCATATAGATCTCTGCTGGGAGACCAGAGACTAACAGCAACAGGTCTGACACCGCCAGGCTGAATAGATAATAGTTGGTGGCTGTGTGCATCGACTTGTTGCGTGCGATCACGATGCACGTGCTGATGTTTCCGATTGTACCGGTTATGAAGATCGACAGATAAATTATGGTCACTGGTATTACGATATATAAAGAGTCTCTGAGAGGCAGAACGGTGTTCGTGGTGTTGGTGAAAGCGGTGAAGTTTTGGAGATAGGTTTGGAGAGCGGAGGAAATGACTTTGGGAGCCAGGGTAGTTGTAGGATCCATGGTGAAGGCTGGTCATTCCACGCGAATCGTTGGTGTGTTTTTGATAGAAGTACGTGGGTTGGTACTGATTGGTTTTCTTTGGTTCAGAAACTTGATTCCATCGTTTTCAGTGGCAGATTTAGAGATTTGTTATTAATGGAAATAAAATCGAGTTTAATTTAGTTTGCTTGTGGTTCAGAGAACCGATTGCATCATTTTCGATATATCGTGGAATTCCTATTAAATCGTAATTTTAAAACTCTTTCGTTAGAAACGGTAGGGAAGATCGGTTTGGATTTGTTTGAAGAGCTGGTTGCGTCGTTTTCAGTTGATCGTGGAATAAATTGAGAGTTGTCAGAGAGTTTTTGTATCGCTAATAGAATTTGAAGTTTTGATGGAAGAATGGAAATGATTCGTTCGAACTAAGTTGGAGATTGGTTAGTTGTTTTTCTTGAACGGAGTGGTCTCTCGGGTAAACTTACTCGTGTGATTTACTTTGCTGGGTCCTCGGAGCACGTTGAACTTGATTTAAGGGAGATTAAGCTTCAAAATACGTAGTCGTGGCTCGTGGATAATTATTTGCAACTTCTCATTTTTATTTTTAAGCGTTCAATTTCGTTTAATCTGGAAGTCTAATTTACGATCTGTTTAAAGTATGGTCTATTTAGATATTTATTTTTAATACGAAGTTCCTTGAGTTCTTAAACGACACATCAAATTCCTCTCAAGCACTCAAACTTAATTCCAAACATTCGAGCTCCTAATTATCACTGATAGAATCATTGTCGATCACTCGATGTTGAAACTCCTCTTTCTGCTGAAAGCACTTCCACTGTCAATCTCATTTTTCTAACTTCCGGAACGTTTGTTACACGAAACTTCTTAGTCTTCCTTAACTTCCAAACTTCCACTTCTGCTTCAATAAGATAGTTTCACAAATATTTTCCGTTTTCTTCAATTTGTTGTCTTCCTCGACTTTGGCGATATTTTCCTGCTAAGCTAGAGCAGCTATTTCTTTAATTGTCGGTTCTCAAGCTTCTTTGGACTTGCTTTTACCGTTCTTCTTTTAGGAAATTTCAAAAGAATCCATAGGAAACAGTCGCGCGATGATCTCGGTCGTTCCAACGTCCTCGACTTTTTAAATTCTTTCCCTGCTGAACCAAAGCAGTTTTACCATCAGCTTCCCGTTTTCAAGTCTTTCAGCTCACTGATTTTCTAATTTCCATTAAGAAATTTTAGGGAAATCCATAATAATAAAATAAAATAAATCTTGTCCTCTAAAGCAAAGGGTCGGATTCCTTGCAGAAACTTTGTAAAAATTCGCAGAAGACAGGTGAATAATATTTATTTCAGGTATATCGATCTTCAGTCCCCAACTTCCTAAAATCTTCAACTTCTCAGCTTCCTTAAAGAAAGTAATGAAAATCCACAGAAAAAAAAGGAAAAGAAAAAACAGCATAATAATATTACTTTAGAATTGTAATCATTTCCTCGACTTCCTCGATTGCGAAACTTTTTCCCCTCTAAACCAAGGCTCTTGCACCCCCGACCTTCAATTTCCAACTTCTTTAAACTTTCTAATTCGCAGCCATCTTAAAAAGTTTTTGGGAGAATCCGCAGAAAGCAGTATAATAATTTCTTGGTCTTCCTCGTCCTCGTTACCGTTTTCTATGAAAACCAAATCACTCGGGCCGGTGATCTTCAGCTTCCAACCTCTTCGAACTTCCAACTATCCAACGTTTTCTTCTTTCGTAAGCGAAGCAGTCGCGCTCTTGACCTTCAACTTCCGACTTCTTCGAACCTTCAACACTGCAACTATGCGAAAGAAATTTTGAAGAAATCCACAGAATCAGTTGAATATTGGCGCGGCCGTGTTTCAAGCTCGAGTAAAACGTGGCACTTTGAATGTTTCGCGGAAAACGGCGAACTGACACGGACGCCGCGCGAATCACGACTGCGTTAGCCCTCGTCGCGGCGCGTGACACCGAGCACCGGCGCTTCTGCGCACCTCCGATCGGCGGAAGCGTCCTCGTGGCTTCCTTCGTTCCTCTTTCCGCGTCCTGATCGTTTCACGTTCTTCTCTTTTGTCCGATTATTCACCCCTTCCTCCAAAATACTCTGCCATTATTCTTCGTCTCCGACTGAAGCAGGAATTTCATGCTTCTTCACGTCCGTTTCTTTTCAACTTCTACTTTTCTTCTTTAACATTCGGCTGAATATATTTGTTGGATAAATTGATTTGTGTGCGGGATGGGGATTTAAGAGGGCATCCACGAGTTTGGAACGAACGAGCAAGTTTGAAAAAATATTTGGGAAAGGGACGAGGGAGAGAGAGAGAGAGAGAGTGAGTTGATCGCGTCGTTTTCTGTTTCTCTCATTCTGTTCGAGTGTGTTTCAAATGGCACCAACGAATAAATTAGAAAATGTTAGTCCCCTCGTGTGGTACAAGTTTACACGTGATACGTAATATGAGCTAATCGATAATGGTAATATAATTAAATCGAATAATATATTAAATGGTATTATTTTGTGATTGAATTAATCAGCAGCTCGATAAAGCACGATATCGTGTAGACTTATGCGTGTATTGTTTAATTTATATCAAGTAATATACAGGACACTCCCAATTTAAATGGTAAATTCTCGTGAGCGTGCAGAAGGCCGATAAAATAAGAGAAGAAAATCATTTTGAGAATCGCTCGTTTTTGCTTCATTTTGCAGAAAGTCGCTAAAAGAGAAGCAGGAAGGTTTTCGTTTCTACGCTTATTTATTTATGTTTATTTGTCCGTATTATCGTCTATTTAATAGATGAAGATACTGTTCAAAATGCTGGTCTCTTGCAGCAACACAAGCATTACATCTAACAATGATCGCTCTAATTGCAGTCAGACATTGTTCTGATGATATTTGATGTACTGCAGCTGCGTCTCGGTCTCATCTCCTTTAAATAAATGATAACACGAATAAGTGGGAAAAAATATAGTTCAATACTCCGGGAGTAACGAGATAAGCGAGAAATTCGGAGAAGCAAAACAAGGAAAAAGCTTTTTTTAAAGTTTAGCAAACATCGATCGATGTTTCGGCTCTTAAATCGAGCCAACTAATCCAGTGGATTAAACGTTGCTTGTGTAACGTTTCTATTTTCGGCGTGATCCATTCGAGGGTGCACCGATTCGCGAAATCATCGAATTGCTTGGTTTTCGGAGACTGTCACGTTAAGTACCCCAATGCTAAAGTTGTAGGCTTCCTTAAGTTTCATTAACTCCTGAATGATCTGTTCCATCGATACTGTTGAAAATGACAACGTGAGTTCGTGCTCGTCATCCATATGCAGATGCGTTAGTTATAAGAAATAGTGACTAGAAGATAATCCTATTTACGATCGATAGATTTAATCGATAGGCTTAAGATGCTTTTTTGTTTTTATCCCTAGTCTTTGTAAGCGTGTGCAATAAAGGTTTTTACCTCCGAGTATAGAAATAACAACAGATACTTCGTCCGATATTTTTCTGTTTATATACCAAAAATTGTAATTCTCACGATCGCAGCAAGTGTGACAGTCGTTTTCTTTATAATATGATGTAATATTGTTGTGCGATTTAAAAATAAATCCTCCGCTAAATTGCTCAGGGATTCTATAAATAATTCTAAAGTTCCACAAAATATTTATAATCTTCAGAAAATGAAATGAATCAAACGAATTTTTGACAATTCCCGTTTTTCAAATTCTTCAAGATCGAAATAAAATTCGAGACGAATGTGCTTGGCAGTGGCCTTCCGAGAAGCTCGAAAGATCTTTTAAAATTGAGATAAAATTCACGGCACGAAAGTTGCTTAGGAATCATCCTCCAAAAATTTAATAAATCTTTTAAAAGTTGAAATAAAATTCCAGGTAAAAAGAGGTCTTCCAAAGGAATCTGGATATCTACCTATGCATGATTTATCGATAACAATATTTATATTTCTAAGAATTAAGATTTAATTAAATTGTGAGATTTTAAATTGTCTAAATTATTAAATAACAAAGTTAATTAAATTGTTATATTGTAAAAATGAAAATTTGACGTACATTCCATAAATTCATATAGACAAATTTTAATTATCTTAAATCCTGATAAATTTTGCCGTACGCGCAAATTTTTATCTATTAAATTAAGTTGAAATGAAAAAATTCATTAAATCTTCGCACGCTTTATTTCTCATTCAAATGCTTATTAATTAAATTTAATTAAGCCAAAAATGAAATGTGAATTTCATAGAGGTTCTTTTTAGAAAAAATGGAAACACGATACAAAAAGAAACAAATGTCGAGATATATAAGGTTCGCTTTTATCTAAAGAATTTTGCTATGAATTACTGAACCTTTATGAGTACGAATGGAAATTTATTTTAATATTTGACAGCATACAAGTTTTTTCATTTCAGTGTAATCTGTCATCTATAATTTTAACGTTTATACAACAATTATTCAGAATTATTTATCGACTAACAATTTATCTATATTTTTTATTGCAATTTATCTTTATTTACAACTATCTTAAAATCTTGACTTTATCTTAATCCTGCTTTAGCCGCAAGTTTTTACTAATTGAACTAAGCGAAGATAAGAATAAAAGTAGTATCATAATTTTAATAATTATACGATTGCTAAACTTCTCGTAATATGTAGCGTACTACTGTTCTACCAATTACGCGAAAGTGAAGTAAAATGACACTAATGAATAAAGTAATAAACGAAATACGTCATGCGACATTGCTTATTATTTTTATTAATTAACGACACTTTCCAGAAGCGCGAGATAAAAAGATCGTAGCTACTTTTGCGCGATCCCGCGATTCTAATTACTTTGACTAGCAACGATAGTTAATAACGTTACTGAACATTTAGCTAATTCTGTTCCGACGCTATTTACACATGTCTAACAGTAATAAATGAGATTGTTACACTTCCGTCTGGATACTGTTCGGTCATCGCTATGCAACAAAGTCACCTATAAATATTAATAACTCTTCTAGGAAAATAGATCGTTATTTAAGTTGAGTTAATCGACAGTGTGCGTCAGCGGATTTACTTTGAACGCTGACTTAAATTATAAATTATAGTAAATACACTTAAACTATGTATTGACTATGTAACTAGGTTGCGGATACTTATTTTCCTGGCGGAAATTTAAAGGTACGAAAACATACAGAATGCACGTAAGATGAGGAAATATCAAAATATCTAACGCGAAATAAATATGGTTGTAACATATTATAAATGGGAGAATAAATCTCGGCTTAGATTTCATTTTCATAGTCGTGTTTGCAAACATATGAATTTGTACAGGCGCGTGTTAAGAAATACCTGCAGTCTGCTAATAATCGGATAGAGATTTAGATTTAAGAAATGTAAATTTATTACAGTTATAGGCTGAAAGTCGTAGGAAACTGCGATTTTTCTCATTTTTAACCGTCTGGATTCTACAGCAGCGTGCTGTTGCTTGCACTTAGATTTGCAATGAATAAATACCCTTCTTTCTATCTCTATTCTTTCTTCTGATCCTAATTCTAGGCTAAACGACAATGGTCAGGTAAGTACACAGTTCGGGAAAAGAGTCATCGCGTCGTTGGTACCGGTTAAACTTAATTTGTAAATTCGTGCATCGGTGCACGACGTTACACGAACAGAAAAATGTGCTCAAATATTGCTAATATATTAACGTTTATATATTTCTAATATAATACGATATTAAATTTTAATCTTCAATAAAATAATAATGTCGCGCCTCTATTTCCTAAATTCATCAAACTAGCCACTGTTCGTTCTTTCGTATTTCGCTGCGTGGTTTCGTCGTTGCGGAGGCAGTCGTCTAGAAGCAGTTGGTCCCGTGACCTTGGATTCCACAACAACCTCAACCAATCCTTTTCTCCAACCCCTGCTAAATCTTCGCTTCATTTCGCGCGGGAAACAGCCCTTTCCCACATTCTACCATCCTTCTTCGCTTTTTTATTTCGCTTGTTCCCATTCTTTTATCTTCCACGTTCTTTTTTCGTACCTTGCTTCAGCGTAGAAAAAGAAGAGTCTCCGCTATTCTCCACGCAAGTAGCTCCTGTTCGCAAGTGTCGAATTCGAAACGCGTCGTTTAACACCTTGATGGCGACATTTCTCTCCGTATTCTCTGGCTTCTCTGGTTTCCTTTTCTCTTTGGACGCTGTTTAGTGGTCTGCGAACTCGTCGATACGAATTATACTAGCGGCTTCGTGGCTGTTTCTAAGTCCCTCTTGGTTACTCGATTTATGCTTCGTTGAGCTTCAGTTCGAGTAAATTGAAGTTTAATTCGTAGTTTTACTGGGTTCTCGGCATTTCACGCCATGGTCCTAGCAAGTAGTAGAGGGATAGAAGGCGAAATGGCATGAGACAAGTATTTTTACCGTCGAGGAAGTTGTTTGGCTGTAGTTTATATCGTGTAATTGAACTCTTTCTCCCGTTCCCTTTTTCAGTTTGGGTGTAGTAGCTTTGAAATTGAAAATATTTGTTGCTTCGCGGATCGAAGAGATTTTTGTTAGTATGGGCAAATATCAGCTTGGACGTTTATGTAACTAGATATACATATAAATAGCAGTAATAACTTATGTAAATAGTGGTTTATGTAATTAATCCTTTTCTTTGTATTCCAAGAGTACTTTGATGGCATCGCTATGGATAATCTGACGTTCCTTTGCATTACTATTTGTATTACTAGCAAACTCGTTACTGTTATGTTGGAATTTGTAAAATTTTGATAATAATAAATAAGTTCAGTTATATATGAAACTGCTTTCACGTTTGTCTTACTGGAAGAAGTTTAAATGATTTTCAAATATCTTCGACCCTGTCGTTTACTGAATTATAAAATAATGCCTGGTAAAACAACTATGATGTTTTGCGTGCTTGTTAGCTCTTTCTTTCTTTCTTTAGTTATGCGGGACATGTAGGTTCGACGAGGCACCAGATGTATTCTTGATATTAACGTTTTTTTCTCGAAGGAGACTGTGAAAATGCCTTGACTGATTGGTTGGTGCAAGCTGTTCGTGGACGTAATAAACAGCTTGTAAAGTTCTTCGTGGTGGTGCTAAACTTTTCAATTTTCTTCGCTCGTATTGTCCTAGGACCTCCGTAATTGACACACTTTCGCAATGTTAGAACTACCACCGTTTTTGAGTGGCACCTTATATATTTTAGCGTCTCAGGTTACAATAATAGATGTTAAACATTAGACTATACGTATTTACGTAGATACTCAATTATAAATGAGATCGTATGCTAATGGATTTTAAGTCTTATGTGAGATAGACTTGCGGATGAAATCGTAAATATAAAAGAGAAAACTGAATTTCAAATGACAGAAAATTTTGTTGATTTATAGATCGAAGCAATCTCTGTTGGCATATTTAATTAAGACAGCGTTAAAACAAATTTAATTGCAAGTAAAATTGGATTTCGAATAAGACAGTTTTATAGTATCAGTTAGTTAAACTTCTTTTAAATATCGTTTTTGGAACGTAAAGTGAAAAATCTGTCTCATTTTATTACTTTACTGTAATTACTATTATTTCTCAGTCGAAAAATAACTCACTTGATTCCGGACGCATATTTAATTGAATCTTTTCGTGAAACAAGCTCGGCAGTTTTACATGCTTCGATAATCCAGATTGCTGACCGCATTCCTCGTTAAACGCACTTTTATACCACATGTTATTTTCTCGGTTCGACCATTTCACGCGAGGAGACCTGTTAACGAACCACATTGATGTTCGGTTCAGAATCTTTTTGTGCCCTGGACTCGTGTGGCCATTTCCCGTTCTTTGAACTCTACGTATATCGGATTTTTCTTTTATTTTGACAGTTTCTCGTTTTTACGGTGATATCGTATATTTTTACAGACCTTAATTATCGTCGCTTGATCTCGAAATATTTTCACTTGGATACCATAAACATTTCTGAGTGATTTAAAAAATCCATTAGCATTGTTACGAACCTATAATGATTTTATCGGCAACGTTCCAAAGAAATCTGAAAATAGATTCAGAAATTGCGAGATATTTCCCGCAACTATACGTACTTATATTTTACAAATATCACAAAGGCATTTTTAAACATCATGACAATGATTATATTGGTAAAATTTGATTGACGATTAAACCAGTACTAATTAAACAATAAATAAATATATAAAGACGCGAATGCTTTTTGGTCCAAGTTTTTCAATTATACCGATCGCTTAAGAAGCTAATAGCATTCTTTTAATGCACAAATTCACTCGTACAATTTGTAGGAGGAGCCGATCGAAACTATCGAAAGGTTGATCGAAGTAATTTCTCGCTATCTCAAATCAATTTATTTAAAAGCACAGATTGAAATTCTAGTTTGTATGCGGAGTAAAAGATATTGATACTGTTTCGCAACGGAAAGGATCAAGTTCGACGTTTCGCTGAAATTGCTTTCTTTGGAATATGGAATGTTACGTAAGATTCAGCCAAATGAATTTAATTAATTCGTTCACTGGGAAAGAGCTTCCTCCCCCTTCGTTCTCGCGAATTGAATTTCGTTTCGAGAAATTTATTTTATGAAATTTTGTATATGTATAGCACTCTACTTTCGTGCCATACGTTGGCTTCCTTTGAGACGCGTTACAAATTCACGTGTACATTTCTGTATCGATCTCGACGTTGCAGATATCTGAAATGCGTACTTAATATTTCGTACGCCACTTCGTTGGCTATTTTTGCCTAATCTTACACAGTTATTATCGGCGAGGTTGTTATGTGTACTGAACTGTGGCCTTTTGGAAGAAATGAAGATAAAGTTCAGTTAACTGGGAAATATTCGGCCATTTCTTTTATAATGTTTTAACAACCGGAAAGGCTTCATTTTCTTGTCCTTTTTGTACTTTTTACGAAACATGAAATAATTTCTACCGAAATAATAATATTACTTAAACAGTAATATTACTTAACGGTATATCCTGCTCTTAAATATATTCCTGGACTATCATTTAGTGTACTTCTTTTCTTAAAAAACCTTAATTTTGATAATTGTAATTTTAAATTTCTTTCATATCTAGTATTTACTACGTACAAGATAATTTCTAACAAAATTGCAACTTTGTTCGTATAACACTCCTGCCCTACTTTTGAGTATTCTTTTTAGATTATGATTCACTTAAATACTTCTTAAAAAACTTTCGTACATTCTACTTAAAAAGGAGTTTTATCTAGGTAATATTATATCCTATTTTCAAATATCTTCTTCGATGACGTTCTCAGTCAGTTTTTTCATCGATATAAATTTCTGATAAAAACGAATTACGCTAGAAACTTGTTATGATTTAACTAGGAAAATTATCGAATTATTTACCACTTATAGAACCGAATATAGTGATAATAGATTATCGAACTGTGTAATTGACAGGGAACGTTAAATAACAGAATGTAACACCAAGCTTGAGTTTTACCGTAATTCTACCGAAATATAGTGACCTTGAACTTCGGAGTACAAAGCAATTCTTCGTGGGAGCTTCAAGATGAGTTTAGGCTTTCTACGCAGAAAGCATCGTTTCCCCTTCGTCGTCAGTATGGAAATGTATATGTAACAACATTTTCATGTGTAGGAGATATCGTAAAACGGGGAAAACTTTACCAATTCAAATGTCGTGTTGTAAATCTGCCTTCTCCCGCAAAAACTTTTTAAATTCTGTACTCATCGAGTGAAAGTACATTCTGATATTTCTATCCTCTTCTTTATTTTTCTCCATGAATGAAAAAGGAAACAAATACATATACAATTTTATTTCCCGATGATATAAAACTATAGAATAAATCATTAGTGCATAACAGTATACGTACGCTATAGGTGAAAAATTAGACATCACTGTGAGTTAAAATTAACAGAAATGTTGATATACGTAGAATTCAGTTATCTCGAATCTAAAAAATGTTAGAATATCAATTGTTGTTAATAATGAATTCTGAATTTTAATTTCAATCTTACGATTCTTAATTTCGAATCGAAATTATGAAAGTTGTCAAGAGTATACTATTCAATACAGGTTCAATCGGACCATGATTTAAAATTTTCAGCTGCTGGTATTATATATTCTAAAATTAATAAAGGAGAATCGAATCGATAAAAATTAATGAAGAAATCTCGTCAGATTGTATTCTCGACAACCATTTACGACCATTAATTTCGTCATTCGTTCTTTCACCATTCATCTCTTTACCACTTGATCTGTAGGAATTCTTACATACAATAGAACTCCATTTATCTGAACTTCAGATATTGAAATAATATTTTCATTAACAGTCTGTAATTGATCACAGTTTTTTTACGATTCAGAAATCACTAGGTAACTAGTATTTGGTAGAAATGAATAGCTTGATACAACAAATACAAAATAGTGCACTATAAAAAATACAATATTCAATCGTTTCATTTTCGCGTGAATTTTTATCATATGAACTGTTCGATTATTTATTCAATTATACATAGATTGCTCATTCAGACAAACGAAATTCTACCGTGAATATAGTAAAAATAAATAAATTACAAGTAGATATTTGTATAAATTATCCGTTTATTCGCGATCACGTTGATTCATTAATTAAATTTAATGAAAACCTAATTCTACATTCTATCCGATATTAATGTATCTATGTATTAAAGAGATCACACGTCGGTATATTATTATGGTATAACACTGTACAAAACTAAAAACAACGATATAGGTATGGCCTTCACGGCTGAATTATTTCTAAATTCAGTGGTGAATTAAGCGTAAGCATTTTCATTTGGGGCTGAAATATCGTGGCATGGTTATTCGTAGTACAGCCTTTTGCAACAGCTCAAGCCACTAGGTATAACCTGAAATGGTCCATGAAAAATGTCACGTAACTGGTTATAATAAGTTTACAAATGTGAAATAGGATTTTGGATGAAATTATCTATTATCGGAATTATTACACAGGGTATCGTTGATTATTGGTGAGGAGAGGATCCTTTTATATCTCGTTGCGAGTTACGAAACGTTTGTTTTTCAATGTAACTCGATTTTAAAATACCTAGTTTAAACCTAAGTTTCGTGTAAAAGTGACTTCAATTTAGATACAAATATGAATATAAATTAGCCGAATTAATTTCATTTCAACGTTATGTCGATCAAGTTAATTCTATTCTTATTGGTTTTGATTCTTTCGCACAATAGACAGACAGCTTCAAACTTGCCAAGTCAGAAGAAAAAAGGAAAAGAAAGCAGTGAAAAGACAAAATATAACGGAATATTAAAAATCATAGCAAAGTGAACATACGAAATTCCCCTTTCCACAAAAATAAAAGAAATTTGCAAGAACCACAAAAAAGCATTAAAAATCACAGAAAAAGCAAACGTTTCGTATGCATCCACTAATTAATTATATAGTAAACTAATTATATGCTAAAAAATTGCATAGTTTGCGTTATTATTTCAATTATAAGAAATGGATAAACGAAAAAAAAAAAAAGAAGAAAAACTAGGGGGAATGAGCCCTGATATCAAACATTCACAACAGGTACTTAATTTACCTGGATGTGGTTGGACACGCCGTAGTAAGGGAAGATGCCACCAAGGATATAACGGTAGTATCCGTTGTGCCTAATACGATATTCACCAGCTTTGATGTCCTCTGGGACCTGCCACGTAATGGTCACTTGACTGGAACCGAGAACCATCGACGTCCTCTGCCACTGGAACCTGTACGGATGATACAGCAACCAAACGGAGGGAGAAATATCGTTATTATTCGCCTGTCTGATGGTCAGAGCCTGATACTCTTGGCTGATCGATACTCTTATCCTCCCCCTTTGTCATTTTTCGCACCGATTTTTCCGGCTATCATTGATTTATGGGGGACCTCCTATGTTTTTTTTTCTTTTTGTTATACGAAATGTTTCAAAATAGTGCGTTACTTTCTTTGAATTATTTACGATATAATTGTGCTTCTATATAGTTAAAAATTTCTCATACCGGAGGAAAAAATATGAGAACGCTTTACTTTAATTTTATGCAAAAGATTTTTGTTGACGTATTAAAAATCCTTTCGTTCGCCGGAAGGAGAGCGGGATTAGAACGTAAAAATTCGAAGATCGCTGCGGAGCTAACTTTTTCCTAGTATTGCATGAGAAAGATTTAATATAAGATTTGAAAAGAGAAATTTCAAAGTGGTCGAGGTTTGCGGCTGAGGTAACTATCCAGGACAGTCGGTGAAGTTTAGCGACTTAGGTACTGATTTTTAACACGTTGTCTTAGTTAAGAATGCTTCAAATCGATCGTGCGGATATTTATGCAAGCTCACATTTTCGTGAATACAATTTAGAAAATAGAACTAAATAGAATTTTTTGTGTTTCGTGTGTTCCGCGTATCTTTACATCATTAAATCTCCTATATAAACGCGTGAAAATTCTCAGTCTACTAACGACTAACGTTTAATAATCTGAGTAGTTCAGAGACTATATCGATTGACTACATAAACAAAAACATAAAGAAAAGTTGCGATTGAAAATATTATCTTTTAAAATTAATCTTGAAATTTGCGATTATTTACGCTATCGCTACTGTAATAAACTTTATAGAAACGAGTCATTCATTTTTTCAAAAATGAAATGTTAAATCGAGAAACTTGTAAAAAGTGGAAATTGACCAATTCGTCTTCTGCGAGATTCGTTTGTTCTTATCTTACGTATTGTATAGGATATTGAGTCTTTCATAGTATAGGACGAGAAAGTTATTGTACTATTGATTTCACATCATCAATATTATTACATGTCACGTAACTGCTAAAATTTATTGCCTATAAATAAGTGAAAGCACGTTTACTGTCTAACATACAGAGAATCTTAACGATAAAAGAGTCATCATTTTCCAAGATATTCCTCCTGAATTCTTTTTCATTTTGATACATGTATACTCTCTTTTTAACACCCTATACAATATAGCTGTATACTAACAATGAAACGATGAATTAAATATAACGTCTACATGTACCTAATACAAAATAAAACTAAGCTAAAGTAGATATGGCCTGTATTTTATTCCAAATCGAAGCGATCAAGTGCTGCATTCATCAGAGACCGCTAAATTTCTTATGAATTAAATCAATTAATTTAATTAGAAAATTCCTTGTTTTTGGTAAAAAATATTTTATGATTGTTTGGTTAAAATGTAACGTATTTGTTTAAAATCCGCATAAAAATCCGCAGCCTAGTTATAAATTTTCGTATTTGTCAGTTCGAGGATTTAAAATGAAAATCGATGAAAATATATACATACTTAGTCTCCCAACTGGCATCAGTAGCAACTGGCACCCATATCTCATCGTCACTTAGCCTCTCGATCGTCAGATACGACCTCTCTGTCATCAGGTTGTTACGTGGGTGGCCAGCAACCTGGTGAAAATAAGACCAGATTTATGAGACGTAATATTCACAGAATTCCTTACCACGTATCTCTTCCTTTTTGTCCATGAATAATAAGCTTATGGAATTTGTCAACGCCCTAGCAGATACAATATACACAATATATGAAAACAGTATTTATTTTGTAGATAAATAGTTAAATTAGACTTATTACGAATGATCTTTAAATTTAGAATGTTATAAAATGTGGATCCTAACGTAACAAATATAAAATATATTAATGTACAAAATTAACAAACAAGGTATATGATAGTAACAAAATTAGATCGTTTGCAGCGTCCTACACTGAAGATTGTAGAAGTTAAAAGAGTTAGGAATACCAATTTTTAGAGTTCAAGATTTGAACTCACAAAGTTTTATCTTTTACAATTTGAGTACTCCGAGTTGTAAAAGTTTTCAATTTGAAGCTGATTCTAACAAAAATTGTTTTTTCTATCTACTAAGTCATTTGCAATCGATCTCCCTTATTCAGTTCATGAGCAGATATACTATAGGCGCAATCTTTTGTTCAGAGTAACACGCAATGTGTTCCTCCTTAGTTTTTAGCTACAAATATGATAGTGTCTTTAGATGTTTTAGAAAAGATGGGATAAGTCCAGCACGTGATGTCCGTTGAGTTTCCATATCTGGACGCTCTTGTCTGGAAAATTAATAGCGTGGAAATTCGGATCAATCGCAAATCCGTTTATCTACCTATTTGCTGCCAAATCCTTCTTTCAATTTTCCCTTTCAGAGTTTGCGTTCCGAGCTTATGACGGAGTATTTCGTTCGTGTCATTTTAACGAAATTAGTATCGATACTTAGTATACTTACGAATACCGCACTGACGATATCGCCTGGTTTGGCGAGTTTCGGCGGTTGTTTAATACAGTCACCGAAATTTTTGCCCCATTTTGGGGTGTCGAAGAGAACAGGAGTGACGAACGTGAGAAGATTCTTTTTTCTTAGATCCAGAGGCGTTGGACCAGGATCTACATCCTTTTTCTGAGATCATATCGAAACTAGCGTCATTAAAAAGTTTGTATATAAGCTAAATTCATTTAAATAAAATTTATAACATTTTTTGGGGGGGGAGGAAGATTTTTACGGTGTACTTACAAGAATGGCGGATGTGACGAGTTCTTGGTATTGTTTTAAGTAAATAGTTAGGGTATGGGGCCCAAATATCGTGGACGCACCTTCGTATCTTTGGATCTAAAAGATTAAACAAAGAAATCGTTGGCAAATCTTAAATTATAGTGTTTCAATAAATTTCTATAATAAATTTTTATACCAGTTGACTTTCTATTAATTTAGATATATATTTAACAAAAACTTTTCTATTCAATTTTATTTATCACGAAGCAAGAAAAATTATAGAAAGGTAAAGATTCTAATGTTCAACATTTTGATGCAACGTTTCATCCCCGAAGAGTACTCGTAAATTATACTATTTCATGCCAATATTCACCGCTTCGAATCTAATCCTCCATGTAATAATTCCTTTTTATTCGAATCTATTTATCATAAATGACGCGGATATTTGTTACGAGCGTAAACGGTTTTAAATTAGAAATTGTAAGATCTACAAATTATTAAATATCGATGGCATAAGAGATAGAAGATTATTCTAAAAACATCGGAAGGAAACGATAAGGATGATCTACGAGTTACTTGATATTCCTCCGGCGTAGTGATGTAATCGCTGTAAGTATTGCAGAGGCCGGCGACTATAACGGACGTTTCGTCGTCGGACGCATCGTTCATGACCGTTTTGATAGCCTCTCGCAATCTTCTTCCGGACATTGTTGTGAATTCTCCTGGTACGCCAGCGATGACAACGTTACCGATCAACGCGACCTGCGTCGCTACGATTTTCGGTTGCCAGTCGTACGGAATACGCATCTGAAGGTTGTTCAAATCATTCAGAAATTAAACAGACGAACTTGGAGATCTTGAAAGTTTAGAATCGTCGAACGACAAAGAAGTAAGATTTATCGACGTATAGGGTGAGGCACGTAACTGCAATCAATTTGGTCACTAAGCAATTATTTTAATGGAAAATGTTTCAGATAAAGTTGGATGGTTTGGTTGGGCACATGGTTTTATAGGTGGATACTAGAGGCTAAACGAAGATCATGTTTGTTTCTTCAAATGGAATTATGTATTCTTTTTTACATATGTCAATTCTTCGGAATATTCTACGTCAAAAAATATTATGATACAATGTTAAAAAGTTCAACTTTGGAAAGAACAGTGTCCGATTGGAACTTAACGAACGATAAATTAATTTCTTTGGTATTTTACAAATCGCGGCGACAATTTTTATTTTTAATTTCACGATCTTTAGAAATTTATTTAAAAAGGAGTTTCGTATTCGAATAAGGATCATTTTTTACCTAAACGCTGTAACACTATCTCGTAATAATATTCTACGACACATATTTAAACTTACGCGTCCAGTGGCAAGTAGAATTGGCTTTGCACCGTGACATTTCACATCGTCGGTCGTAGGGGCTGCCAAGAGGTTTCTGACTGCATTCCACATGGGATTCGCGGTGGTTGTGCCTTGTTCGAACGAGAAAGACCCAGGGCCGTCGATCGTTCCCGCCGCAAAACTGTATCCCATCGCTGGTTCACATCCACGAACCTATAGTAATATTCCATAACTCGTAAATAACGTTCAAAAAATCGTTCAAGCCTGTGAACTCTGATGCAGTTGCTATGCTAAAAATATGCATCTTTATTTTCGGGGAAACAAAGACGAAGGAGATACGTAATAATTGTTTTCAAAGAAACCACGACGAACAAGAATTCCATTCAGAGTTTCAATTGTATTAATTGACCTTGATTGTTGACCTTAATTGACCCTGAACCCCGAAGACCGAACGAAGGTTCTTAAAGGCTGAAAATGATCATTTTTCAAAATCCTTCTACCGTGTTACAAATTATTTAACATTATATCGTGGATGAATAGAATAGACTGTGTATGTCTATGTAAACTTACATTTTTGCATAGATAATTAAAGGTCTGAAACATCTACTTTATCAGACTTGATAATATTCGTACAGATACACAGTGTTCTACCGTTACGAACAAAATTTGTCTTTCAAGAAATTTCCCTTTTATGACGAAAGCTCGAGAAATTTAACACAGAATGATGAGATTTAAAGTAAATGTATCTTATCGTCTTCTGAGAATATATTAATTTTGCGGAGATTTCATTTTAACAAGAAACAGTGTCCTCACAGGGTGTGCAACAAGGTTTCGTAGATTATTGTCCAAACATAGAAATCCTCGAGTACAGATACTTTCTCATTTTTTCCAAAAAAAAAAAAAAAGAAGAAGAGAGAAAAGGAAGAAAAAATGAGATTTAGTAAAACTCTAAAATAAAGGGAAGAAGAAGAAAACTACTCACAGTTTCGGTTCTCTTGGTGGTTTCATTGTAGTATTCTGCCGTCTGTTCCACCATATTCACGTAGCGATGCACCACACGGAGGGGTCCGATCACTTCCTTGGCGTCTCCGTACTGCCATAAACGCTGCAATCACCAGGCAACAGAACACGATTATAGAATCGCGATACGAGCAACAAGTAACGCAACACAACGCAATGTGTACAGGCCAAACACGCATGAAACGTATCCGCCTCGCTGGCTACGAACTGTTCTCCCGTTTCTGCTTTTATTATGCTAATACCCGTTTCTCGAAACCGACCCTTCGCTCGACGCGTCACGGCTAAAGAGCATGCGAATGTACGTTAATTACGAGCCTAACGTTTTCTTCTCTGTTTTCTACGTCTCATCGTTTGTTCGATGAAAACAGTCAATAACGTAATTTGAATTACAATTCTCCGGTGAACGGCAAAAGTATGCTAATATTTTCAACATCGCCGTCTTTTGCTTGTGATTTTAACGATAGGACAAGTTAATTTCGCTTCTTTCCCGCTCTTCTACCAAATGAACTCATTATGAAAATTTCAAAAGCAATTCAAAGAAACTAGAAATTCCCGATAATCAAACCCCCAATAATTAAAATCTCCCATAACCGATATCTACAAATATCAAAATTGTCACTGTTCAATTCGTTGTCAGATGCTACAGGTTCCTCTACCTAATCCAACATAGCAGTATCGTGTCCCTTCATCCTCCTGTCTAACGATTCTCTCCCCTGAAAATCCACTCTCCCTTTCGATCCTGACTCCCTTCTAAGTTCCACTATATCCGCCGATTCCATGCACGTCGTGTTGTTCTGGGATCGATATCTGGGATCTCATCTTTGTGCACACGCAACCTTGTCTTCCGCCACTTTCCCTCGATCAGGCAACGTAAAACCTAACACTACGTTCTACGCTAGTGCAATGTTGCGCGCGTGTACACGCGGTCAAGAACACGAAGGACCAAGGAAGTTTATTGGTTGATGGACGCCGATTCGCGCCATTGACGAACCAATGGCGAGGAAATGGCCGATGATTAATGTCAAGGAATTATATGGTTTCGTTTGATTTCGTCTGATAGAGATCTTCGAGCAGAAATTTGGGATTTCGCCGCCTGCGTTTGATTACACTTTTGGCTTGGAAATTGAATTGATAAATGATCTGAACTGTTTGTAGTTGGTATATTTTTCTGCTGGTACTACTCGGCAATCGAATTGATTTTATTAACCGAATCGAACGAATGTATTGGGCTATATGGGAATGTACATACGTCTGGAACTATTTTTGAGCGATGGATGCGTGCCGTGTAAAGAAAGCCGTGTAGAAAGAAGTCACGAAACAATCGTTTTGCAGGAAAGATAAAACTCGCGCTAAACTAAGGTAAATAATAGAAAATGCAATTTCAAGACACGCAAGACCATTTTTTCAAGATTCCTGATTCAAAATATTAAAGTAGACTTGAATTTATAAGTATTTAGTAATTATATCGCATAGTTGACATTAGTAGCTGTATTGATTTTTCAAGGTTTTCTAATTTTCTTATTATGTAGTAGACGCAAAAGATATAATGAAATTCATCTCGAATATGGACTAATCTAGTCATTATATGTTCTTACGAGACAGAATTTCGCCTTTTCTCTCTTGAGATAACTAATTTAAAATCATATTTTATTACTTGTTTATTATTCATATAAAGATATCTCGCTCAAATGTCGCAAAAACAAGTATTAAAAAATGTACTGAATATTAAAATGTATTTTAATTTAAAATTACTGTAATTTCTTGCTATAATTTATACTTGATCTACCTTCTAATGTAAAAATTATGTAGATAATGTCACCGATAATTAGAAGAAACATTAATCTACGCATTATCAAGGAAAAATAAAACTCTGTTAAGAATTTATTTAAGAAGAGCTATATGATAATTTGATTTTTTTAGCGGCTTTCGATCAAAGATACGCCGTTCTTTAATCGATTAAAAAATCCACGACGCGAGGCTTGCATGCTTCCAAGTATTGAGAATATCAGTTTGAGTGAAAATATTTATATACGCTATAGCAAAATTTCCCAAAACAACATCTTTGTCGAATTAAATCGTGTTACTTTATTCTTTGTTGTGCATTTGAGAGAAAGTCATTCGAAGAGGATAAAAATTCATGCTTGATGAAATGGAAACAACTATTGCGATAAGAATGTTGCAAGATTTTCCTGTAGGAAACTTTTTGTATTTGTATTAGTATGGACGGTATCACAGATATCTATTTTGCTCGTGATTGATCCCAACTTGTTTTATTTGTAAATTACACCATATTTTCCGTTCTATCGACATAAGATGATCCATATAATTGTTATTTAAATTTCAGCAGGAAGTAAAACTGGATTTTCAGTTCAGCATTCACTCTACGAAGCAATAGCGTAACATTTCAGGATAGACTCATTATCGAATAACTTAATAATCAAGCAGTGTATAATTAAACAACAACAGACACGCGTAATTAAAATTTTCATTTGCATTCTATTGAAAATTCTCATCGTATTCGTATTTCGTAGTCAAAGAAAATATTTATCTTATCGAGAAATAATTAATAGTTCCAGCCGATATTTTTTATACGCATACACACACATTCACTGAAACGCTAGGTGCGTAATGAAGTGGGAGCATAGGAGGCCTTACGTTCACACGCGTTACAGTTGCAATATACTTGAATGACTTGAGCCTTCTTACGATCGACATTGAACCATTTACCGTGTTTTCTACTATAAGAGTCGTATAAGGATGTTACGCTATATGAACAGTTATGTTTCTTGGAAAAACGTCGCGAGTATTTCATTCGAGTACGACGAATCCTTGAAGGCGGAAGAGTTCCGTTTCTAATTTGTAATTATAACTAGTGAAGCGTGAAGGAAATATCGAATTGATATCGAAGAATGAAACGTAGATAGGAATACAAAAACTGAGAAGTGTGAAAGCATTATAAATATATGGAATAGGATGAATTCTTTTCGAATTCGATATATCACATTTGAAATTAAAAATTTGAAATCTGAAATACGAAGTTTTTAAACCTTCAGTCTTTGAAGTTGAAGCTTTGTATAAAATTTAAGCGTTAGAGATTTTGCAACCTTAGATTTTTAAGCCGATGACTTTGTAACTAAAGATTTTGAAATTAAAGGTTTTTTAATTCGAAACTTTGCGATCGTTAGGCGTTTAGAAAATAAAAAATATGGAGCTTTTCCGTTTCTCTCAATCTCAATCCAAAAAGTCTCGAATCCAACGTCCGAAAACCGCAATTTTTCATTCGTTTCAATCACAAAGATACTATTACCAAGCTCTAATTTCACAACCGTTCTAAATCCAAATCGATCAATCCCTTCTTTGCTGTCTTGAGATTAGTATAGAACGGTGCTCTGGCAACGGAAAATTTGTATTTCAATTTTCACAGATTTAGACTGGAGCAACAGGTATTTTTTAATGCCTTTCGCTATGAATAAACGTGTGAGAAGGTAAGACAGTAGCGTGATTCACGAGTTCGTGGAAAGGAAAAAAGTCTCGGTCTCTCGAGGAAGGAACGACGACATCGTCCTTGCGAGCGTCGAGCGTGAATCGTGTATCTCGTGATTCGTAAAGGGTGTGGCGGTTTCTGGGAAGGATCACACAGGAGCACCATGCGAGCTGACCTCGTTAGACCGCTAGTTTCCCACCGCTTGTCGAATCTACGTCTCGTGTGTGATCTCGAAATTGTTTTCATGATGTATCGCGTGATCCGTAATCTTTGCAACCATGTTCACGTTTAAACATATTAACTACATAGTATATACTGAATCTTCTACTTGCAAGTATTTTTTTATATTTACTTGTTTATTTATTTGTTCCGAATGCGAATAACCATTATGGATGATCAACATGTTTTTTTAACTACACCAAACAAAAATTAAATTTCCGTCATCGATGATGGAAATATTCGTAACCAAAATAAAATTTTCGTCGTCGATAACGATCACTGGTAATCAAAAAGATTTTAATCGTTCATAATCGTTGTTCGTAACGACATTATTTTAATTAAAGAGATTAAATTTTAAGATTTGTCTTACGACGAATCTTCGTGATGTGAACGTCTACGCTATAATCATTTGCGTATCGCGTCGTTCCAATTTTGGATTTCAACACCTTCGTAATCCTCTGTTACGCCTTCACCATCAAATTAATGGCGCAGAAGAATAATGGAGTTGATAGGAAATGGAACTAGTACGCTTCCTGTTGTTTTCTGTTTGCACGTTTGCGAAGAGACTATGCCGTGGTCGCGAATATATTTATGCGAAAGAATACTCGAATCCAAAGTCAACCAAAGTTAACTTATGTCATCGTGTTAAGTTATGTTATCATGAACATGTTACAAATACACAAGTAATACTGGAATATGTAAATAACAATTTAACATATATTTTTTCATAACACTGTTTATGAAATTGATTTTTCCATGGACAACTGTCTTTACGAGCTCCATACGAGAGATTAATTTCTGTTTCAATATAAAGTTTCTATCTGGTTGCTTAACTTCCACTTGGTATAAATTTACAAAAATTTGCAACTTGTACCACGTTACAATAATCCCCAGTTCCAATTTGGGTCACTCTAATCCTTACATATACCGATGATTGTAAATGACCTAAGTCGTGTATTTTTCCTTCCCAGATATTTAAAGTTTCGCTTTTGACGCATGGACCGAATTCTCTTTAACGCCACAACGACCAACTCAATCCAACGGTACAATTTCTACTACTTCGCAAAGATGGTTCCAGATTATTGTAATTAATTTTGTAGTTAATTCTTGACTTAGGCCACTTTTTATAATCGCCGAAACATATGTGTTCTTAACTGGAATTAATTCAAGTAAGTAATAACGAAACACAGTCTTAGCGTTCTTGTTGCGCAACTTGTTCGATTGCCGATTGGGCGTTGTCGAGCCACGAAGACACGAAGACACGAAGACACGAAGAGACGCGAAGCCGAAAGGAGAGGTAGGGAGAAAAAATGGAACGAGCAAAGAGCCGGCATAGAGATCCACGTGTTTACACGTTCCTGTTCCCACGTCTGTTGAGACAGGACTTTGCAATCGTCTACTATCTCACCTTATTATTCTGTTTATCTATAATCTCCAGAGACACGATTCTGCTTCCGCGGATGAAAATCCTTCGCCCGCGAAATAGCTTTGCACGATGACGTTTTCCTAACGTTTGGTCGTTACCTTATCTACTGATAAGGAAGGTTGTTATCGCATCGTGGAATACGCATTGATCGATGCACGCGTTCCTCGGTATTAGAAATTTTTATTCTCACGCTGTCACGTATTTGTATTTCTAGTGATTTGAATGGCAACTTCGTGTGTCATACGTAACTTGTATTAGTTGATTGGAAGTATTGATTATTCAAAGGATTCAAAGGATTTTTAATGTAAAATGTTGCGAGCACAATACATTGCATTTAAACTTCTTTACGGTTGTTTAAACAATAGGTTTTAGTGTGAAATATTACGAACGTAAATATTATATATTATTTTGGTGAATTAGGTAGGAAGAATCGAATTTGCGTAAAAGCTTCATGCTGTCCTCTACGTGATCTTTGTTCGTTTATTCAGGATGTTGATTATTCAAGGGATCAATATCTCTGAATGTAAAATGTACTATGATTATTACTCAAAATTGTATACTTAGCTGTGCAGTCGATTTTTTTTTGAACGATTGAAATTTCATTTAGTTACACGTAGATATATGATATAACGTTTCTTTATTCGATATCTTTTGACGATTTTACGGCTACTCGCAGGTTTCTCGTAACGAAAATGTAGCGAAATCGTTTGTAGTACATATCGAAAAAATACAGTTTGATATAGTCGAGCCTCGTTACAGTTACATTAACGAAATCACGAAATGTTTCACATAATATACATAATGTGCTCATAAAAAGTTTCCACGTTCTTCACCGACTAAAATCTGAAAACTTTCAAAAACCTGGAGGATGGACATAACGTAGATTAAACGATAATCAAAAGATTACGTAGACGTGTGGCGAAAGGGGGCCATAGTTGCGCAAATTAACCGACAAAACTGAGAAACGAGCCGGCAACGCGTGACTCGATAAACCGATTTTGCAATGTACGAATTTACGAGCAATTTTGTGGACGCTCGTAAGCTTCTCGTAACTTCCGGATGATTCACCATCCAATTTGCAAACATTATAATTTTGAGGGAAGATGAAAGAAATAGACGAATTTAATGCTCGTGAACGTCGCTTTCCTTTCTTTCTCTTTTTTTTTTTTCTTGTTATTTCCTTGTTGCAGAAAATAATGTGCAATTTTGCTTTAACAATAGAGTATTATTCCTTCGTCGCGATAGGTGAAGTTTAACACAGATGAAAAAATTGTAGTCGCCAATGACTCAGGAAGAATCACTCTTTTAGAATTGTGTTTTTATTGCAAAGAGTGACGTATAACGTGTATGAATAGTTGTTTTCAAGCAATTAGTTTTTCCTAACAACAACGATCGTTAGTTCTTCGACACTGACTCCTTTAAGAGGGTAAAAAATTATCCCTTGTCACGATTCGTGATTAGTACGAATAAAAAAAAGTTCAGTCACTAATCTCACAAGAAAATCATTCTTCTAAGATTGTATGTTCAGCGTAAAAAGCGATATAATAATATTTATTTCAGACGTTTACTAACTTCGATGTTAGCTATAAAAACAACAGGTTAGCTGTTCGACGGTGTGCCACTCCTTTGAGAGCGTAAGAAAAAATTAAGAAGCGGAGGAAAACGTGGAAAAAGAAATCGAAAATAGGAGCTTCCTCGTAAGTTACGACACGGTTATTCAACCAAATAGGTTTCACTCTCGTTCGCTCTGGAACACGCGGTGTGAAATCCAAATGCGATCGCGTCAACTATTCCAAGTTCCGTTTCCATCGCTCTACTGCTCTGGAATGACAAGCGTTGTACCTGCTCTTTGCTCTCCGATGAGCAAATTTTGTTTCAGGAAGAAGAATTCGCACGACGATACTTTGTACCTTCTTTTTAACTTGCTTACTGTATTACGCGTTACGAAACAGCAATCCGATGCGACGTAATGTCTTCTAATCTAACATCGTCGATCTTCCCTCTTTCATCCAGCGAACAAAATGCTCGTTTACATACGGTAGGGCGTATGTGCCGACGAAAGTTCAATGGACTCCTTTGCCTCGGCTTGCTCGAGTTTTATGGGAGCAATTTGTGCGACCCTGTATAATTTAGAAATTTTTCTTATCGAGTAAACTTTATATTTCGACAGATACGTTCGGTTTTTGAAACCAGTCAATTGCTAGTTGAACAATAAGTTGCTTCTTTAACGAACCCTTTGAAAACTCCAAAATACCTGCAATTACAAACAATATGCAGCGAGCAACGCTAGATCACAGCGAGTTTATAATTCCTCAAAACTAGGGCTACATGGAGTATCTGTTTGGAATAATCTTCCTATCGAAGATTCTGAAGTTTATTTATTAAAATCCGGGGCACTGTGTGTGCCTGTACGTCAAATAGCAATTAGGTTCGCTGTAAGCCAAACGCGGTCTCGTTCGAGCAAGCGCCTAACTCCTGTAAACGCTGGGTGCATCGGGGTGTGCCAAGGATACGCCGAGACATTTCTTCCCCACGTTTCGTCGAGTTCTCACACGATTGTATTGAAATGTCGCTCGTAAACAATGAGTTGCATCACAACGGTGACCAATCGACAGTGGTGCGAAGTGCCGGAGGAGCGCAAAGAATTAGGGGGAAGCAATGGAGAATGATTACTAACCTTCCGTCTGTCGGATTACGAAACAAAACACGTACTTCGTTCTAATCGAAACTTCGTTTACGTATGTGTGAAATCTTTACGAGATGTATTTTTAAGAAACGTTCAGAAAGCATTTTAAAATGAAACTCAATCTCGCTTTCTGTTAGTACAACCATTATAAACTGGAACTGTATGTTTCGCCATCGTGTGCGTCGTTTCGATGGGCAAAATACAAATTTTTTGTGGACACTGGCTGTGATATGGATGGGATTCGTGGTTATCGATTTGTTTGTCTAAAAATTTGTCCTATTTATATTTTTCGTATATCTTTGCATAATAATCAGTGTTCGTTAATCCTAAAAAAAAAGCAGTGTACTTTATTATTACGTAAGTATTAATTCTTCGTTGCATAGACTACGCAGCACGATAATTTCTCAAATAATAAGGGTAGTAGAAAAATGAAACACTATGCGTAGGTGTGAACTTAATAAGAAGCTACTGAGCGAAGCAGAGAGGAGATTGCTGGTAACATTGTTATTTACGATATCAGGCGAGAGGTCGTCAACTCACAGACGACAGGTTAGTAGTTTAGGTTCACGGTTGTACTAATCGAATTACGCTGTAATTTACTGCGTAATTTAATTACGTTATACTTCAATTACGTAGTGAGTCAAGTACGAAGCGATTAAAACAACGTAAATTACATAATTCAAACTTTTCAGCTGATTTAATTGCTAATTACTGTAATCACGAGTGTAATTGAATTATAACGTAAGTGGAATATGGTGTAATTGAATTACTTTGTAATTATAATTCACGGAATAATTCAATTGTAATTCTCTACAACACTGTCTAAGGTTAATTCATAAAATCTTCTGGTCGTTCCGGTATACACTAAACGATGATGACTCATTCACTTGGGTCTTTTCAAACTTTTATAGATCTCCATATTACGACATTATCTTATCTTTTTCACGCTCTTTTCGAATTTCCGACTCGTAGAATTTTCTTTCTTACGCTATTACCTATACAATTTCCAATCGGTACAACTGACCTTAAATTTCTTAACTTCGGTTGTATTAGACGATTCACTCAACGTTCAATAAAACTACTTTATCCTTAAAAACTGCAAACTCTAAATACGGAACCACGAATTGTCCTAGAGGAGCTGTCGAAACTGGGATATTCTTAATCTTAAAACTTTTCAAAGTATCGTACTGCTAACATTTGTTCTGACGCACTGTCCACCGTTCTGTTAGCCTCTCTATTTCGTCGAAACTCATAAAATACTGACTGCAATAGTCGTGTCAGTATGCGTTATGAAAGCGTTTACGTAATTTTCCCCTGTTTACTTTACCTCGATAATATTTCGAAGATAGTAGACAAACGCGTTATTGGAGAAATTTCTCTAAATGAGAAGAAAGTAAAACTTCGTTGTTTCTTCGGTGAACAAACTTTGCAAGAAATATAGTAGTTATCTAAAGGGATTCTCTTTTGTAGTATTCGCGTTTCACGTTGCACTTTGCCTGGATCCTTCCGACAGCTACGTTATACTAAAGTTTCGGTAGGTTACCAGCGACCCACGCGTAGCATTGCTCTCCCCATAATGATACTTTGAATATTTTGCATATTGCATGAATATTTATCTTACGATATATCCCAGTTGCAGACTATTTCGTGATATCGCGAAATAATCTCAGGAATGAGAATTGAGATTTTCCTTAACATGTTGATTGCCACGCGATAGCCATAGGCGACTCACGCCGATTCTGCTATTAAATTTTGTAAAACGATTAAGATCAGATAAATTTCATAGACTAGACAATTTTCAACGATGTGAATTCTTCGTGTAACATTGACAAAAGGGATGTGCAAAGATACGATGTAATATTTTTCGGTAATCGGTTGTCGTGGTGTGACGTATTCGTATCTAGCGTAGTGACATAGGCAAAATAATAAAATTCGCGTGACGGTGAACGGCGCTAACGATACTACAGCTTTAAATTCTTACTAATTTATGAAAATGCAATATCTCATATATGCAACAATCAATCTTAAACAGTCAGAAAATCGAAAACATTTGTTCCGTATTAAAGCGTCGCACGAAACGACTATTTGGCGCGTGATCTTTTTCAAGAAAACGGGAAACTTGTACAGGAAGTAAGGAACTCGGTCGTATCTCGTATCAGAAATCGCTGTAGGCCGGAAATTGGCCGCGAAAAGCGGTTACGATGGAATCATGGGAGTGGACGATCTTTTTCCGCAATAGTTCTTCTGCCATTTGGAGTTTGTTCGTCATACTAAACAGCGTCGCAACGTGAACGCGGTGGCAAACGTGGAAACCGTGGCAGGGCACTAACGACGTGTGTGTGTTTGCTTCAACATTACGGTCACGAACCAACCTTTCACGATTTAACGGCTGTTAGAATTGTAACAAACAGGGAGGACGAGTTCCCGAGCCTTTTTCCAGCTCCGAAACTGTCGCTGGACTCATTTGCAATCGGAAATAACCGCTTTCACATTTTTGTTGAACGTTACGTGACAGATATTAAATAAATCTCTGCGGTGGGGATATTGAATGGGAGATTTTCTAATTTGGAAATGGTCCAGCGCGGAGAAAAGTGCCGTGAAACAATTATATATTTAATTACATAATGATTCAAACGTTCTCAGTTCACAGTTTCACAGTTCTTTTATATATATGAGATTAATCCGAAGCAGCGCTTCTTCAAATTTCTTCGTTCGCGATTTTATTATTATTAAAGATACAAATAAAACATTAATCGACGATAAATCAAAGAAGTTTAGTTTCGAACAATTCTTTGTGATTTTAATAATAAAATACCGAATTTCAGTCTCGAAAGTGAAATTACATAAATGTCTTCTGTGATACAAGAAACATAATAAAGAAACACGAAGAATGTACACGATACGTAAATGTCGCGAAATTAAAAAAGTAGACTTGCATTGATAGAAGACAAAGAAAAATACTCGAATCTCGTTATGATACGTTAATCGAAAAGTCAAAACTTTTGTCTATAATTATTTTTTAATTACTTTTTGAAACTTTTTTCATCGATACAACTATACAACGTAGAGAATTTAATCCAGAAATTTTTACACGTGATCTTAATTACGAAATAATAGATTTTTGGAAAGTCCCAGAAAGCCCCTGTTGGAAATAAAGATTTCAAATTTAGAAATTAAATTTCCATGTAATTTCACATTTTCGAACGCAAAGTTCGAAAGCGAAACCGTCTTTCCACTTAAATACTGAAACAGAAATCTTGTAGCTTTCGTTTTTAGAGTAGTTTAATATTCTTCTGAATTTTGAAGTTCAGTGGAAACTGCTCTAAGCGAAGAAACCTAAGTTTATGATTACAAAAGGTGTTAAAAGAATGCCTTTGCAGATCCGTCGTTCATAGAATGGCTCGAGTAACAGGTACTCCTCTTTAATGACCCTTTCACGCCGCCTGACCATGGGTATTATCTGCTTTAACTGGCCGTAAAGTACGTCTTCACACGCGCAAGGTCCTTCTACGAGTTCGAACTATATCCAACTGTTTCGTTTTAGTGAAAAAAGAAAAAAAAAAGAGAGATCGATCCGTATCTCGAATGTCCGAAGTATTCTCAACGTCTAATGGGGTAACTTGAACATTTGGTAATCACAACTATATATCACTTAAGCCTATTTTAGCTTGAAACCTTTTCGTCGTTGCGTCTCGTTCTTTCCGACGATATTCTTATGAGAAAACTCGACGTTTATGTAACATTCTTATATTTAAATTTAGAATTTGAGGTGTTACGAACGTACATAACGTTTCATTGCCTTTTGCATGAAATGGTTAGAATGTATAATTGAAATTTATGTTCGAAAATTTGTATTACGAATTAGATTTTGTTGCAAAAGTTTCAGTTTGTCAGTTTATAGATTGGAACTTTTCAAGAAACATTTCGTTTCCAAATTTTGCATCAAATAATTGAAATTGAACGACAATTTCGTCTGTAAATTTCGAAGTGGAAAGCTCAAACCTGAAACAAACGTCGAGATCGAAATACGAACATCGTTTCCGAAATTTGAACCGGCGAGTTGAAATTCGGAATGAAAAGTTTCTTCGAAAAATGTCAACGACAGAATTTCAATGCAAAATACAAATTTCTCCGAAGAAATGAAAATTCGAAATTAAAATTCCAGATTTGTTCGCAAACGAACGTATTCTGCCGGTAATGTTTGTTCGTATTTCAAACAGCAAAATTTTTACAGCATAGAATCTGTAAAGATTCAAGTTCCTTTTTTAAAACATACGTGACCTATGGCAGGCCATCTTGTATTCAGTCATATTTGAATTGAAAATGAGACACACGTACGTGAATCACGTAAGGGTGGAAAGACCTGTATCTTTATGTCAACTCACGGTAAGAATGCAGAGCTTGATCCAAATCTCGTCCGCGTTCCAGCCAATTTTTATCTCGACTCGCGAATCAACGCACTGAATACCAACATCGTCTCTTTGTACTCAATTTTTGCATCACATCGGCAATGACTTATATCGTTACATTCGAACGAAGAAATATATTTTTATGTTAACATTTTGATAAAAATCGTTTAACATAATTTCATTTAGCATTGAAAAATTAAATTCAATTACAGTTGACACATTTTTAAATTTAAAGTTTTTAAATTTTAAAGTTTCCAAAATTTGACTCGATCAGCAGCGTTAAAATTTTTAAAATTTAATTTTAATCGATATAAGATTTATATATTAAATTCGATGTGGCGCAGCTTGTAAATCATTTTAATTAATTTAATTCAAGATTGCGAACACGTTTTCCGGAAGAATGAGTGCTCGTAACAAGATCAGGTAGAAATTTCTCTTTTTATCGATAACTGGAAATGATATCTTTTTTTTTTTTTCTGTATCGTTCGCACTTGACCGACTTTGCTGATGGCAATAAACGAGCGAAATCGTCGCTTTGCATAACGTCCATATACGAAGCATTTCCGTGATTATACAGGCGTGTTTAATGTGCAAGGGAGCAGTACCATTCGTTCGGGTAGACAAACGAACTCTGTCGTGGATACTCTACTATTGCGTCACTTCAAGTGCGATGCGTAAGACTTTGCTCGACAAAGTTATTTCATCTCAAACTCGCTAGAGATTGTAGTCGCTTTAAAAGGAAAGAAGAAAATAAAAAACAAGATCTTAAAAATTAACGGTAAATTGCTACCGTTACGTTATAAATAGACTACGACAGTTTCGAACAAATGATTTAATTGTACTCTTCAGGTACTTCGTTTTAGCATGTATTTTACGTTTTACATAATAAAAATTATAAACGGCGTTTATCGTTTAAGGTTCATTAAGTTACCCAGAGTAATTTTTGTATGAATGTAATATTTTTTACAGTGTCATTTACAATAAACAGCTACACGGAATTAAACGTACCTAGTATTTGTCCGATAGGAAGGTTCATAAATGTTACTTTTTTCAAGTTTGATCGCAAATGCAAACACGACGTTACTAGTATATTGCAAGAACGAAGCAACGCGTTTCAAAATGAGAGACTCTCATAAATAACGAAATAATTATGTTCAAGAGGCTAGAAATCTGAATGGCGAGTTAACTCGTCTCTCCAAGACAGCAGGTTGTCGAAAGCTTCGGTCTTGGAAATTATCGTACAACACCAACGATTCAGCCTTATATCCTTATATAAAATTTCTTTCGTTTCCTTCAAAATTTCGTAACGAAATCTCATTACAAAAACCCAACGAAGCATAAAAAGTTAGCCTCAAATCTACAATTAAAAGTAACTGTTTCCTCTGAATCGCGTCAGCAAAGTAGAAAAACTCGACGTTAATAGCCATCTAATGCAACAGTAGAGTACTAAAGGGTTCACGTTTGAGCTCAATTTCTTTCGAATTAAGATCGCAGCGAATGAGCAAATTTACGAAAGATCCTGTTGATTTTCGAGGTATTTTCGAGTCATCAGGCCTGGTAAATCGTTAAATAGCAAAAAACAAGGCGATTGCGAGAGCAACTTCACACGTAGCCAAGTAAGTGGAATGAGATAAAGGGTCGTTAGCGCGAACAGGGGGATTATTTAGATTGTTTTGCGATTGCATCGCGACTTCGGCGCAACTTGGCCGCTCTGTGCTCTATTATTCGAGCGAGCTTTGTTTCGAGTCGGCTAATATATTACGACATTCTCTAACGTAACATTCGCAGGGACCACGCCTATTCCTTCTCAACGAGCTGGTTTTCTTGCTAAATTAATTTCTTCTCTTCCTACCGGATTTACGCGTGGAACGCGAATCTGTAGAATCGCGTTGCAGAAGCGTCTGAAACTTTGTCTCGTGTTTTTCAAGGGGAATAGATTACGAAAGTCGTAGCAATGGAAATGCATCTGTAATAGTCGAAAGTTTCGAATAGTCGAAATTCCTACTTGGGAATTGTGTCGAAATATTTGTAACCGAGTCGAAATACAAACTTTTGTCCGTTCTATCGTTGGATAACAAAGATAATATCGTGTAACTGATTGTCCGATTGTCCAATCGACTATTAAAAAGCTAGCGTAAATCGCGTGTAAAGAATCAAATGTCGATAAATCTAAGACAAAGATAAATCACTTTACGATCCATGATCTGCGTGGAAGATGCAGACATCGAGCGAAATCTGATTTGGAGGAAAAATATCGCGTTTGTCGATGCTTCGTAAAGTAGTTAAAATTTATCCTAAATTCGAGGCAATTTAGCGAAGTCCAATCGCAATTTGTGGCCCTTGCAGAAAGCTCCAAGGTTGACAGAGAACGTTTCCAGATAAAATCACGTTACAACTTATTGTTCGTATAAAATACGAGAAATTCGATAAGCCGAACCTAATCGAAAGCAAAAAATCCATATCGGATGATCTTCCTGCGTAAAGTACTCGAAAAAGTTAGCTTTCCTGAGAAACAAGCTATCCAAATTCAAAATCCTTCGGAAAATTCGCGTCACGGCTAATAACCTATACAAGTATTAACAAACGCGATAATTATGAGAGCCAAGTTTAATGCAAAGTAAAGAATCCACATCGAACTCGACGGCTCCATACACATTTTCCACTATAAGATACCGTAACTAAATTAAAAAGATCTGTCCATAGGAGCATGGGAGAAAATACGCGAAGAGGTGAACATTCCTACGAAATAAAGCAAATGCACATTCAAAATCATTCGAAACCGCAATCGCAACCGCGCGTCACGAAATCGAATCTCTCGATGCGTCGACAACCGCGACTCGAGCCGCGAGTCCTCGCGGCC